>NC_056735.1:406560393-406690393 GCF_019279795.1 Protopterus annectens | reverse complement strand
TGCCAGTTTGGCATTCCTAGTCAACAAACAAACAAGCACACAGACCGAACACATACAACAGTAGAAACAAAATTCAGATTTAGTAGACACTTTGTACAGGCACACACCCCATTGCAAACTAGGTAAACACTGTGGCATGCTAATTACAGCATAAGCAACTGAAATGCATACTAATCAACCAATCCAACATACTGAAGCTATTCAACAAGTATAAACCATCTGTGTAGACTTTGTGCTGGTTTTTCCTGTGAATTCCAAAACTTTTGGAATATAGCCACAGAAAGGAGTCTACACAGACAGAATGTTAGGGGCTGCTGTATGTGCTGAAGTCAATGCTGCTGCTACCAATATGCCTAGGCTGAGAAGGGGAATAGTCTTCAGGCCCTGTTTAATGTTTCACAATTTACATGATGTGGAAATTGTAGAGCGCTACAGGGTGGTCAGGGACTCACTACAGAAACTCTGAGACCTCTGTCGTCCTCAACTCAGAGCCAGAGCCAGCTGAGGGGAACCCATCCCAGTACAGACATTGGTATGTGTAGTCTTTAGAATCTTAGCTTCAGGTACCTATCAAAGACCAACAGGGGACATGCTGGGGGTATCACAGGCATCAGCATCAAGGATCCTCAACCAATTCCTGAATGCTGTGCTCCAACATGCCAGTGACCACATATATTTTCCCCATAGTTCTGAGGACAGTGCCACAAATATGCAGGAGTTCTACTGTGTAGCACACTACCCTGAAGTACTGGGTGCCATAGACTGCACACATATAGAAATTAAGACACCACTTGAGGAACAGGGTAGGCTCTACCTAAACAGAAAGGGCTACCACTCTATCAACTGCCAAGCTGTGTGTAATGCCAAGGGAGTCATCTTGAATGTTTATGCTAGCAACCCTGGCAGTTACCATGACTCACATATCTGGCACACCTCCAAACTGTACCAAATGTTTGCTAGAGAGATATCCACAGATTCATTTACTGGGAGATGCAGGCTATGCATTTGAATCTGACACCCATCAGAAATGTACACACACCCACGGAAGAATGCCATAATGGGGCACAAAATATCATAGAGCGTGTGTTTGGGCTGCTGATGTCATGGTTCTGGTACCTATATGCATCTGGGGGAGCCCTGCAGTACAATCCATGGACATGTGCAGAAATATTCACAGTATGTGCCATGCTACACAACATAATCCTGAGGAAACAGCTTCAGCAGGAACAGCAAGGGGAAGGGGCACACATCCCACCACCAATGCCAAGGTCATCACAGCCACAGGCAGATGAGGTGATGAGGAGTCAGAGGGAGAACTACCACCTGCTGTGGGTGTTAGCAGATGTAGGCATGCTCAATGTGCCCTTGCATTGGCTAAGAGACAATGAGACAGCACATAGCATACTCACTCACCACCTAGGGGCTGAAAACCTTCCTCCTACTTATATATATATATATATATATATATATATATATATATATATATATATATATATATATATATAGTAACATTGATGCCAGGCACCTCACACAGCCTTTACCTCCCCATGTGTCGGGTGTGTACTGCTTGCATCAGACAGAGTCTGCCCTGAACTAAAACTTTAGCAACTGCTGCATTTACAAGGTAAGTCCTGAACCTGGAGTGTATTGTTTAATAATATGAATGAGTGGTATGTCTTTGTATTTCATTATTTAGTCCAGTAAGCAAGTAAAAGGTGGGAGAGTTGTACAGAAATTACTTTAACATGTGACACCAGAGACTTATTTGACTTATATGTGTCCATTACTAAGTAGAAAGCCTCATGCATCAAAGATTCACACAGTCATACCTCTCAAAAGTACTGATTTTCACTGCATGCCATCAGTTTAGCAAACTGCATTTGTAATGGAAAATCATTAAAGAGAGAAGTTAGAAAGTAATGATACACATTGCAGTTTCTGACTTTACAATCCGCACAAGATCATTCACTATAAAGTTAGGAAATTTTTGATGCTGTCAACTGTCTAACTTTCCAAGGCCAATATAAGTCAAAGGTGCAATTACTAGTTCAACACCTCCAATGCAGATATAATAAGCCTTAAGTTAGCAATTCATCCTGAGTTTCAGATACAAAACATATGTATTAAGAAATACACCAAATGAGTAAGTGCAAAAACAAAAACAAACCACATGACTGAGAAAGAGCGGTTCAATAAAGCCTTTACTTCATAAATAAAACATCCTGCACCTCAGCCATTCGCCTTCAATGGATACTCTACAACAGCATAGCCATACTCACATAGCCAACTCGGGAGATTTACCTCAGTTAAATTCACAGTTTGTAAAGTGTTACAATTACATACAGATTCATTGGCAAAAAAGAACATTCCATGTCCTGCAATCTAGAGAAACAGTCCAAATTCACAAACTGAGAAAAAACGTCTAGAAGATGCATCACATTTCAACTCTGTACATTCTGGTTCTGATAAATCTTTTTTTTTTCAGTGTTTTGGCAAAAGCTGATTTGTACAGGAGGGGGTTAGGAAGAGATTAAATGAGTTGGAGAGTAACATGATTTTGAATTACAGAATACTTCATGCTAGGGTCTTAATCTTGAGGTTAACATAAATTAAATTAAGTGTTAAGACGCAAAACATTTTGAATTTAGGTACAGCCTGTAAAAGGCAATTTTTTTTGTTTTTTTTGTAATTGAGAATTTTGCATTTTGTAGTTTATACTATATTTATTATGCAAATACGAAACTTGGTAATGAAAATTCCAATAGCATGTATTATAATGAACAGAGCACTTTAAGATAATTGATTTGTGTTTAATAATGAGGAGTTCACCTGTTATAAATTGAAAGTTAGCCACTGTAGAGTATCCATTGAAGTTGAATGGCCAAGGTACCGGATATTTTATTTATGAGGTAAAGACTTTATTGAACCACTCTTTCTCGGTTGTATGGTTTGTTTTTGTTTTTGCACAAAGCTTATGTATCCCTGAAGACAAAAGATGGGCTATGGTACAGCTATCATCACTTGCACAGGGTGTTTTGTGTGTGTGTGTGTGGGGTGGGGGGGCAGGAAGCCAAGGCTGACACAAAAGGTTGGTGAGTATGTGTGAGTAAAAAAGAAGCAGACAGATATTTGGAAAAACCAACAAACAGACAGTGAGACAAAATAAGTAACTTTTGTGTGTGTGTGTCTGTAGGGGTCCTCCAGGTGAAATTGGTGTGTGAGTGTCTGCATGAACACAGCCAAGCTCTGTGCTGGCACTATGTCTTGGTATGTTGGACAAGTGTGAGCCATGCATGGTAAAAGTGGCAGTTCATCGTTGTCATCCCCAACCATGACAACTGGCAGATCCATGCCCACTGTCAGATGCACTGCTCTTACCTGAACATGACTGATGTCTGCTGGATGAGCTCCCTTCACAGGGATGCCCAGGATCATGGCCCCATGGCCTGCCATGCCTGGGTGTGGACAGCACACTCACTGATGGAACAGTGCACTATGGGAGCATGATCAGGCATGGCCACATTTACTGACATCAGATGATGTGGCTGACCTACACCCGTGAGGATGCCATTCTCCTCCCAGCAGACATTCCATCACAGACAACACTTGTCCCATGACAGACACCCATCATTCCAATGTGTTGTTCATCCAATCCATTGAAATGGCAACACAGAGAAGGCCATCACACATGTCAGACTGTGCCACATCTGCAACCCTGAACATTTGTCTGGAGCACCTATGGGAATGTGCCTGTGCTTCCATGACAGTCCTAGACATATGTTGAGTGGCACAGGAAGAGACAACTGCACCAGGTTGAGAAGGGACAGCAGGCTCCCTCCTAGCACCCCTATCAACCTTCCTGTGTGGGACCTCACACACACTTTGGCTATGGCTAGAGTCAACAGGCACTGAAGCCACAATAACCACACTTGCCTGATCAATGGCCTCACCCTCCACTTGTCCAATATCTGAGGGCTCACTGGAATGGGTAGACATAAGCCTACTGGCTGTGTCCGATGGAATTGCAGAGGATGGCTTTATGTCAGCCTCAGTGTCAGATTCAACCTTTGCACCCCCCCAGACTGTGTCTCAGTTTTGTCACCGCCATCACCAGAGTCTGCTGATACACTGACTTCAGGTTAGAGGGCCCACACTCCCACTGTCATGATCACCTGTAATAAAAAGCAACAAACACAGGAAAAACAATTAATACCTACACCACTATAGTCCAATAATGCTAACAAAGTAACAGCGCTGCCACTATTACAGACAGTACAGCAAAACATGCAACAGGCCTGACATCAACAGCACACACTAAAATAGGTCTTTAAATTGCTCAGCAGTACTGACATAAAAATGTTTGGCTTATCATCTGCAGATGAGATATTCCTATGCAATCAAGATATTCCTGGAAGAAGTTAAGCAAGATGTAAGGGCAACATCATCACAATTAACAGTAACATGGGGGGGTAATAATTTACCCCTTCATATGTTCATTAACTATACTTTCAACAAAAATGTGGCTGACAACTCCAACCTAAGCTAATAACTGTAGCAATCTTCAACCCCCCCAAAAGGGTCTATATTGGATGATCAAACATTTAAAAGTTTGAGTGTCATATGGTCGACACCATATGATCGAACGTATAAAAGTACGAACATCCAAAAAAAAAATAAACTACACAAATATCTTACCTGAATGTTTTAAGTAGGGGGCAAGCCCCCTGCACCCCCAGTGTGAGGGGCTATGCCCCCACACTCCCCACTCTTTAATTATACCAACTCTGAGATCACATTACAGTGCAGAAAAGGGAACTCTTCCCATTCCATGCTGTAAGGAGAGCTCCGTTAAAAACATTTGAACTTTCAAAAGTTCGATCATATGGTGTTGACCATATGACACTCAAACTTTTGGAAGTTTGAGCATCCAATATAGACCCAAAAAACACTTGACACATAAGTAGCTTATTGATTTCAGTTGTTTTATTATACAAGAGTATTCAACTGCTGACATACCAAAACCTACCTGGAAGCTGCTTCTGGGATGCTTGCTGTCTCTGAAACTGTTGCTCCAACAACCAGCTCATGCTGTACTGCACTCCCCTGGGAGCTGTCTGGATCTCTAATATTGGACAGGAACTCTTCATTGGGTGTTAGTGGTAGTTCTCTAACAGGCCCTCCTTGGTAACCATCTAGTCATGGCCCACTGCAGCTGCTCTCTTCCATGCAGATGTAATAATATCAGTGGCCCTGTGGTGCACTTGGTTGTATGTCCTGCCATGACAAACCACAGCATTCACATCATCAGTTATCTGGTGCCATATTTGCATCCTACATGCCCTATCTCCCAGTCTCCTTTCCAGGAGAAAAGAACCATGTTTTCTAAAGGCATCCACTATAACCTAGTTCTCAGCATCAGTGAAGGGGGTTTACGAGGATTGACATGCCTGGGTGGCATACTCCTAGGTGTCTTAAAAGACAACAGAAGAATAATATCCATAAGTATCATATAACTACAAAATAAATGTTACCAGGTAAAACAGAAAAGGTGGCCACCCAGTATTGCCCACTGGAGAAACATAAAACAGTGTAGTGATGAGAAATATGAATAACAGGCAGGATGCAAAACAATGAGAATAATAAGAGCAACATATTCTTATTTGTGCCATAACATTAACTCAACTCCTCCCCCCACAAAAGAACAGTCTATCCTTGTTTGTGCCATAACAATAACTCATCTTTTCTCCCCCCAAAAAACAGTCTATCCTTGTTTGTGGCATAAAAGTAACTCACTTGTTCTCCCCCCAAAAGAACAGGAAACTGACACATTCTGCTAACTAACCATCTTTGAAATGCTAAAAGTGCTATCAAAGGAACTGTTCCTGAATTATTTGTACATATTTATCACACAGCATTCCATTTCATGTATTGGCAATCATGTATACCTCTGAAATGGCTTGACAAACATGCCCGTGCCATTAGTATACTTCTAAGTAAGGCATACAGATAAAATTGTAAAAGCCTCTGCTTCAGATTTTTCTTCAGTACATTCCAGCATATGCAGTATGTAGCTGACAAAATGGAAGTATACTTTCTGAAGTTCAGTATTCCTATGTACAGATATATCATGAAAACATAACGCGTGTGCAGTCTTCCAAACATAAAAAGTCTCCTAACCATAAGTTTGCCTAGCTACATGGTTGCATTTTTATATGGTGTAGATTCAGGGCTGTTAGCATGGTGAAGATGCAAATGAGGTGTGAACACTTTAGAATTGCTGAATCCCAAATATTTGGATCCATGTAGGAGATGTAAATATAGTGCAGGCACTCCCTCGGTGTTTGTGTTTTATGGATTGAAACTGTGAATGATCACTGGTTTGGAGAAGTAAAACACAACAACACTGCAGGCTGCATTACTTCTACTGGGTGTGTCAGGTTAGATATACAAAGTGTTAGATGTAAAGTTGGAAATGTAAGTAAGCAGCACACAATTCACAGGTTGCTCCTTAGTATCCAACCTGGCCTTCATTTGTTGGCAACTGCATGTAATATTATTTCCACTTAATATCTTCACACATTTTAAGGGCAATGATATCGAATGGCTTACACACTGCATGCCTCAGATTACTGGTCAAGTAACTGAAGCATGACCAACAAACACAGAAATGTAAGGCAGAGCTGTATATTTGCAAGCAGTAATCATAACAGGTTGTGTGATCACTAAGTGCTTTACATCCACAATAATAAATGTACAAATAGTTGTATGGTTTGATATCACTGCAGATGTTGTTGCAGTAGGTTGTGTGCAGCTTGAGTTCAGTTCTTTGCTGCAAAGCAGTTTGTGTGGCAAAGAGGGATAAGGCACCTATCCTATGTTCTGAAGGTCCATTGGAGTGAGAGCTCAAATCCATATCTATGTAGACATATGTTATGTGAACCATCATTTTCTTGTGTGCATGTCATACATTGGTTTTCCTTATTTCAACTAATGTCCTTTTTTTCTTTTTCTTCTTTTCTGTCTTTGACAATTTTTTGGGGGGTGGAGGCACTATTTGCCTGGTGTGGTACATAGAGCAATCATGGGAATGGAGGCAATGAATAGCAGGTTTGGTTGTGTTTGTCTTGTTTATGAGAAGAGTGGTAGCGGGTAAACTGGACAACTGGATCCTCAGGAAGCAGACAGGACCCAGACAGCCAAAAATAGAAAATGGATGCATTCAAAAAATACTACTGGGCATCGCACAATCCCCCTAAGTGGCATTGCATGGCAGTTAACACTGAGACCTTAAGAAAAATTAATGAAATAGGGAATGCCATGTAACTAGTCCTGTGGCAGCAGCTGTAAGTGTAGAGCTGGAGTACAGTTGCTCCTGGGTTCTACTGCAGTGTGTGCAACCTTTGTTTTACTGATGTGACATTGCAGTTTATAGCAATGAACTGCAACATAGACAAGTGTTATTTCAACCTTCTTGTGGCAACAGGTGTAAGTGTAGGACTGCCATACACATGGTCCTAGATTCTAATAGAGGATACTCCATACACATTTACTGTTGTTCCACTTTCCATTATAGTTACTCTCACTTATAACACTTTAGATATTGGAGCTGATATTAATTATATGTATGAGGGCTGAGAAAGAACTCTTGTGTCAGATATTTATTTATTTATGATCACATTTATTATCATATATATGACTGTGGATATACTGTGCACTCTATTCCTGTAGGTATAATTCTGCTGTCTGGACTGACATAGCCTTCACATTTGCCTAACACACATATACAATTTCCTGTACATCCAGTAACCTTGGAATTTTAATTATAATTAGGTAATGCCTCACTGCTGCTCTCCTCTTACCATTGCACAAATGTGTTGCTCGGTGGTATGCAGTGCTAAGCAACACATTTGCACAATGGTAAGTGGGGCACAACAGTTTCAGCATGCACATTCCACTAAGCATAATAACTGGAATTGGCAGGAAAGCATCAGTCTCCATTGCTATAGATCTGTGGCAGACAGGGCACGATTTGTGGGGAAGGTGTCAGGTTTAGGGCACAGAGATGGGATGTCCAGGAGTCCAATATTTTTACTGGACTCTTAGTTAAGAACCACAGCCAAAGGCTTCTGCAGGGGGACTCTTCTGGCTCCTGGTACAAGTCTTAGGCTTGGAATAGTTTAGCCAGCTTGTATCAAGTGCCACCGGTATTCCATGCACTGGACAGCAATGTAGGCATCATAATCACCTCCAGAGGAGGAAGAGGGATACACTCTGTGACACCCCTCCTCTGGGCCAGTAATCTAAGAGCCTTATTCCTCACCAGTGACACTGGTGAGAGATGTTCACTTGAAAAAGAAATGGATGCACACAATATTTCCAGATGCAGCTGTCTGCACCTGTACAATTTCCCTTAGGAGCACGCAGGGAATACATTCCCATCCTGGGGCTGGGTTTCCCCCTCTGTCACCATCCCCCGAATAAGACTCCACACTGACCACAGCTGTACAGTTGAGTCCTCAGCCAAGGATTCCAAGCCAAGTCCTCCACCACCTTCTCTGTGAAACCAGTGCTCTGTGTCCCTGCTCCAAGTAGCTGACACACACTCTTTGAAACTTGATTTTCACACGCGCACACACACACACACACACACACACACACACACACACACACGGGAAAGGCTGGCACAGATTTACCAGCTATGCCCCCTCTGCCCATACTATAAGGTCGATACTGCCACCAGAACACTCCAAAGCCAGCTACACTAAGGCTGTTACAAGGGTAGCCAGTTATGCTGAGTAATACTAATACTAATGCTAATATAAAGGGTAGTGTTTCACCAATGCAGCAAGCCTTTCAGGAGTGACCACAGTGTCAACAAATATATATATAAGTACTTTCAAAGGTTAAAATATTCTCTAAAAGACTAGCCACAATGAAAAGTTTTAATATATTTAATAATAAACAATAAAAGAACATGACAACACTAAATATCTATTGACAATAAGCACCAGAGTTTAAATAACAGGAAATATTAAAAATAATACAGATGGACAGATTCACACAGATACAGAAAAACAGTACTTGACTAATCTCACTATATTTTCCTGATGGATATAAAGAATGACTGATCTCTGATTACTTACTAAAGTAAAGCAAGATGAAATGGGTGAGCGATCCTTCTTTGTCAGGTTTCAAAAACAGTCTGCTCTGAGACTTCTGTCTCATCTAGTATTAAAAGATCATTTCAGTGCTGGATTACAGAATGACATCACATGCATCTGGCCACCTGACTTCAAGTTCACAAACTAACCCCTTTACTAGAAACTGAGCCAGAATCTTGCACATATGTGTTACCATACACCCACACATAGAACTTTGCTAAGATGTGTTATAGCATCTGGAAGCTATAAAACCATTTTAAAAACATCCACCCTTCCAGGGTGGCAATTAGTTCACCCCTAAGGATAATACAGTAAGATTCCTAGTCCTGGTTTTCACAGACATTTTGTTTCCAGCTAAAATAGAATCTGTAAGATATAATCCTTATGATCTAAACTAGTTAATTTAATTTTAGACTGTATTTCAAAGTTAACCACCTGTGATTAACCTCTTCTCTTCCAGTATCCTCTGTTACAATATATTAATTTCAACAGTTGCAATGCAATTTGACATACAGGCATATTTCTTTTCTGTCCAGCAGGACCCACTGTTGGTACATTTTTTAGCACAAGCAGATTTACAAATACATTTTCAACATAAGTTGTTGTGTCTTTCGGCTTTTCCCGGTTAGGGGTCGCCACAGCGGAACTCCAGTCCGCTAATGATTGGCAGTAGATTTTTACGTGCCGAGTTACCAGCCCTGATGCACAACCTTCAACAAAGGTATGCCCATTCACGCACGTCTCCAGACAGAAAACGCTTTAGCTGAGAATCGAACGGGACAACATCTTACTGTGAGGCGTAAGCATTTGTACAAATCAATGCAACAAACAAGAAGCATTGTTAAAACATGAAAGCGCTTACTTTTTTTGCTACAGCTGTTCATTTGATGTCTTGATTTTCAATTAAAGCTTGAAGAATCATCGTGGTGTGCCTCTTTTGTGTTTTTGGTTAATATTTGTACAAATCAGCTTGATATACAAATGACATATAATTATTTACAAAACTCCTGCTAGCTATGCTACCATATGTTACACACCCACTGCTTTACTTCTCCTGGCATAGGTGGCAATACCTCACATTATCACACACTCAACCATTAGACTGAGGAATTTAGGACTGAGGACATCCCTCACCTGTGTGAGTATGGCCTGCAGAGAGTACTTGTAGAACTTAGAAAGCTGAATATAGGCAAGACTGGTATTTCTATTGGTCTTCTGTTCTGCTCTGTTTTTTTTTTTTTTTTTTTACAGCTGCCAGTGACAGTGAGTGCAGTGTCCAAACCCATGGGGATAGATGAGGGAAGCATGTGGCATGTATGCAGCAGAAGAGTACTATTATTGTAGCATTAAAAGTTAAAGATATCTTTTTTTGGTAATTTATAGAGTTGTATCAAATTGATCATGCATATCCCAAAGGTAAAAGCAAGTATGCATACATGTAGCACAAGCCAAAAGTACAATATTAGACTTTAGTCAGAAGTTGTGTTCAAATATCACACTTCCCAACTATAGAAAACTATCAATTCTTCAATAATATTTAAATTAAATTAAAACCTCTATACCAGTGACACAACGCCCTGCTGTAAACTGTAATATGTATAATTGCAACATACATATGTGCAATATATGCACGTCAAGGATTACTTGCTGCAATCTGTGGTATAGTGTGCATCTGTTAGGAGATAACCATAAATGTAAAAGTTAAGATAATAGTGTCAAATAATTGTATCAGTGTATTGTATGTGACATATGAAGGTACTAATCTTATCTCTTTTTTCCTCTCACCCCAAACTTTACCTCTCTTTTTTTTGTTTCACATTTTGGGCTCCATATTTGCACAGAGGTGTGCATTGCACACCAACAGTGAGTGGCAACAAACAGGTGTGGTTATCCCCATGCAATGCTGCTTAACGCCACTGCGCTATGCCAAAACATAGTAAAAAATCAAACAATAAGAAAAAACAACATAGCGATAAGTCAAGCAGTCTTATCAAAACAGCATTAAATGAAAATAAAATAAGAAAGTCCACTGAACCATGAGAATAACTGTTAACATTTTTAATATACTCACTAAACAAATACAGTGAAATAAACTAATTAATATGCAAGTACAAGACTTTCTCATAATGCTTCATTGTGCTTACTAAACAATGAGACACTAAAAGCATATATATATATATATATATATATATATATAAACAAGTTAAGAAATCACTTGTTATTTAACCTTTCTAAATGCCCATTGAATGAGATTGATATGTGTGTATCCTTCATCCCTACTGGTAATACTGATATCTCACAGACACAATTAGAGTTTAAGTGTTTTGTTAGGTCATTAAATCTGAACATGTTATTTGGTGATTAGAATATCTAGAAGCACTTTTGTACCCCCAATAATCCTTATATATATATATATATATATATATATATATATATATATATATACATATGCCTTTGAAAAAGCTGTTGAGCATGAAATATATGAATTGTATAAGAACAGACAAAGAAATTTGTTTTATAATTTTAGTGTACAACAAATGCAGGTTTTGGAATCTTTGAAAGCAAATATAAATATAGTTATTAAGGATACTGAAAAAAGAGGAGGGGTTGTGGTACTTGATATGGACTATTATATCAATAACGTACATAATATATTGTCAATTGATGACTACAATAAAATTACCAAATTTGAATGTCATGAGACAATTATGTGTGTTGACTATCAGTTATATGATATGCACTTGCAGCTTTAAATCACTCTTGACCTTTTGAATTGTTTTATTGTGAAAGCTTCTAAGATTCCTATATTTTATGGACTTCCAAAGATTCATAAATCTCTAATAGCACCTCTGTTGAGTCTGTTAGTCTCTGAGCAGGGCTGGATAACAGAACCACTGTAAAAATTTCAGGATTTAAGTTGAAACAGAGTTTATTAAATACAGGTACCATAGTAAAAGATACACTTGAATTTTTGTCTGAGTTATTTGAATGGTCTTGTCTTTATGATATTGTTATGAAAGGAGATACTGTCAGCCCAGCTAGCTGGAATTTTGTAGATAATTATATGTCACTGGTGAAAATCGAAATAATTTATACAAGATGCTTGTGTTACAAATGTGTTAGAACTGTATGTCATGTGTATATCAAACTGCTTGCACAGATGCATGTGCTAAAAAGGGTATTTGCAGAGTGCTGTTTGAAATGTAGCCACAGTGTACTCTACTTGAATAGAACAGAAATGTATATGCCCTAGTGTAACTGTTTAAATGTATATATTTTAACAGTGGAAACTTGAATATAGGAGGCTAACTTACGAAAAATAACTGAAATTAAATTCCTTTATGGCTACCCCATAAAGGATGGTATTTTTCAGTTTTCAATACAGCAAAGAGACACAATGTCTGTATTGGGAAACTTTCTGCGTTGTCTTTAGGGTGAAGTAATTACTCGTCTTGAAAGCATGAAGGAATGCAATTGTTTTATGATTTCCAGCATCTGCCAGAGATCTGAGGAGAAGCCCTTGTATGTATATTTTTACAGATAGATGCTAAATACTGCAGCTTCATCAATGGTTGTTTGGCATGGCAATTAGCAGTCAGATGACAAGAAATTATGTCATTCTGCAAGTTATCCCTGCAGTAATATTTGAGATATTAATTTGAGAAGTCTCTTAGTGAGACATATATATTTAGTATTGTTTTGTTCTTTTATTATTTATTGTTAAATATATTTAAACCTTTCATCATGGCTGATCTGTGTAGAGATATTTAGGTTTTGAGAGTACTTGAATATTTATTTGGTGACATTGTGTGGGCCACTCCTAATAGCCTTGCTCTTGGTCAAACTACCATTTGTATTAATATTAATATTACACAGTAAAATTGGGCACCCTTTGTTAGGAGCCATAAAGTAGCTGATAAGGAGTGACTGGTGGCAGTTATAACTACCTTATAGTCTGGGTAGATGGGGGCATAGCTAGTAAACCTGTGCTAGCCTTTCCCAGGTGTGTGTGTGTGTGTGTCTGTGTGTGTGTGTGTGTGTGTGTGTGTGTGTGTGTGTGTGTGTGTGTGTGTGTGTGTGTGTGTGTGTGTGTGTGTGTGTGTGTGTGTGTGTGTGTGTGTGTGTGTGTGTGTGTGTGTGTGTATCAAACCTCAAAGAGTGTGTGTGTCAGCTACTTGGGCAGGGACATGAAGCATTGGTTTGACAGAGAGGCTGCCGGGGTCTTAGCTTGGTCACTCAGCTGAGATCTCAACTCTATAGCTGTGCCAGTGGGGAATCTTATTGGGGATCCAGAGAAAGGTAGAGGATGCAGCCCTGGCTGACTGTGGTCTCTGTGTGCTCTTAAGGGAAATCACACTTGATGCAGGGAGCTGCATCTGGAAATACTGTGTGTGTACTTGTCATCCTCCCAGTGTATATCCCCCAGTGGTGAGGACTGAGGCTCCTTGATTATTGGTCCAGTGGTGGGGCATCACAGATATAACTGATTGTTTTATTATAACATTGGATGCAGACTTTCATTTTTCAATGAGTCCCAACTCTAAGGGCATTGAAATGGCAAGGGAGAACCTTTTATCATTACCATCATTTGATTGTGCACTTATTTGTGATTTGTTAGAAACTATGCTAACAACATCTTTATCTTTCAAGAAAGTTTGTTTAAAAAATGCAAAGATGTAGCAATGGGTACCCCCGTTGCAAACACCTATGCTAACATTGCTATGCACACCTAGGAATGCTTTAATTCTTTACTTGATAGAACTTCTAAGTCTGAAGAAGTTCTATCAAATAAAGAATGAAAACACTCAAAGTACTTTTTTCATATTGTGGTTTGTTTTTGAACCACCTGACTGCATTACTATTATACCCTAAGAGTTTTGCTTTTATTAAGTTGATTCTATCCCTTGGTTCCAGAGGAGTATTTTATTTTAAAGTATTGCATACACCTGTACTTGAACCTAGTACCATCTGACCCAAAAAAGGAATGCATCAGTGAATTAACACGTACCGCCACAGAGTCAGTTAAGCAGCAGGTGTATTTCATAGACTTAGTACTAACTGTAAGGCTTTAGCAATGTGGCTCATGTTTGTGCACTGCTTAGCTACGTGCAAACATGTGTATCGCACATGCGTATGCACTTTGCTAACTGTCGCACAAACCCGCTGCTCGCCGTACAATGAAATTGTACATATTATGCTGTATTCCTATTATTTACTTTCCATTTCCTGTGTATGACATGAAATTACATATGGAAACATTACAAACTGAGGGCTCTATCTAACAATATGTCACATATTTACAGTACATCCATGTGTTGGCACTCCCCCAAGCACTGCAGCTCTGGTGTCTCAGTACTTTTTCCACATGAATATCAACCACAGTACAAAATGTAATATCAAACGTTGCATGTTATGCGATGCGCATCAGTCTGGTAACATGCTGAAATACAACTATTGACCCATACACCTAAAAACCTTTATCTGCAAAGCTAGGGAAGGAATCGACATAAAACATATCCACAGGGACATAGCCGACCTTCAACACACATGACCCTACCTAACTTGTTTTTATCATGGTTAGATTTTGCTTATTGAACCTTGAGGACTTCTTGGATACTGACCTCAAATACCTGGATGAGGGATAAGAGGAAAAACTGCTTATTTTGAGTTATCCAATGCCTTTGCCACTATCCCCCATTCATGTGTCATAGTGATGATTTCTGATGTGGGAATTAAGCCATACAGTAGTAGAGGGATAGGCAACTGGCTCACTGACATAATACACACTCTCAAAGTTGAGGACCGCATCCCCACTTATCATTAGAATACCACAAGGATCTGTGCTGGGCCCTCAACTGTTTGCAAACTACTTCCCTGAAGTGCAGGCAATGGTAGACGGCCTGTGGTTTACCAAGTTTTCAGATGACTTTTAACTAGATGCACTCACTAATATACAGTCCCCCAATGAAGGTAACATAGTATGGAAGGGGCTGCCACACACAAATGATTGATGATAAACTCATGGACTGAACCTTAAAGCATACAATGACTCTTTGTCCCCTTTGGCAATGAAGTACCCCTGCTAATTGTGATATACATAGCACCTCTCTAAGTTCAAACACAGTTTTGTGAGACTTGGGAACACATGTTGATAGCAATCTACAGTTTTAAGACTAGTACACATACATTGGCTGATGTTAAACATACAAGTAGGTAGAACCCAAAACAAGGATTCCATATAAATAAATTAGACTGCTGCCTCACAGCTCAATTTTTCAGAAATGGGAAACTTTAAGGACTGGTATTCTGGGTAGACTCAGTCACATGCAGATTTTATGAAATGAAGAAAAATTAAAAATCAACTTTCTTAGAAGTACTTATGCATATAAATAAGAAGGACTGTGTTATATCTTTAAATTTATTAACTCCAACCCAGAATACAGGCATCTGAGCACTGTCTGAATATAATTTCTTTCATTTACATTTATCAAACAACTCAGATTACAGTTCTTATGTAAAACTAACATTCCAAGTTCATTTATTAATTAACATACTCTTTGGGATTCTTACCACCCATGTTTTTGCCATCCAGTTCATGTGATAAGTTTAGTGGTGAAACAACTGGCGAGTGATAGGTTGGGTGATAGTAATTGATACAGGATAGGATACGTCTATGTATGGGTCTTGTGTGATTGGATGTGGGGATGCAGCGAGGTATAGGGTGTCAGAGAATCAGTAATGTCCAATGAAGTAAAACTGAGTTTGGTGTAAGGGGAAGAGGATTGGGCTAATTGAATAAAGGATTGGAGTCTAACTAGTGGGGAAATGGGTGTAATTTCTAAGACTGTATTCGGACCAGCCAGTGCACTGGTCCCGTGTGATTGGAGGAGGGGAATAGCACCATACTAGACCAAGCAAATAGTAGAGCCAGGAAGCTTGACACATGGGGGGCAAGCTAGGAGTGGTGAAAAAGATGAAGGCCTGATCAATAGGTGGATTTAGCGGGAGTGATGTAATCCATTAACGTTAAAATTAATGAAGGGCATTCAGACTATGTCAAGGTAACAAGGGACTAATCAAAATATGGCCATCAGATGAGGGAAAAAAATTATCAAATACACCCCACTTTTCTCCTCCACCCTATCTGGTCCCAAATATTTTTCCCAGATCTGTGGGAATGTTAGTTTTATATAACGTAACATGCATAAGAACTCTAATATGAGTTGCTTTTCTAAATGTGAGTGAAGGTAGTGATATTTAGACAGTGCTCATCTGCCTGCATTTTTGTTTGGTGTTAATGAATGAATTAAAATATATAATGCACAGTTTCTTTTATTTATTCATATAAGTACTTCTAAGAAAGTTTTTTTTTTAATTTTTGGTTATTTTATAAAATCTACACATGACATAGTCTACCCTGAATACCTGTCCTTAAAGTTTCCCATTTCTGGAAAATTGAGCAATCTACAGTTTTATCACTGTGTGTTCATAGTGGTGGCACACACATTCTGCTTTGCATACAACATACATACTGACATCACATCCAAGACCAGGGTAGTCATACCTCTGCTGTACTCTATCCTTAGCAGACCACTAATTGAGTAAAATGCTCCCTTTTGTCTGTACCTTACCAGACACCTGCAACAATTGAAGAAAACACAGGGCTGTAGCTAGGAGACTCCAGGGCCTCCAAACATGACGTACATGGAAAGACTGGAAGACCTATCAGTGTACTCAGTATCATGCAGGCTGATGAGAGGTGACCTATGCCTGCCCTACAGATCAGTCTTAGACCCTGCCCTACTGGAAATGCTGGGCATCTAAAAATCAAATGGGACAAGAATAACTTGGCCCAGGGTTTTCAACCTAGCCTGTAACATAAACAGAACATGCTGAAGAGACAGATATATCCCCCAATGACTCACACTCCTCTGTAATAGTCTCCCACTGCATGTGAAGCAGTGCTCCTCAATGACCCTGTTCAAGAGCAATCTTGACTACTGGTCTGGTGATTGTAAAGTCACCTCTGGAGTGGCACCTATTTTCCTCATTGACGGGGCCATTTGGTGCTGCTCACAAAATCACTCTCCTAACAATGACCAACCAAATATGCTCAATAAGGGTACTTGTGTTTTTACACAGCTAGATTTCTAAACACCACAGTGCCATTGGACTAGTAGCCTCCTATGAACACATAAAGCTATGAGCCTATGCAGGCCTCCCAATATTTTGTCTCCCACATGGCCTGCTGATGTCATCTACTATAAGTTCACCTGCAGTCTTGTAAAAGTCAGACTTGTGCCATGGTACTTGTGTAACATACTGTGTTCTGTAGTATGTTACTTAGGTAGGGGTTCTACCTCACTGCAGTCAGCTGGGCATGCGTATGTGTGTGTGTGTGTGTGTGTGTGTGTGTGTGTGTGTGTGTGTGTGTGTGTGTGTGTGTGTGTATGTGTCTATGTGTCTCTGTAGACAGAAGAGTAGAAGTGTGTATCCCACACTTACTGCTACAATACCATGTATTGACAGTATTTTGATTCTTACAGATGCCTACACATCTATTTCATGCAGCCCACCTAACATCTTGTCTCCCACATGTACTGCTGATGTCAGCTACTATAAGTTCATCTGCAGTTTTATAAAAATCAGACTTGTGCTGTGGCACTCATGTGAATTACTGAGTTATGTAGCCTGTGCAGTTAGGTAGGGGTTCTATTCTCACTGCAGTCAGCTGTGTGTGTGTATATGTGCGCTATTGCTGAATATTACAGAGAGCATTTTACACCAAGATGCAAGACATTGTTATATTCTCCTCAACAATCACTCAACACACAAGTCAGACTTGTGCTTTGGTCCTTGTGTAAGTACTGAGTTCTGTAGTTAGATAGATAGGGGTTCTATTCTCAGTGTATTCAACAGTGTGTGTGTGTGTGTGTGTGTGTGTGTGTGTGTGTGTGTGTGTGTGTGTGTGTGTGTGTGTGTGTGTGTGTGTGTTTATGTGTATGCGTGTGTGTGTGTGAGCTCTGGCTTGACATTACAAAGGTCCTTTTACACCAATATGTTGGATACTGTTATTACCATATTCTCCTCAACTGACACTGCTGATGTCATCAGCAATATCGATTTTTGGATAGGCAGTACTCCCACCAGGGCAGGGTCTGACACACAGATTACAGTGACATGGCTTTAACTCTATCCACATACATCATGGCATGGTTTGTAGGCATTGTGTTATCTTGCTGAGAAAGCCCTGTGGTGTCTTCAGCTACTGCATGTGTCTGGTGAGGTACATGCCAGAGAGAGCAAGGTACTCTATTACTGTTCTGATGAGGTCTGACTACAGTGGATTCATACAATCCTAAGATCTACATAAGATGGCATTACATATTATGTGCACAATATAGGCTTTCAATACCAGTGTGGACACTTAGTGGTCAAAGTTTAGACTGCTATCTACATGTGTTCCCAGTGCTAGCATCACTGGGAGTCAGCATAGCAGGACTGTTGTCAATGTTGTGATTAACATGGAATTCCACTTTTCAGATGGACGACTTAAAAAAAGACACATTTTTGCATTTAGTTGTTGATCATGTCCCTTAGTCCCCAATCATTTGTCTGTGTTAGCTCCTCCTTTACTATGTTATCATCATTGGTGGACTCAATGATTGCACCCAATATTTAAGAATCAGCAAACTTGGTAAGGCAATGGCCATATACTTTAGCCTGAACTGTTGTGAAATAGAGTCAAAACAGTGAAGGGCAAAGCACAGATCCCTGGGATTTGCCAATGGTGACAGCTTTACTGGCACAGGTTTCTTCACCAGCTTTCAGAGTATGTGTTCTGTCAGTGACCCAGTTGATTATCCATCTACTGACATAAGGGTTAATCCCCAACTGGAAGAGTTTCTCAATGATAACTGTGTGGGGGATTGTGTCAAAACCCTAGGGCAGATCATGATAGGTAGTATGCACTGTCTTACCTTTGTCCAGGCCTATCACATGGAAGCAATGGCTTGTGACAACATCACAGATTGCCTAGGGCATAACTTGACACATACACCTTCCTGATATGGTTGAATATACACTTCAACACACCCTCCACATGTGCTATATTCCCATACAAGGGTGTACATCAACATGCATCCATCTGTGTAGAGGGAATAGTACCTGATGCATGCATGTATAGACACATCCTGACACTCCTCGACTCTAAAGTGGACCGACATGTAATCAGTCATATTCTGGCTATGTGCAACAGACCTGTGTGAGTTGTTAATGCTACAGCATGTCTGTTAAATCTGATAGATGTCCTCAAATAGATTATTGAGGCAGGCACGATGACAACAATACCATCTTGTGGAACTTGACCAGGTCAAGGCATTTGATACAAATCAACAATGAGGTATTCACTCAACACTGTCATATGTGGCCATAAACAGCTATATCACCAAATGGTTAGACCAGTGTATCACATATGTGGCATCTCACTATGTTGAAATGTGTGACATGACCTATATCTCAGGTCCAGTGATCAGGTTCATACATCGGGGCTATCTGCCTGGCCCTTTCCTGTCCATTAGTTAAGTGATGGACATCACAGATGACATAGACATGCTATGGCCACACAGCTGATTGAAGGATTACAGAATGTGGACAATCATTGACTCCAACTCTGACATTACTATAATACAGACAGTAGCAACACATAACAGGCACTGTTGCCACAGGGATGACAATGCCTGCATTGATAAGACACATGGGGGGATTTGTTAATTCAAGAAACAAACTATAATGTGAACATCACACCCTATAATCCGACCGCTAGGTATGTGACTCTTGTGCTGGGGTAGATGGTAAGTGCTATATTCACCAACATGTGGTCACAGTACTGACTACCCCCTTGAATGTAACACAAGTACTTGGTATGTGAAGGACATCCTTGATACCTTCATGGTTCCCAGCCTTCATCATACCAATAACTGTGTACAGTGCATCCTTCTTCATGTACCTCCCGACACATCTTCCAGTGATGTGCAATGGAAGTATACCACCTTTGTCACAGTGAGCTGTCACACAGCTTATTGGCCATATCTAGGTATTCTTTCAGTGAAATATACATGACTGTCTGATGTTCCTACACGAGATGCATGTGTGCTACCTGTTCTGCTTATGCACACAATACATCATTTTTGACAACATTTTTGTCAGGTAGAATATCCAGCATGGCTGCACATTGAGTAACAGCTTAATTCTGGCGTTCCCAGTCTAAAAACAGAAACTTAGCAGAGAAAGCCTGTGGACCTAGATTTCTGGGAAAATTTCAGTAACTGACTAGTAAGTGCACTGCCTAGATGCCAAGAAAAAAGAACTATAAAGGACCTGGAGGAAAATCAGCTACAAAAGTTGAGGAAAAAACACAGTTTGTGAAAAGTACTGCAGTTGTACAGAAAGAAGCAGTGTAAGTTAGAGACATGACTTCTAGTAACCTAGAGTAAAGTATAAAGCAGCTGCACACAGACTTGGTTAAACTAATTGAAATAGTGATGGAGTATATCAACACAAACAATAAAAAGCTGAAAAAAACAGAAGAAGCTTTGAACTGATATTCAGATAAGGTGATAGAAATGCAAAACTCAGAGATTCAAATGAAGAAAAGGCTAGATGAAATATGACACTGCACCAGAAGAAATGTTCAAATATAATAGAATTAGAGGACAGACCACACAGGGAAAACCTGAGATTTTCTGCTGTACCAGAGAAGCTGGAAGGAACAGACTGTATTAATATTGTGAAAGTACAAATAAGCAACTAGACTGGTATTCCACAATAGGAATTTTTAACTGAAAGGGTGCATTGTGTGCATGCTCCAAACCTGGCTAAGAGAACAAAAACCTAGACCTTTAATAGTAAATTGCAATCTTACCTGCAGAAGGAGTTGATTTTGACAAAACTGTGGCAGAAGGACAAAGTACTAAAAGTGGGAGACAGCAGAGTGTTTGTGGAGAATGACTACTTATTGCACACCAGGCAGAAGAGAAATACATTTATTCAATTATGTAGGGAATGGCAAGAAGCAGGCATTAGATTCAAACTGCTGTCTCCAGCTATCCTTAAAATATTTTCCCTGGAGGAACAAAAACAATTTTTGATGAAGTACATGCTAAGGAAGAAATGCAAAAGTTTGTCCAACAAAAAGTGAGATGTGAAACAGAAGGAGATTCTGCTTTTTGCTCTTCTGGTAATAAAGACCACTAGGAGACTGTGCCAGTGAAACCTTTCCCACTGTTTCAATGGAAAATAACTGAGAGAGGGGAAAACATGGAAGTTGACTAAAAGAATTAAGAATGCACTGAAGATGAAGAGACAGGGCTTGGGAGTTTGAGATGAGCTGGAATAGAACAAAAGACTTTGCGAATATTGGACTTTCCTGGACTTTGTTAAACTTATAGGAGTCTCTGAAGCATATGCCCTTCTTCATGTCATTGACTTTTGAAGACTAAAATCAGTAACCTGGAAACTGACAAATATGGGATTACAAGGCAATACTGATATTTGTGAAACAAGAAAGAAGAAAAAAATCTGGAAATATTGGACTTGCTTGGACTTTGTTAAACTTGTAGTGGTCTCTAAAGCATATGTCCTACTTCATGTCATTAATGTTCAGAAAAATACTGAGGAGAGGGGAAGAGGAGGGAAAGAGCTAAGTATAAGGAAAACTAGTTTTTCTTTACGGTATTACTTAAGTGGTGCATGATTTTCTCTACATGCTATAAAGTATTTTTTTTTTCAGTTATTTTTAAGTGTAATGAGGACACTAATGGAAATAGGTGCTTCTGTTTATTCTTTTTGTTTCTCCATTCTTCTCTCTTTCTCCTTGTTTAGTTTTAAGAAATGTAGGCACTGCAATGTAAAACAAAAAAAGGGTGGGTGATCTGGTTAAAAGGGCATGACAAAAGAAAAATTAGTGTGCTTTTTCTCATTCTTGCATAGGGAATGACTGTGTTAAGGACTTTAGCTTTATATAGTAATATGTTTTGACAGAAAGCAAGTAAATGAAAAAGAATATTGAATATTATAAGTTCGTTTTTCTAATAAATAGTCCTGTATCTGGTTCTCTTGTCACTAGCAGACAATCTGATAAAGAGAAATGGCTTGGAAAAAAATGTTTTCTGAAACCATTCAAGTGTTTTCCCATCTGGGAAAGCTATAAAGATAAGGCAAAACCAGGCAGCACTTAATAGAATCACAGCTTCTACCATGCAAATTATCATGGATAAGCATTCTTTCTGTTTAACCCGAGTCAGTGTGTGTGGCTGTCAGTTTGGAGCATATGTTCCTATTAAGTGGGTACAACTTCCATATTTCAAGCTGTACATCGTTTTGTGTGTTATTAAGTTAGTAGGTTTTAAGGGGCTATTGGAGGTGTGTGTGCATTTTTATTTGAGTGTTTTTAATAAAACAAGGTCTGCAAGATGTGACATAGGCTCAAATGGAGATGACAAGAAACAGTTGTATAAAAGATTAACCTGCCAAACAGTGCATGCAGGTAACATAAAAGCTGGAACCAGACACTTAACAAAAAAGCTACTATACATAAAAGGGAATAATAATCCCTCAAGAATATGATTCTTTCTATAATGTCTTTAAACATTAATGGTTTCACAGATAAATCTAAAAATGAAAGAGTAGTGAACTTTATTAAAATTTCAGAGTACAAATACTTATGCTACAGGAGACACAGTTGGAAAGAATCTAACATGAGAATTTGATAAAGAAAGGTTTTCAGGATGGTTATGCAACAGAATACTTGGTGCAAAGGAAAAGATGAGTACGTATATTAATTGCAAGAGGAGCTCCAATAGTAATAGAAGAGGAAAAAAAAGACAATGGTGGTAGATTTGTAATACTAAGGGGCTACCGACAAGGAAGGAGGATTACACTGCCAAGTATTTATATTCCACTGAAAACTGCTATAATAGAGCTAAAGCAAATCCTAACCTATACCTAGCAAGCAAGGCAGCCCTGCACAGGAAAGGGATCCCCAGTACTGCTCATGGGAGAAATACTCAGCTTTCAGCAAGGAATATTACTTATAGGTGAGGACTGGAATTTGATTTGCACAGTGAAAATGTGTCTGGGGGCCCAGAAAGGGAAATATAACAAAGGAAGGTAGATTTTTAAAGTAATTTATGAAAATATTTGGCATGGAAGATGTGAATTCAGTAATAGGAATTCAGAGTGAATTTACATATTATTCCCCAAGGTAGAAAAAACTGGCCTAGGCTAGACATAGTTTACATTTCACAGGAGCATGTGCATTTAATTGAAGTTCTTGATATGCCCCCAATAACTATTTCAGATCATTTGCCAATAATAACTAAAATAAAAACATAGGGTAATGAAATAAAAATGAGACACTGACATTTTTCCACCTATCTGTTGAAAAGAGAGGAATTTAAGGAATGGGTAGTGGAAATTATTCAAGAGCTATCAGAGAAGATAGAAACTTCTGAAAATACAGCTATGGAGTGGGATAAAATTAAATTGGAATTTAAAAATAGCATTAAAATAAAAGAAAGGGAGATATAGTTAAGAAGTAATAAGAATTATTTAGAGGGACTGACAAATATTAAAGTATTTCAAAATAGGGGGAATCTCACAGAACAAGAAGAGAAGCAACTACAGAATAGTAAACAGAAAATAATGGAGTACCTTGATAATATGCATGAGTTTAGAAAGATTACTGCTAAGCAACTGTTTTTTCATAATAACTCTAGAGCATAAACACTTTTAGCACAATGGCTCAGACAATAGAAAGCAGAAATGGCTGTCACCAAGTTTAGGGAGCCTATTACAAGGAAAATAACTAGGCATCCTTTAGAAGTATTAGAAATATTTCTGAAATTCTATGAAAGTCTGTATAAAGCTGAGAAATATGGAAATCAAGAAAAGTACACCTGGAAATGTTTATGGAAGAAATAAATATGCCAAGGATAAAGGGAGAGGAGCCTCAATTACTAACAGTTAGGATAGAAGAAGATGAGATAAAAATGGTGATGTATAGCCAATCTACAGGAAGGTTCCCAGAATTAGATGGTATTTCTGTGGAAGTTTGGAAGCTAGGAGGGAAAAACTGAAGAAGATCTAGAAACATTTGTTTTAACAGTATTTTAAGAGGAGGAGAAGTACCAACATCCTGGAAGAAATCAGTGGTAGCTGTAATACCTAAAGAAGGTAAAGAGCCATCAGATCCAACTTCATACAGGCCCATTTCAATACTAAATCATGATTATAAAGTGTTTATGTCTATAATGACTAGAAGAATGGCAATAGTGATGACAAAATTGATAGATATGGATCAGTGTGGTTTTGTGGAGGGAAGGCAAACATTTGACAATGCAAACAGAACAGTGATGATCCAAAGGGAAGCAGAGTGTAAAAAAATGCCACTGTTGCTGATGGGTCTTGATGCGGAGAAAGCATTTGATAAAGTAAGCATGGATTTAATGAGCAGAGCAATGGATGTATTTGCATTCCCTGATAAAATGATAATGTTGATTAGAAGGATATATGAAAGAGGTGAAAATTAAAGTGGGTGGGGTCCCCTCTGATAATCTCTGCTTGAGCAGGGGAACCAGACAGGGGTGTCCTCTCTCCCCTTTGTTATTTTCATTATATTTAGAACCACTGACAAGGAAAATAAGGGACTCAGAAATTCAATGATGTAATTGGTATGGTAGTCAAGAAAAGCTCTCTATTTGCAGATGACATTATTTTATACCGGACAAAACCAGAAAGGGACATTAAAGTGCTATGGAACATATTGACAGAGTTTCAAACTTTTTCAGGATACAAAATTAATAAAGCAAAAACAAAAGCAATAGCAGTAAATTGTGTACCCACATATAAATGGGTCTATATCAGATGATTGAACTTTCAAAAGTTCGACTGTCATATGGTCCACAACATATGATCGAATGTTTGAAAGTTCAAATGTTTTAACAGAGATCTCCATACAGTGTGGAATGGGAAAACTTCCCTTTTTAGCACTGTAGTGCAATCTTGGAGTTGGTATATTTATGTGGAGGGTGCAGGGGTGCTTGTCCCCCTGCTTAAAACATTCAAGTAGATTATTTGTGCAGTTAATTATTTTTATTAGAATTTCAAACTTTTAAAAGTTCAATCATATGGTGTCAAGAATATGACAGTCAAACTTGAAAGTTTGATTATCGAATATAGACTCCATATAAATTGGTTCAGCAATATCCATATTTATGGGGATATGATAAAATGAAGTCTTTAGGAGTATAGATTAAAAATTATACTGGTGTGACAGCTAAAGATATGTAGGAAGAGACTAAACAAAATATAATACAAAAACTGAGAAAATGGAAGCTCTTTTTATGGATATTGATAGTTAGATACAAGCTTTTCAAGTGTTTTTAGTCCATTTAGTCATATACACTGGTTAGGCATATTTTTATCAACCAGAGGAGAAGCTGTGGATAGCAATTAATAAAGAGCTGAAGGATTTTATCTGAGAGGGGAAGACAGCAAGAGTCAAGTCAGATAAGCTTATTTTTCCAATCGAACAGGGTGGATTAGGATTACCTGAGTTGAAAGCATATTTCAGAGCAACACAATTAAGACTGTTATACATAGCACAAGCAGAAAACTATAATTCAAAGTGGAAAGAGATGATGATGAAACAGGGTGGAAGTTCAAATAACAGGGAGAGACTGGGATTTTGGATGCAGTCCTTTAAGGAGAACAACAATAATCCTACAGAATATTATATTCATAAAGTATCAGAAGGTCTTCTAATAACTAAGCCAACACAGGAATGGAGAAAGACGATTCTGCCAATAGGGATGACTGCAGTTAGTGGTACATACAATAGGCAAGAGGGGTTGGGAATATTTTGGAGAAAACTGGCAAAGGAACCAAAGTACTCAGAGCAAATAACTAGAGAAGGAAATGTAATAGAATGGGAAGATGCTAAGAACGTATTTGGACTGTAGGGTAAAAATTGCCTCCCATATCAAGGATTGATATCAGACTATAGGCAAAGAGAAAGAAATAGGGGGTTCTAAATGAAAGACCAGCACTGGAAGAGTTTTTAGTAGAATCTAGAACAGAAGTTGCCATCAAGAAATGAATAATTAGGAAAGCATATAAAATATTGCATGACAACTATAAGAATCAGTCAGAGGAGGTTAGGAAGGACTGTAAAGAGAGATTGGATAAGCAAGTCACAAAGAAACAAGGGGGGAATATTGTCTCCCAAATATGCAGCAAAATGTAGAAAATTACAAATCTTTGCCTGAAAGTGCTTACATGGATATTTTTATACCACAAGCAAACTTCAAAGATTTGTTCCTCAGGGAGACAGCAAATGCTGGAGGTGTGATGGGGCAGAACAAGGTAATTGGGAACATATTTTCTGGGAGTGTGAGTTGGCAGATTTTAAAGATTCCCTGCAGACTGTTCTGTCGGACATGCTGCATGAGAAATTGGAGTAACTGGGGAAACTATTTTCTGAGTTATGATACAGAATCCGAATTGCCTAGATATAGTAAGGCCTTGCTGAGTCTAATTATGATGGCTGCAAAAAAAGCAATTACTAGAAAATGGAAATCAAAGTCTAAACCAACTTCACTTGAAGTAGCGAAGATAGTAACAGGAATAAAACAACTGAAACTGGGATCTTTAATAAAGGGTAGGAGCAAATTACACAGGAAAAAATGGGAAATGTGGGGTCAATATATGCAGAGGAGGAATGAGATTTAAAAGAAGGCAGGATATGAATGAGCTATGTAATGGTTGATTAACACTGACTGGATATTTTAAAAGTGAGGTATAATGTTTGCAGCTACAGTTGTGTCAGCACAGTTTGGAATGTATAATATTTGCAAATGAGGTTGTGTTGCTATGGTTTGTCATTTATATAAATGTAACATGTCATACATGATAATTTAATAAAGATATTTCTTGTTTATAAAAAACATTCATGGCAAGTATATCATTCATGACAGTGTGAGTTGTGCCACACACACACACACACACACACACACACACACACACACACACACACACAGACATATATATATATATATATATATATATATATACACACACACACACACACACACACACACACACACACACACACACACACACACACAAAGCAACTAGCCTGTATTGTCCATACTGTCGCATACAAGTATAGCAGTGTCCCTTCTGTTTAATATTTAGTTTAATAATAGTTTAGTAGAACAGAATTTGGTATTTTCTTATAAGAGAGGAGCAAATCAGAAAGATATGCTAGTTCAAACAAAGTTCAGGAGACCACAAATAAGGTTAACACAACAGATTCAGTTTTTAGGTACTGCACCTTGTGGTAGATGTTTGTGTTGCAAACATATTGTGCATCCTTTTTCTAGTATTAATAATATTAAATTTGAAGCTGCTGCAACATTTCATTGATTAACAGAGTGTAGTCTATGGTATAAAATGTGGATGTAATAAATTTTATATAGGTCAAACAAAGAGAATGTTCAAAATTAGGTTACTAGAACATTTAAGGGACATTAGAATGAATAAAGAAGAAAGCCCCTTAGCTCAACATTTTAAATTATATCATGAAAGTGATCCTACAGATTTAACCGCTACAGTATTACAACAAAAACAGGTAGAAAATGTGAATCATAAGAGAAATATGTTATTATATAAGGAGACTATTTTTATTTTGAAATTTGGGACTTTGATCCCACAAGGTTTAAATATAGATTGTTGCTGGAAATGTGTTGTTTAGTTTAAGAAATATGTGTTTTTAAGTCATACTGTTTAAATAGAAATTTAAATATTTAAATGTTTAATTATTTAATTGGTTAAGTGTTTTATTGAATACTTAAGGGTATAAAATGTGAATCAGTATTATTTTGAATTTACTCCTTGAAGGCTAAAGGCACTTGAGTGTTTTTTAATAAACTGGGATTTACTTGACTACAAGTTGTTTGTTTATTACTACCATATGGTTTGGGCAGAGGGGCACAGCTGGAGAATCTGTGTCAGCCTTTCCCAGGAGTGTCTGTGAAGATGTATAAATACTTATCTCAAAGTGTGTGTGTTTTGTGTCAGCTACTTGGCAGGGACATGAAGCACTGGTTGGACAGAGAGGGTACTGGAGGTTCTAGCTTGCCCAGTTAGGCTGAGACCTGGACCCTATATCTGTGCCAGTGGGGAGTCTTATTGGGGACCTGATGAGCAAGGGAGCAGCCAGCCCCAGACTGACTGTGATCTCTGTATGCACTTAAGGGAAATTGTACTTTACTGTGTGTATTAGTTATCCTTTCCTCTCTTCTAGGAGATGACCTCCCTGGTGTTAGTGGTGAGGACTGAGACTCCTTGATTGCTGGGCCAGGGCACGGGCGTCACAGCTTTGTCCAGGTTTCTTGCTATAAGAGGTTGAGAGAGTTTCATTCTAACACATTTCTATGTGGCATCTATGTGACACATGTCGCTATTTCTGGTTAGTTGTCCCCTAATTATGTTGGCCTTTGTGCAGATGTGTTGACAGCTATCTGTGAAGTCCTGGTGATCATTGTGGCATTCCGTGCAAATCTGTGGACTATAGGTGCCCTTCTTTACAGAGAATTGATATCCGCATTTGCTTACATGACTTCCTGGCCAGCAACACTGTTGCCAGCCATGAAACCTAGCTTAGACGTGCTGCACGCAATTAATATGCATTGCATGCTTCCGCTCGCTGCATACCACTGCACAAACATGTAAACTCCATGTAGGCTTCACGCAGAGCCTACATAGAGTTTATTGAATCCCAGGGAAAATCTTTTCTCCTTTCTTACTTCCCCCAATTCTTTTTCTCTAAAGTTCCAGTCTGTTTGTTAGTTTTCTTGTTTGCTTATTTTTTTATTTGTTAACAGGAAGTACCCAGCCAGGAAGTCCCATTTCCACTGTAGTTCCAGGGAGACATATCCAAAGACAAAACATACATAATGAAGTAAAAATATTATAAATGTAGTGATAATGACACATAGCAGTTTGAAAATACAGAACTTTATTGGGAAAAGTAATTGCTTTTCAGCTTTAACAGGCATTGTTGCAATGGCAGAAACAATTAAAAACATGATACACATAGAAAGTGGTAAGATTTAGAGTATTTATGAGAGTAGTGCTGTATGGGAAAACGTTTTTAATAGATGCTAACCACGTGACATTATTAAAAATGAGATGTGCTGACTTGCTTACATGATACCAAAATTACATAATGAAGTTGGTGTGAAGGTGGGTGGCCTGGAGTGATGTGAATGTGTGCCTTTTGTATCTGGTCCTTAATCTGAGAGGGATCTTCTTCTAAAGCTGCCAATGTGGATAAAACTCTTTAAGTTAGCATGACTGTTTAACTGATTTAGGAATCTTAATAAGATGAACTATACATTTTCTGAGGCTCTGAGGAGGTCCCTTCGAGTGTCTGCGTCAGATAGTGATCGGCTGTTTGGGTTCTACAGAAGTTTGTCACCAGAGACAATTGTATAGAATGCAAATACATTTTACATACTGCAGTGGTGGTGCTGCAGTAGCATTGTCGCCTCACAGTAAGATGTTGTCTTATTCGATTCTCAGCTAGAGCATCTTCTGTGTGGAGACATGCGTGAATGGGCGTACCTTCGTTGAAGGTTGTGCATCAGAGCTGGCAACTTGGCACGTAAAAATCTACTGCCAATCATTAGCGGACTGGAGTTCCGCTGTAGTGACCCCTAACCGGGAAAAGCCGAAAGACACAATGACAACAACATATACATTTTACAGGGCATCAGAAATGAAGGAAACAGTAAAATAATACTGGGATTATTCATAGAAATTACTGAATACAGACCAGCCAAGATCACAAAGTAAGAAAAATGGATTATATGACTTCTGTGCCCAATGGAAATTGGGCTATTTGGTTGCATTTATGCTGTGGTGTTGAGATCAGTTCATCAGAAGGTGAAAAGAATATATAAGCTGAATTCAAACCAGCCAAGATCATGAAATAAGAGAAAATGGTGGAATGTGTGAGTGTTCTTGACTATAGCAAGTTGGACTAATTGATTTCATGTCTGGCTAGTCAGAATGTGAAAAGAGTACATAATGAATTGTATGCAATATGTTCTGGTAGTGGAAACTCTTACTCTGGCTATTTGGATTGATTTAAACATATACAGTTGACAATGTAAGGATAATTTTAATTACATTAGTCTATGCATGTATACTGAATTTGATTTGGTTAACAAGGGTTAGTTTCCAAAAGTTTAGTAGTATCTAAGTCCTCAATGGCTATTGAATCTGCCACAGTGATACAGACTGTGTAAAGCACTGATTTAATTTTGAGGTACTCAGGTGGAGGCCTATGTCCTTTAGCAATGATTAAGACAGTTGAAAGAAGCTTGTAGCACAGGGCAAACAGTGTTTAGAAAGATGCCATATATGAAACTGGTAGAATTGTATACATACTAGATGAGTTCAGCTTTCCTGATGTTATAAGCCATATTGTATATGTGTAGGGCAAAAAGAAGTGGACCAAGTACTGAAAATTAGGTTTCTCCTATAGTAATTGGAAGTTCTGAAGATATTGTATTGTTCTGTTTAACTGCTTATGACTTACTGTTAGGACAGTATGACAATCAGCTAAGAGCACTTAGATAAAAAAAAGTATGTTCTTAAGAGTTAGCATAAGTTTTGCATGTGAAGCAATGTGAAAAGCTTTACACAGGTCCAAAGTAAATATTGCTGGGGAATTTACCAAAGTGGAGTTCTTCACGATTGTGTTCAGTGAGCTCAAGGAAATTGCAATATTGCTAGATTTAAAACCATGTTGAGTAAGGTAGATTTGATTACAGTTTACAAAATAGTTGAGAAGTTGTAGATAAATGCATGTTTTCATTATTTTTGTTGGGAGCTTAATAGGGTAACACATAGTAGATATTTATAGAATTAGAGGCTGTGCACTTGTGTAGAAGGATAGCAGGTGAGTATTTCCAGCAAAGTGTTCATTCCTTCTCCAACAATTTGCATTTCACATTTAAGGTCTGGAGAGAAAATGCAAGTGAGACATCTGTGTCCTTACAGAAATATTCCAGCAAACAACCCATGTAAAGTTAGCCATAGACTGTTAGTTTATGGCTTTTTTCATTGTATTATCTTCTTCTGACACTTTTTACTTTTATCAAAAGCATTTTCTTTTTAAACTGACAGTCTTTGTCTTGCTTGTTTTAGGCTCTTTATTCATTGCCAGCTACTGCTACTTCAAGAATATATTGCCAGCCTTCACTAATTCCATATTTTTTCTTGAAATACATAGGTAGCACATGTGTAGTTTTAACAATTTAAAATAAGTGCTTGCATCTCATGAATAGTAAATGACACTACTCTGCTTCCTCCGACCTTTCCTTGATATCATCATTGGCTGCGTTAATTAACTGCTGAGTATCTACTCCGCTAACAGAATATTTTATACCAACCTTATCTCTGGAGTTCGGAACACTTGGTATCACTTTATATCCTTCTACATTTAAGCCTTTGGACATGGGCTGTATGTATTAGAAAACACGTTGAAAAAAAGGAAAAAACACAGTCCATGCTCTACAATTAACACTCTCCGTTAGAAGGATTACAGACTTGAACAACTGACATACAGAAATGTATTAGGTACAAAATATGCATATATGTGTCAAAAGAGTGAGGAAAGTACTTATAAATTTTTGTTATGAAGCTATACATGTTGTGCATGTGTAATGGCTTTTGTATAATTTGTTTTATACTAAGTTACATCAAGAAAATTAAAATATGACTACTTACATAGACAGACCCAGTTCATGAAATGATATTAGGACTGAAACACCATATTTATTAAACTAAACATTTCTCTGAAATTGAAAATGTCTGTTATATGGGCATAATTTTAACAAAAGCAAACTGGGAAGAAACAGATTACTGCCACTGCAAAAAAAAAAAAAAGTCTACAAATGTCTTTAATACTGAAGTTTTATAGTAAAATGCTTCAAATAATATTTTAAACAGTATTTTCCAGAGGACTAAAATGATATGAAAGGAATATGTTAAAAGAAATCTTAAGTATCATGCTGTAAGAAAAACATTCTAATTACAATGCACAAATTGTAAATAATAATATTTGATGATTATTGCATCGATTAATTTCACATCACAAAGTATTGCATGTAAATTGCATGTTGGAAGGCAGAAAATGTGTACTTCCTCTGGAAATTGCTGTTTCAATGGAAGCTGCACATTTTGGATTTCTATTTTTATTTCTTTTTTGCGTGACATTGTCCTTATTGCAGCCATTGTCCTTATTGCAGCCATCTGGTGGTCACTTCTATTTTAGAAGACACTTATATGCCACCTTTAGGGAAGAAACCATGTATGTGCGGTATGGATTCGTTATGATAAATAACTTCAGTACTAATCTTACCTTCATCTTAGTATCTTCCTAGAGCAATCGCATTTTAATAACTGTGATTCTACAGCTTCCTCATTAGGAATGACCTGTTATTGCAAATGCCCAGAAAGTCTTGTTCTGCTATTGTGTACATACAAAAGTATTTACAAATATTACTTTTCAAAGCTACATACAAAAGTATTTACAAATATTACTTTTCAAGATGTTGTCCCGCGGTAGTGGTGCTGCGGTAGCGTTGTCGCCTCACAGCAAGACGTTGCCCCGTTCGATTCTCAGCTAGAGCGTCTTCTGTGTGGAAGCATGCGTGAATGGGTGTACCTTCATTGAAGGTTGTGCATCAGGGCTGGTAACTCGGCATGTAAAAATCCACTACCAAACATTAGTGGACCAGAGTTCCGCTGTGGCGACCCCTAACCGGTATAAGCCGAAAGACAGAACAACTTTTCAAGATGTTGTAGTTTATGCATGACCATTTAACAGCTGAAGCTGTAAATAGCTTGTACACATATTTCTGTGCTTTGCCAGTGCCAGGTTCTATTTATTTATTTATTTATTTATTTATTTGGGGGGGGGGGTGAGTGTACTTTATGAATCTACTCGTTTTTCTTTCTTATTTCTCTAGTAACATTTAAGTAAGCAGCATACTTTTGGGCTGATTGTCAAGGGATGAAGAGGGAGGTATTTACATGGTCACTACTTTGATGTAATGTAGACTCATTGCTTTATAGTTATTTCATGCTCTGTTGATTTGTTTAGTGTGTAGTTATGTTTACTTTTTCTGGAAGTAATAATACTACCTGCTGATAAATGCCACTGCTTAATTTGAGGCACTGGTAGGTAAATGACTAAAGTTTACTCTATAAAACAGCATACTGTAAAACTGAAAAGTTTTAAGTCTGATATGAGCCATTTCATTTGATAGTAGAAAGGGGGAATGTAACTTAGGTAAGCTAAATAGAGTTCAACAGTGTGGAATCTACTGACATCCAGTGGCTATTTTCTGCAAGAGCACTTAGAGCACTTTGAAGTGATGTTAACAGAAAGCAATGACAGAATAATGATCACTAGAGTGACAGTTCCAATAAATGACTGCCATTTCAGTTTAAGCTGTACTTAATATGCACCTTTATCTGCAAAAGACATTGGTTTATTTTGTGCCACACTGACTTCAGATACTACCTCAAACTTGTTCAGGTAGGGTGCTCCTAGTAATTATAGAAATGTCATTAAACTTCCATACATCCTCACTGTACTTCTTCCATTTCTACAGGGCATACCTCTCAACTGTTCAGATTTTCATATAATGTGCAGATTTTTGCCTCACATTTTTGGTCTGTTTCTCATAAAATTGTGGTTTTCTGGCAAATCATCGAGGACTGAAGTCAGAAAATAATGTCACTCATTTGAATTTCAGAGTTCACATCCTTCAGAAAATTCCTGCTAATGCAAAACCTGTTATTCTATCAACTGTCTAGTTTATAAGAGCAATATTAAATGTGTCCCTATTTTTGGACCTTTGTCCCCCCATTATTTGAGCCTTTGTCTAGATTTCTTACTCTAAGAGGTTTAGAGGCATGCTACAGGCAGTGGTTGCAAAACTGAATCCTCAGACATTTTGAATTTGGGAGCTGCACAATGCACATTTTTCATGAGATTTGAAGGCCAGTTTTATTTACTGCTGTGCAGCTTTTATTTAATTAGGTCATGACATTCAATAAGCCATATTTTTACTATTAAGTAATATATTATTTGTATAATCTGATTTTTGGTGTGTTGTTCTTTTAAACAACCCATTTTTTTATGTTCTGTAGGTATGTTCTTTATATGTGGGTAGCATATCTCTCAATCTCTTAGCATAAGAAATCTGAACAAAGCCAAAAATAATGGTGGGAGCCCAAAAATAGGGACAATTTTTAAATATTTCTCTTGCAAACTTAGAAAGTTATTAGAATAAAATGTTTTGAATCAGTCTGTTTTTTTCTGAAGGATATGAAATCTGAAGCTCACTTGTCTCTTATTGTTTAGTGTAGTCAATCCTCACTGGTTTGCCAGAAAACACCATTTTTTATGAGTAACAGACAAAAATAAGAAGCAAAAATCTGGGTATTCTGCAACAATCAGGACAGTTGATAGGTATGGTGGGTAGTTCCATCTGAGAACTCTCCTTTTCTTATGCATGTAGTTTATTAGAAAAACTTTATGTAATCACAATGGCAAATAACAACATACTAACCAACAAAATAAAAACTTATTGGGTTAATGGAACATGCACTCATGTTGAATATTAAACTTCATTGCAAAAATGACCCACAAGAGGTGCCATTCGATTAACAGTTACAGATGAAAGTGATACTAGGGTATGCACCCCACACTGACAAAATACTGGGGAATGCACAGAAAGATATTTTTAGCCATACTGGCCTGATGTCATTGCACATCGAGCAGCTGGATATGAACATAGGGCATATAAATGAATAATTGCTATGATTGCAAATGTAATACTGCACAAGAATACGTCAGTCTCATCACGTGAAACAGTAGGGTATTGGATTAGGTTCTGAGGGAAGTTAGGAGTGAATCTTGGCATTGGCATCAGTGGTAGCTGATGGTCTCCTACATAGGTGGAAAAATATAAAAAAAATCAAGCAGAGCATTGCCACCTCATCAGCTGCTTAACACTCATACCAGGAGACTAGCCGAAAAACCCAAATATACATATATAAATATATGCAGACAGATATTGAGAAAAGAGAGTGGTAAATAATCAAATGAAAGCAAACCCAAAGGGTATCTTGGTCATGCTAGGAATCCACCCTCCAACATCACAGCTCCTCATGTGGGGTGTAATATGCAGGCTAGATAACAATGCCAAAGAGATTAAGGGAGATATATGAAACTTATCCCAGAAAAGCTAGCAGAGGCTAAGGAAATCAAATAGAGAAACAAAACACGTATAGTGATCTCTAAAACTAGGCACACGGTAAAACTGCACTGAATGTTTACTCTTTAGAAAATCAAGCTATCTGAAGGAAAAGAAGATCTAGAGAAAATGCTTAGGGGGTTGAATATATGTGTAAATGCACTCCTTCAGTACAGAGGCAATGTATATGGCAGCATTCCTAAATGATTTCCTCTTGGATATTGTGGCACCTTTATCATGTTAGCCTTAGGACCAGGGGGGTTTGCACAGAGTAATATCCTCACAGTAAATGTAAGGTTATGCTGTCCCCAATCTGTTTGACTCATGGTGCTTTTCAATTAATTTGCAAAATGAGAAGCGGAGTCTGAACACCTTCTTAAATAAAAAGTTTTCAAAGTTTAGCATGCATTGCAATAATTTTCTCCAGCAGAAGTGGCATTGCAGACATAATTATTATCACTTAAAAATGATTTCCTATCTGCAATATTTTGCCTGAATAACACAAAGGTAATTTTTCCCTAGAAGATCGTATGTCTACAGGTGTTAATATTTTAAAGTAAAATGTGGGGTTATTTAAAATGCTGTTTATTGAAACAGGAGAAGAATAGAGAGGGTTTGTGAAGAGTGCTGTGTTAGAATACATTGGGATAGAAATATTTTGTCTAGTGTTATTAACTAATGGTAGAATTTGTTTTACAGCAGTCTTGGGGAAACGTGTTTCAGTACCTAAGAATTTTATTAGCTGTCAAAACTGGATTATCTTAATTAGAATGCTTGCTTTTGCTGGTTATACTGAATCTTAGCCCAGTTAGTTGATAGTTTTGCTTTACATTTTAAGTTCAAACAATTTTGTAACTCTGTTCCATTTTTTGTTCACTTTCCATATACACCATATTTGTCCCTCTCGTTTGTGTTTTGTAGTAGAGCAGTGATAAACAAAAGTACCAGGGAGTCTTTTAATCATTTCCATGTTAGAGAAAATAGTCTGCATTAGATTGGGTTTATCAAGTCATAGAAAGTTAGAAGAGCTGTGGTTGGATCAGTACAGTTGAAATGTATTTCCAATCAATGTGTTCAAACTCAGTAATTGCAGCAGTTTTATTTGAATCATGAACAGATCTAGAAGGAATTATATTAGGAGTTGTTCTGAAGGATTTTAATGACCATGACACAATGACAGGAAAGTGGTCACTAATTGTATTGGGTAGAAGAAGAGAGGATTTTAACTTGCCTGGAAAGTTAGTTAAGAAGATGTCTAGCACCTTCCACAGGGATTCTTTCAGCTCTCTAGAGGTAATTCTCATCTAGGTACAAAACCTTCCTACCCAGAGCTTGCAAGTCAGTTGGTACACAGCAGGAAAGAGCATATGAGTGTACAAAAGTGAAGTGCATTCTAATTCTCCCAAGTGCACTGCAAATACACCACTGAGCTGTCCTGTACTACATAAAGTAAGCAGAGCCTTTCCTGTTATTGCCCTGTTATTGCCCTTCATGTTGGGAATTAACTAAAGGGACTGTAGATTGTTGTATCTGGTAGGAAAAATCTTAGATAGCGCTGATGCTCCATTGAACTAAGACAATAATCCACCCCCCCCCCCTCCTCCATATTACATCCTTCCCTTTACTGCTACATCATCTCACTGTGCTGCAGGCCAAGGAAAACTCCTGCTGAACTGTTGAAAAAGGACCAAAAAGTACCAAGACAACCTCAATTAGATAAAACCTAGGCTAAACCATGAAACCAGCTCAGCCAGAGGGCTACCTTCTCACTGCTTGGTTTGTGGGGTGTATTTTTGCAAACACCTTCACGCACCAATTAGATATCCCATATTCCTACTCCTCGTCAGAAAGCAACTAACAATAACTGCATTCAAATTATCTACATTTTCCAAAACCCACTAATAGTATTTTATTACAGTCTGTCTATATTTACCAACAATGTATGGCCCCCTTTAGTTTTGCTGTTGAGCTTCCTCAGGATAGCTTAAGTTCATTTCCATAGCTTGCTTTTTCTTGAGTAAAATTACACTTATGAGTGTAGGGGGGAGCAAGCCAACTCCACTCACTCTGGCTAGGCTAAGGCTTACTTCATTTCACTGTCATACCCGCATCCCATCCCCCTAATTATCATTAAAGTTATAGATAAAACCATACCTCCATTCTCACAAATTATCAAGAAGCTCTGACATCACATCCTGAATAACTCCTCTTCCTCTTACATCATTTGGTATCCAATTCATATCAGGTCCTATTCTCTACCATTTCTTCCAAGCTCACTTACATGATTTCCTTATTCAAATCCTGTTCTTTCTGCTTCACTTCTACTATATTATATTTTAACCCTACCATTTCTGAAACAGCTTTATCAACACTTACTGTAGTAGCTTCTCTTACTAGACCTTACTCCTCCAAGTTATTGCCGTAAACAACTCTGAAGTGCTCCCATATACTCCCATATTCCTTTAGTGTAAATTACAGAACTGCTGATGATCCTCAGCATGATCCTCCACTGTTTATAGCTCTCACTACTCTAATAGTTATAATCTCACTCCATCATAACTCTTACTATCATACAAATATTGCATCTTTGTCAACAAACCAGCATGGTGCTCAGATATTTAATGCACATTTCCACCCTACTTTGCCTCTGCTCTGTTTCATCCTACCACTCATAAAATAACAAATAAATAGACTAGAGGCTTCCACAGACTGACTACGAAGGTTTAATAGGATAAATCCACAAGGTCAAACACGAAAATAAAATCAGGTACTTTAAGCACTTTTCGTTTGTTCAAAGGAACAAACTTCTTCAGAAATGAGTTACTACAACAGCTGCAAGCAATTTGAACTCAAAAAGTGCGGGAAAATTGTAATTGATTATACCTTTTAAACAAACAGTACATAAAAAACTCTATTTAAATTTAAAATCTAATATGTAAAACATTACTTATGTTAAAAATGTTGTATAACACTAAAATATCAACAATGGTTTAAAACCCACATAATAATACATAAAATATTGGATTTCTTCTGTATTATCTAAGAAGACTTTTCAGCTTAAGTAAGCTAGAAATTGAACATGCTTCATTGAGACCAGGGTGATAGAATGAGTTTAATCTAATCTGCCACAGTAGTTCCATTTCTTCTAGTTTGAAGGAAGCAGGAACCCGGTTGTCAGGAATAAAGTTACTAATGACAGTAAACTTAAATTTGTGGGATGGGTTAATGTGGACATGTTTTGCTAGGGCATTCTCTAACTTATTGTGTGAGATAGCATATTGATGTTCATATATCCTATCTCTAAGCCTACGTTCTGTTTTGCCCGTAAAATGCAAAACAGTCAATACATTTAGCCAAGTACACTAGAAATTTACTGTTACAGTTAAATCTAGACTTCAGTCTGTAAGTATTACCATTGATTGTGAAATGGTTATTACAATCGATGTATTTACAGAAATTACAGTTTTCACATTTAAACATTCCTGGTAGTCTGGATGTTACTGGAACATGTCTCTCCAGTACATTCTTTAAATTCCTTCCTTTTTTGAAAACCACATGTGGCCTATACCCCAAACAGTCAAGGATAGTTTGGTTAGTTCTAAAAAAACCCCAGTTCTTATTTATCAATTTTACTATAGTACTACTTTGACTGTTAAATGTAGTCACAAAACTAAATTTAAAGTCCTTTTCTTGGTCAGTCACATCCTCTGTATTACAGGTAATTTGCCTGTCCACTCCAAGATTGTTACTCAATGATACGTGAGCAGCACATAAAATAGGTTTGAACCAATCAATACTTCTTTTGTAAGTGACTTCCTCTATTAGTGTGTCTACAAGTGACTCTGGATATCCACGATGCTGGAACATCTGTTTCAAAAACTGACATTCGCTATGGAAATCTGAGTCCAAGCTAGAAATACGTGATGCTCTCACTAGTTGCCCTTTGACCACAGATCTTTTTTGGTGGAAAGGGTGGCAGCTAGTGAAATGGAGAAATGTATTAGAGTGACTAGCTTTTCTATAAATTTGCGCTGTAAAAGAGCAATCTGATCTATTCTTATTTAACCGAATATCTAAATATGAAATAGATTCAGTCTGAAATGTATATGTGAATTGTAAAAAGCTGTTGACACATTGAAGCTCTCAACCAATTCAGATGCACTTTCTGCATCACCTTTAAACAGGATGAAAATGTCGTCCAAAAAGCTTTTTAGACACACTAATAGAGGAAGTCACTTACAAAAGAAGTATTGATTGGTTATAGTATAGTAAAATAGTATAGTATATATAGTATATAGTATATATAGTATAGTAAAATTGATAAATAAGAACTGGGGTTTTTTTAGAACTAACCAAACTGTCCTTGACTGTTTGGGGTATAGGCCACATGTGGTTTTCAAAAAAGGAAGGAATTTAAAGAATGTACTGGAGAGACATGTTCCAGTAACATCCAGACTACCAGGAATGTTTAAATGTGAAAACTGTAATTTCTGTAAATACATCGATTGTAATAACCATTTCACAATCAATGGTAATACTTACAGACTGAAGTCTAGATTTAACTGTAACAGTAAATTTCTAGTGTACTTGGCTAAATGTATTGACTGTTTTGCATTTTACGTGGGCAAAACAGAACGTAGGCTTAGAGATAGGATATATGAACATCAATATGCTATCTCACACAATAAGTTAGAGAATTTCCTAGCAAAACATGTCCACATTAACCCATCCCACAAATTTAAGTTTACTGTCATTAGTAACTTTATTCCTGACAACCGGGGGGGTTCTACTTCCTTCAAACTAGAATAAATGGAACTACTGTGGCAGATTAGATTAAACTCATTCTATCACCCTGGTCTCAATGAAGCATGTTCAATTTCTAGCTTACTTAAGCTGAAAAGTCTTCTTAGATAATACAGAAGAAATCCAATATTTTATGTATTATTATGTGGGTTTTAAACCATTGTTGATATTTTAGTGTTATACAACATTTTTAACATAAGTAATGTTTTACATATTAGATTTTAAATTTAAATAGAGTTTTTTATGTACTGTTTGTTTAAAAGGTATAATCAATTACAATTTTCCCTCACTTTTTGAGTTCAAATTGCTTGCAGCTGTTGTAGTAACTCATTTCTGAAGAAGTTTGTTCCTTTGAACAAACGAAAAGCGCTTAAAGTACCTGATTTTATTTTCGTGTTTGACCTTGTGGATTTATCCTATTAAACCTTTGTAGTCAGTCTGTGGAAGCCTCTAGTCTATTTATTTGTTATTTTCAGTTTGTTTGTGCCTTTAGTTTCAACTCATAAAATAAGTTAGAATTAACTGCACAAAAGAACACCTACATGTCTTCCCCACTACCCTACAGCAACATCGTAACCGAGCCACACCAACTCCACACCGCTACTACAAAAGTTCATGAAACTAAAATATGCGAAAGAAATTCTTCAGCACCCAAACATCAACTCCTATGACAAATTAAAGTACAAATCACATAAACATCATAGTACACAGCTACAGAACTATGGATACATTCATCCCAACCCTTATCAGCAAACAGTGTCCTCCCTTACAACTTTACCACATGTATTTCAAATAGAACCATTTTTCTTTGAAAACATATAACCCAAGTGCAGTGAGACTATGAAGGAAAGTTGCAAAGCTCCTCTCCTAGAAATCGTCATATAAGCCAGACATCCCAATCACCATGGAAACATGGCTGAAACTCCATATTACATATAGGGAAATGCTTTCACAAAGCTGTAGTATACTGAGGTTAGATTACAAAACAAAATATTCAGGATTCAGCCGTTACATTTTCCTCCTCCTTAAATTTCCATCACTACTCCACCACTATACCTACTTTTGGCAATGTTGAACTCCTCATTGTTTCGCTTGAAACAGAAAAAGACAATGATTACATATAATAGCCCTGTTTAGACTGTCCGGAGATAACAACATGACTTCTCTGGCAAGCATATTTTCTTGGGCCAACATAAGCATCTTAACAGACCTTATAACACTTGGGGAAGTCAACATAGATTGCTCAAACAACACTTTAAAATCAAATTGTAGCCTATAGACCTATTTGACATAACAGTAAGGGGCAAATCATAGAAAATGTGGCTGTCTTATAATCACCCTCGAACAAAAGAATAAATATTCAAAACTACCACCAGCTGTGAAATGCAACACAAAATGTCAGCAGATAAAGCAAATTAATATAGTAGTTCTCAACATACCCATCAAAACAATACCAAGTAATTCTGTTCCACCATAAATTATATTGTCAAGCCAGGTAAAGTGACGCAACCCAGGAAGATGATCCTGTAACATTATTTTTCTACGGCATGCAAAGCTCTATGTAGCCACACATAAGGCAAACTTTATTTAGCTTGTCTTAATTCTGAGGCAATACTAGTGTCTATTGTAAACCTAAGATAAGCAAATTGCTTAGAGAAAAGATATTTTTTTATGATTATAGAAAACTGAAAATGACCCGTGAGCAACATTAAAATGGCAAGTTAGTTACATTTAGTTATTGTGTGCATAGGAAGTGATAAACTTCATTGCTTATCTTCTAAGGATGTTTTTCATTATGTCTTGTTTAGAAAAGCATGAAAGAAAATGTAAACTAACTGATTTCTTAAGACTTATAAATGATAATCATGTTAACAGATTTCAAATTCATTTCATTTTTGGCAGCTGGTAATTTGCAATAGTATTTTATTTACATTTTTAAATTAAATACATTCAGTGACTGGTAACAATTTTGCTTTGTTCTTTTCTCATTAATAAATGTTTGAAACTGAATAATTAAAGGCATATTTTTAAATTTGTAATACAGCATCTTTTCTTCATCACACAACCGATTGTTATGCATCCTGGCAGGATTATTGCGACGTTCAGTTATTATACATCTTTATTTTGTGTTAGCAGTTGCTAAAGAGGTTTCTACAGCTTCACATAGCTTAGAGGCTCACTATGTCTAAATGTGGTCCTGTCAGTGAGGGGCCATTCAATCCATGGTTTATTTTGGCAAAATGTTGAAAGATTTGTCTGAGATTTTCTGCATGCCACATTTATTCAGTTGTGATGCAGATGTGACTGCTTTAACTTTAGTGGGACAAATAAGATATTAGATCTTTCAAGAACTTTTATTTGTGTCAACTAAACTCAAAGTTTCTTCAATACTATGGTTTAAAGTTTTACCATATTTAGTATGCAGTATATGGCACATTTTTAGGCAATTTTGTTGTCTTGGCTTTCTGTTTTTTTTTTATTTTCCAGTACATGTTTTTCCTAGTGATGGTCACGGGGAGCAGTAGCCTGTCACATTATAGTTATGTTTTGATACCTGCTGGTTATGTACTGTTATAATACTTATATTAAGGCTGCAGCTTCATTTGGAACACACAGCATAATTTCAGCATACACTTAATCTTGAGTGCAAACAGTAATATATTTACTGCGTTGTGTCTGGTTAATTATTTTTGTTTGTGTAGGTTAGTTAGTTTATTTTGTATGATTAATTAGATGTTAAGTTTATGCTAGATATTGGCCATGGAGTAGTTAACTTAGTGACTATGATCAGGTCCTGTGAGTTACAATACTTTTTTTTTTATAATTTTTTTTTAATTATTCCTTCTTTCCTAATTGTGTTTTATTTTAGGGTACATTGTCATTAGGAGTTTTGTTAGGTTCTCTTCTTTTCTCAGAGATGTATCTATATTCTTAAATCATTTTCTTTGGTTTGGACAAAGGCATGCTATGTCTATGTACCTTTCATTTCCACTGCACAATCTATGTATGTTGTGTTGTTGTTTTTACTCCTTGATTGTTGAAAAAAAGTCCCAAGTATGTGTTAGAATCAGTACAAGGGTGACAAGCAGATTTTGAAGACCCACTAGATAAGAAATAACCCTGGGAGCAGCTGATTGTCAGCTGCAGGGATAAAAAAAAAATGAATCAGGCTAAGCGAACTAGCATTTGCAAATAATCTGCAGTGTTTCTGGTATTCAGAAATTATGCCTTACAAGCTAAATTTGTTATTGCGTGCAAACTGAGAACTAGTTGCAAGTAGAGCTCCATAGCCACTTACAGATTACCTATAATACACCTATGCAATGTATTTGGAAAACCTATAGTATGCATAGTTGTGCTTTCTCATCTGATACAACGTGACAACATTTCCAACTATATATTTGGTTCTTATAATTCAGCCAAATGCAAGGCCGTTCTAATAGTTTATCTCAAAACAGCTATGCTCTGTTAGGCATATTCTCAGTGTATATAATGTGGATAGTATATGAACACCTATTAAGCATAATTTATACACCCAGTCTTTACTTGTATGCTTCATTTGCTAATGTTTGCACATGCACAAATGTATGATTGTTTATAATTTAGTTCTAAGTGCTTCATATTCAGGTTGTGACTTAAATTTGTCATGCACCACTCCACTTACCCAATTAACAAATGATAAATAAATAAAAGTATGCTGGGAATAGTAATAATATCAGATTGAAAATCTAAAGTCTTGCCCAGAAGATTTTCTGTAGTGTGCTTTTCCCTGGTCTACCAACCCCAAACTCAAGTGCAGGTCCACCAACAGTGAATAATGTCAGTATCTTGGCCCTAACACTATTAACAATTATTTCATGATAAATACTCTATCGTGTAAAGCCTGTTTGGGGTATGAAGAGTCCTATAATAATTATACTGGATGGACATATCTACTAAAGAAATATATGTATATGTATATATATATATATATATATATATATATATATATATATATATATATATGCAGAGAGAGAGCGCGAGTGCAGAGAAAGTCAAAAATATGTTTCCATTTTTTTATTGCTGGAAAATTCTAACTGCTTTTGTTTGACTTTTTTTAGACTAGTTCTCAGATGCAAGAAATATTTAAATTTTGTTTTTCTTCTAAATGTAAGTAGTGTTTACAAAATTTCCAATAAAAGTTAATTTCTTGAAAGAAAAATAATAAATCTTTGCACTTTTCCTCTTAAATTCTGTTCCATTTTAATAACACATACATTAATATGCTCATATATTGCAGAAAACTAAGTTTAGCCATGGGTGAAATTATAATTACTGATAACTTTGTCTGGAACTACAGTTTTGGTAAATATAGATTAGTGGATATTTACTAGGCATATAGCCCAGGATATCATTAAGAGGTCTAGCCCAATTTCCCCAAGTACTGTCTGGCTAAGTGACTCACTTATGGTTATACACTAGGCAAATGAAAGCTGAGAGAATCAAACCCTGTACCACTGGAAGGAGCTGATTAAGCAGTGCATACCCTTATGCATCTGTGATAAGTGCCAGTGAAATATGGACCTTGCTCTTCTTTCTTTTTGGATTTATTAGGATACACCAAAGGATCAACTTCCAAGTGGCTCCACCTGACTATGGGCATTTCAAAAAAAAATCATTTTTAATGTCTGGAAGCAACACATAGAAACCATTCCCAACAAATATAAGACTGGGGATAATATTTCAAGCAACAAACCTGTTTTATGACATTAGCAGCTCTTAACAGTGAGAAGCATAACATGACATAATTCTGAACACGTTCTTCTGATTATTTTCTAACTTGAGTCTTGATTTAACTTCAAAGCTTTCTTTGTATTTCTAGTAAACGTATGCACCCCCGCAAGATTTTAACTAAGATGCTAAATATTTCCTCAGAGCTGTATTGGTCAACAAATGCAGAGACTAATATATGCCATACAGTTTGTCCTGCTGTAGTGAATATCATCTTTAATGTTTTTATTTTCATTAAAATTCCTGACGACTACAAGGATATCATCTGCATAAGCTAACACAGAAAAGATGTCATCATTGACTTTAATATCAGAAATAAGATTTGCTATACTATAAAAAAGTAGATTTATGGAAATGATGAAATGCAGGGAATAGAAAATATTCATAGTTTACTCCATATGTATAAAAAATAAAGACTGTGGCCATTCAATGGTACATTAGATTGCCTATATAAGCTATCAATCACTGCAATATATTGCAGAATATTATGATACTTCACAACTGATAAAATATTGGTCAAAAGCTTTAGTTGTATCTGAAATGACCAAAGATGTTTCAACATTAACCCTTTTATTCCACTGAACAAATATAATACATTACAGCAAAACTGTAGTGTTAGGCATGGTCTTAAATGGTGCAAAGCCATGTTGATATGGATCAATTATTCTTCTTAAACAAGGTTTTAATGTAGAGTTTACTAGTTTTGCTATTATTTTATAATCTGAGAATGGAAATGGGTTTCTAATGTATATTTCAGATCCTGATTTATCCCATTTTTTTATCAAGACAAGTTGTGCTTGTGTTATGGATTCCAGAATTATTTATCTTGGCATCATTATAAAATTCTACTCTTACTTTCTGGATCTATAGTGCTTCAGAAAAAAAAATCTCTCTCTCTCTCTCTCTAAATATATATATATATATATATATATATATATATATATATATATATATATGGTGTGTGCAAGTGTGTGTCTGTATGTGTGTATAGATAGGCAGATAGACAGACAGTGTAACCTAGTACTGAGGGAATGTAGTTTTCCATCGTAAAGGGTAGTACACACTTTTCTTAAGAAAGAACAAATCAACAAAAAGAGAAAACTAGTTGTACAGGAATGCATACAAATTGCTAAAATTGACCATTGTCACAACTTCTTATATTCTTGTTATGATCCACATCAGTAATCCCTTTGCATTATTATTAAAAATAAAAAAAGGATTCAAGCTGGAATTGTTTTTTTAAACCATGGTTTATTAAGTTAAAACAAGAGATGGATGCTTTTGCCTTGGTCAGAGCTTCATCAGATCTAAGTTATACATAGAAAAAACACAGTAGTATGTATGTGTGTAAATGGTTCCACTTCATAATCTCAAAATACTGAAATCTCGAATTTCAGTATTTCAAAACTATAAAGCCCAACCATTCATAATCCCGAAACCCACAATCCTGGCTCATGCAATCATGAACATACATACATCATACACCACATAACACACATGCCATTCTACCCACAGCACACAAACCACACAACCCTACACTACATGTAAGCAGGGGGCAAGCCCCCCTACACCCCATATGTGGGTTGTTGCTCTCCCCACACCCCCCTACTTATATATACCAACTCCGAGATCGCACATAACGAAAAAAAAAACAATCACACCATGGCATTCTACACTTGCTCACACACACACACACACACACACACACACACACACACACACACACACACACACACACACACACACACACAAATACACATCACACATACACAAACACCAACAAATCCAACACTCACACTCATACTTACACCTCCCTACCCTTACCCACACATACAACATACAAAAACACACATACACTCACTGACTTTCAATTCCCGACACCATACCAGCCAAACACTTCATGTAACATACATGCATAAGCACATATTCGAGATATTCAAATTTGCTCTTATGCACTTTCAACATTCTGCAGTTTCAGCTTCATGGTCTCAAAATGCTGAAATTCGAGATTTCAGCAATTTGAGATTATGAAGTGAAACCGTGTAAATATATATATGTATATAGATACACACACACTCACATAGACCAAGATAGAGATATAGCATCTAATAATTTAATTATATTATACTGTTGAGATGTATTTGGTGTCATTTGGCCTCAGACACAACTTATAACAGTTATTATACAATATTCCTTGTGAAGAGACATTCTTAACCCTTTTCAGGAATTGAGCAATGTCTAGTCTCTTTCAAAATATAAGTATATAGATTTGTTCCTGCAAATTACTATTTCCCATGATTAAAATAAGCAGAAGAAAAATGGGAAATAAATTCTAACATAGTGAGTTTAGTTGTTCTCTAATATGACACTTTAAACTCCGTGTCAGTTAAAATCAATAAACATTTAAACCATTTCTTAGCCTTAATTAGAAGCAAGTAAGGAACAAAGAGAGAGAAAATTTTATATCAAACAGTCTGACTGTCCTTTGATATACCCCAGAAGCTGTGGTATAAAAAATCTTAGCTGACATTTACAGTAGCCTATATAATAATGATAAACGTTGGATGTTATCTTTGTTTTATAACATTGTAATCAGTATATATATATTTTTTTGATCATTGGTTCATTTCCTGGGAGTAATCTTCAAGAAACAAATGTCAGCCTAAGACCTGCTGTAACCTGAAAATCCCATCTGGTTAACTTGGTTTTACACCTTATCTTTCAAAAATTGTCTTCATGGAAATAATAATATTATAAGCTTTAACTTTTTTTTTCCCTATTTGATACATTTGAAACATTTAAACCAGCCTTGATGGCTTAACTTTTAAGATTGCCCACCATCCTGGTCAGTATATCCCCAAAAACAGTTTTAATAATTCAGAAAAGGGCAAATAAAGCATCTTCTTCTAAAAATTGGAAACATTTGAACTGCTTCATGTCATCTGACTTTGGGGATCATGGTGTACCCCATGTATTCCTCAGTTACAGCTCAATCTTTCCTTCATCTTATGATATTGTGATTTCAAATTACCTTTTTAAAACAATTTTTACAGGTTTTGGTCTGCCACCTAGTATATATCAAATAAAATATCTTGAGATTACAACTTTTGTACCTTAAGCATATTTGTGCTTTATCTGATGCTTGCTCCTATTTTTCAAAAGAGCTCTCATAATACTTTGGATAGAGGGACTGTCTAAAGCACTTACTCATTTTAAGATTATGTATAATCCATACTAGAACTAGATTATTACAATATAGGGATCATGTTAAGACATTAGAATTTTCCATGAGTTTTATTGCAACAAGTGATAGTATTTTTTCATGATTAAACAAGTTATTACCATGCAATGGCAAATTCTTCTAAGGGATAAAAATGGCATATCTTTGTTACAGTTTAATTTTAGGTTTGTATTTTGAAAGGGTAAATCTTTGGCCCAGTATTTAAATAAATACAAGAAAATTGGTTTGAGCTCTACAGAGGTAGTATTGTTGGACTCATAACCTCAAAACACATAGTTGCATGACTACTTTGTTAATTGCAAATATATTTTCAAGACACGTTTTTCATTAGTTGATATGCCCAGAGTCTGTGAAATGACATATAGTAGTGATTGCATAATATATATATGGCCCATTGCGTCTGTTTGTTTTTTTTTTGTTTGTTTTTTTAAGGAAAACATCAAGGTTACTGAAATTTAGAGTTTATGGAAAACTGATTGAAATATGCTGCTATAGTGAAAGCAATGCCTTTTTTAAGCAAACCAAAGTGCATCCCAAATTTAAGTTTTCTTTTCCAGTACTGACAGACTATATAAGTCAGAAATGAAGAAAACAGGCAACAATTATATGTTAGAATAAGAAAAATGTGGATTGTTAACTCTGAAGCCCTGTGAGCTGGGTTTCATTATTGTCATGTCATTGAATGCGATTGATGTAATTTATTTGTTCACAAGAGGACACTGTTGGCTAATGTTAAGATTATATATTTGGTATCAGATGGCTTATCAAGGATTATATAATATTTATATTTATTTTGGAATTGCACTTGATTGTATGTGTGACTTGTATGTCTATTACATTGTTTTGATTATGTGCATTTTGATAGTCACTCAAAGCTCTTTTAAGGTCATGTACTTTAAACTATTTAGTTGTTATAGTGATTGACCTGTCAACTGACTTTCACCAAAAAATCATTTGCAAATCCAGGTTGCTGTCGTGTTGTCCTGTGATGGAATGTCATTTGAACATGTGGAAATTAGTGCTGGTTTTAACATGCACTGAATCTTACTTTTTTCCTTGAGGTAAAAGATTCCCTTTGCCAAACAAGGCAGGGTACAACCTCTATCAGGTGCATACATATCACAGGCCTTAAGGAACACATTAACAAGTTAACCAAGGCCAATGACTGCCATAGTTGATAAGAACAGGTAGATGCCTGCCTCTGGTAAGTATGGAACTGCATAAGGCCTAAAGCTAGCTCAGCTGGCAGACATGAGACTCTTAGACTCAGGATCATGTGTTTGAGCTGTAGATTGAGTGGCTCCATTTGAACCCTTATTTATGAAGTTCAATCACCTTTATATGGAGATATAAAGCAGGTTCATATTGTGGATGATACAGCTGTTCCTGTTGCATAGAAAAGTCAGTGTGCATCGTGGGACAGTATGCCAGCACATACCTATAACACTGCCACCACAAGTGGCTTATATGTTAGGAATGGTGATATGAGGGGATATGCTATTTTAATGCCAGAAAATGGAACTGGAAATATAGGTTGCTTTACAGTATCCTTTGCATTGCCCTTCCCCATCTTCTGCATCTTTCTTTCAGGCTCACCATACAGCTTTACTTATCTACAACAATATAGCTGTACTGGGTGATAATGTAATATGCATATATAGTACTTGACACTTATACAGCTGGTATGTAATTAAAGCAGTGCTTCTTAAACTATCCTTGAACAAGAACCAGTTGCTTTTATTAAAGATCTATTGCGGACTGCTACTTCTCTAAAATAACTGCAATAGACAGACCATGGTATTTAAAAACATATAGTGACCATCCATTCTCTCCTTTATACTTGCAGTCCTTTGCTCCTATAGAGAAAGTACAGTTGTGTAAGACCTTACAATAGCAGTAGATGTCCTACTGATCACTGCTGTAGTATTCTAGTAGTTGCAAGTGATTCCCAAAGCTAATAATTGTTGAGGGGGTAGGAATAGGTATAGGGGTGTTGTCAAGCAGTCCTAAGATGACAGCTCTAGTGAAAGAGGTTATAGATCGGGAAAATGCATCTACTCTGTAGTGCTTGTTGAAAGTCTGTACAGAGGTCCAGGTAGCAGCCTCCTGGATGGATGTAGAATCAATGGCTTTTTAGAAGGTGCCAGAGATGGAGACTGCTCTGCTGGCTTGTCCCTTCACTGAATCTGGTGGGTCTTACCCAAGGTGACCAATGGCCTCAGTTTTTCCAGGACAGTCCCAGTTTGGAAGTGTCTGTCCTGGAATTCCAAACATTGTGTTTTGGACACAGAAATGTCCCAGTTTAGACCACTCAGTCTGAATGGTGACTTGGCTTCCCAGGGTGGCTAGTCCCCCTGCTTTCCCATCCTAAGCAGCTCTGGGGACTTCGCGATTTGTTGGGGATGCCATTGGGTATGGGGTAAGGTTGGATGCCTTTGCCCTGGCAGGAGCCTTCCAGGTCCTGCCACCATCAGTCAGTCACTCTCTCAATGACGTTCATTGTGGGGGGTTCTGCCTGACCCCATTCACCTAGGCAGGAGCTCTTCAGGCACTACACCCATCTGCCTGGTGCTCCCGTACTGACTTCTGTCAGAGCCAAACCCTACAGTTCTCCCCTTTGACCTGGCCAAGAGACCTTCCCCAGCCAGGGCCCCCCATGTCAGGGGACTCCACCACCTGCATGTCTCCTGCAGGCTGCCAAATTGTGTCAGATCACTCATGCCCTCAGACCCTCTCAGGGAACTTCCTTCTGATCCCATCCACACCTCCAGAACTCTCCTCAGCTGCTGAAGGACAGATCCTCTTTCATGAAGGCTTCAGAGTCCCTCTGCTTTCCCATCCAGAGAAGCTCTGGGTACTTTGAGATTTTTCAAGGATGCTGTCAGTTATGGGGTGAAGTTGGATGCCTTTGCCCTGGCAGGAGCTCTCCAAGCCCTTTTGCCATCCACCCTGACACTTCCTCAAGGACTTCCATCATGGGGAGCTCTACCTGACCCCACTCACCCAGACAGGAGCTCTCCAGGCTCTGCTGCTGTCTGCCCTAGCACTCCCTTAAGGACTTCCATTGTGGGGAGCTCTGCCTGACCCCCATCACCCAGGCAGGAGCTCACCCAGCCCTGTCACTATCTGCCTCTCTCCCCTTTCCAGACTTCTGTCCCAGAGGGGGCATGGTCCATACCCCCTCACCCAGGCAAGAGCTGTCCTGTACCAGTGACTTTCCACCTCTCTCTCTCTCTCCCTTCCAGACTTCCATCTGGACTGACCCCCTCTTCTACCCAGGAGAGAGAGCTCTTTTCCATTGTTACATATCTCCTAACTGCTGTGAAATCATGCAGCATCATGTGTACTCTTGGAGCCTCTCAGGGGATCTTCCCAGCTTCATGGAACTCTGCTGGGCCACGAAGCCTCAGACAGTCCCTCATCCAGACTTCTGTGACACTGGTTCTCCACTTTGACTTGCACCTAGGGCTTTCAAACTCACAGGGGAGATGGCCTTGGGTCCCACATCTCTGCACTTTTTGTGGCACACCACAGTCTCTCACTGCCACTGTGCCAGGTGTCGACAAATGTGCATCGCTTCAAGCCTCCTGGCATGTGGCCTCTTGCCTCTTGCCTCCTGGGTGGTGCTATTCATAGAGTGGCATCCCCACAGTGCCTGGTGAAAGACGGGAGGCCAACCTGCCTGCTCCGGTGCAAGATAACATGGCTGCCTTATTTCCACTCCCATGGGGGCTGGGAGAATGGGATTGCAGACTTGGATTCCCTGGGCGGCCCTCAAGTGTCCCAGTTTAGCTCCTGTAACAGAATGGTCACCTCGGTCTTACCATGGAAAGTATAACAGAAGGAGATGGACTTAGAAATACATTTGGTGATAGCCTGTTGGAAAACTGGGCTTCCCATCCTATCCTCTTGTAAAGGAAACAAAAAAGTTGTTCAAACTTTCTGAATGGTTTAGTTTTTTCCAGGGAAAGTCTCAACTGCCTCTGCACATCCAAGAGATTTTGTATACTAAAGAAAAAGGTTGGCAACAGGACAGATTGGTTCAGAGACAGCATATTTAATACTTTGGGAATAAAGGAGGGATTACCTCTTTAGAAGATTCTATACTTATATAAGGTAAAGAAAAGAGGGGTCACTATATGAGCTTGTAGCTCAGAAACTCTTCTAGCTGAGGTAAGGGGAACAAGTTGAACTGTTTTCCACAAGCAGAATTTTAGTGAAGCTGAAGCTGCAACTTCAGTTGGAGGCAAAGTAAGTTCTTCCAAAACAAAGATCAGATCCCAAGGGAGGAGGAATAGCCTTCCTGGGAGGGTTGAGGTAAAAGACATCTTTCACTGTTTGACCTCCATTCTGGATAGCAAAGGTGGATTTAAGGGCAGATAGGCAACGATTGTAGATAAGTAGGCTTTGATGGAGAAGTATACCAGCCACATCAAGGCAACATATACATGTATGACAGAATAATAAGGATAGCTACCAAACAGGGGTCCTCATTCTTCTTGTAACACAATATGGAAAATTGCTTCCAGTTGGAGACATAAGATTTTCTAGCAGTAGTTTACTCACTTCCTAGAGTACCTGGAAAATATCCTCTGAGAACTGGCATCTGAACAGTATTAAGCTTCTACCACTGAGAGATTTGAGCTGAGAGTCTGAAGGTTGGGATGAATCAGAGAGCCTTTGTTCTGTGGGGTACATTGAGGGGGTTTTCCCTGGTGAGATGGAGAACTGTACATTGATGAAAAGAAGGGCTTCAGAAAGCCAGAAATCAGCAAACTGATGTGCATCAACCTCTCAAAGGTCAGTGTATTTAACCAATTACCTCTCCTGCCAAGTGCTGGAACCCTGGCTAAGGAGACCCATTGGACTCTCATATTTTATTTTCTCTCTCTAAGTAATGCCATGCATTTCTTTATTTAAAAATAAAGGGGAGAAAAAAATATCAGCCTAGGGACAGGTAACAAACAACTCAGGAATGGGCAGAGGTCCCTGGACCACACTTTGAGTAGCACAGGATTAAGGCATTCTTTAAGTTCTACTTTGTCAATTTGATGAGTACCCACAAATATACTCCACAGGATAAGCAGTATATCCCTCATTAAACTGTCTGATTTGCATGTCTACACTCTATATGGTTGCCCAGGCTGTCTACCTAGTAAAAACCTATGGTCAAATTAAGATAATAAAATGAAGGTTAGGTGATGGTACATACCTCTCCACGTGATACATTTTGAGCAGGATATGGTTTTCCAGGAATGCTGGATTCATCTCAGGAGCATTTATGGAACTGGAAAAGTTGATTAGTGTTGAGGCAGTGACACCTCCATAAGGCAGGTGGATCCCTCTCAGGTATTTCTGTTGAAGGCTTGAGTCTGGATAACTGAATTAAGGCACACACTGAAACACTCACAAAACGTAAGTTAAGTTCTGTGGATGGTATACAACTCACTGACTGGTAATACCATGGATAATTTTCAGAGAGAGTAAATATGTCTTAAGCTGGCACTCAGATATATACATTTGATGGGGTAGGTAATGACACCCCATTCAAAGCAATATGGTGATTCAAATAAAATATGTAATTTATATATCACTGAAATACCTGAAATATTTAATGTGGGAAATGACAAGATATATAACTGATGACAACAGAATTAGCCAATTTTATGTAACTTGACCATTACCTGATATATCTTGCAAGTACATAAGTTATAGTTACACTCCAATCAGATCCTAGGGCCTGCAAGTAAAGCAGCTTCCCCGAGCCCAAACATACATTTCTTATATTTCATGTATTCATCAATATGCCTCTTCATAGTAGTTAAGGTTTACATATTCCGCATTCTGTGTGTTAGTCTGTTGTACAATGATGGTATAGTCTGTGAAAGAAAAGAACCTCTTCTAGATGTTTTGTCTAAAGCCAATTTATATAATAGATCCCTTTTACTATTTTATGAAATTATCTATCTAAAGTTCAACCCATCTTCCTTCTAAATGATGGATTATTCAAAGCAATGAAAGCTAAGCAAAGTTTGTCTCTTAAATACCTATATGTTCTACTAAAGAATTTTAATCTCTCTAGTCTGTGAAAATAATCCAACGTTTTAGAACATTTTATCTTTTTAGAGAGCATGCATTATACAACTTCGGTGATCCAAGATGTGTTAATGTCATGCTGGGATTCTTAGCTTGTTGTTCACTGTTTTTTGACTTTTTTTATTCTACCAGCAGATGATGCTGTCCTTCTATATAATCTTGTATATAATGTTCACCAATGCATAACTCAGAAAAATAAGACATGCAATATGTTAACTATGTATGCATATACATATACATATATGTTTTAGCAAACACACACACACACACACACACACACACACACACACACACACACACACACACACACACACACACACATACACACAAACACACATAAAATATGTACAGGCAAACACTAACTCCATTGAGAGACCGTGTGTTCTTTCAGATTTGTATTATTTATTAGTGCAGATTGTGGTTTTATTATAATAACTCATAATTAATTTATAGTGAGCTGCAATACCAGTTGCTGTTATTTTGAAATGTTTTCCAAGCTGCTTAGGTTCATGTGCCTACATACTCCTTTCCCCTGGGGGACATCTTCTCTCATCAAGCATCATAAATTAACTAATGTGGTTAAATGAGCCATTGTTTAATAAAGCCTGCATCTAAAACACACACACACACACACACACACACACACACACACACACACACACACACACACACACACACACACACACACACGCACACACACACACACACACACACACACACACACACACACACACACACACACACACACACACACACACACACACACACACACACACACACACACACACACACACACACACACACACACACACACACACACACACACACACACACTTGCACACATGCCCACACACACATGCATACATACACACGTGCACACACATGTACACATGCAGATATGCATACTTCCTTGGTCGGTGTAGTTTGCCTAACAAGAAAGACATACCCGTACTTCTGGGTCAAATACATTTTTGTCTCCCAATAAACAAGGTAGCAGATGTGTGGTGTTCTACAGCTGCTTGAACTCCTCCTGCTCAAATTCCACTAACACACAACTTGAAAATCCAACAGTCCATCTGTCCAGCTGCTCATCCAAGTGCTTGAACTCAAGCATGACTTCAGTGACACAGCTGCCATAACAGACAGAGAGACATAAGCAAGTGTTTGCCATGGACGAGGTAAGTGAGGAAGGGAAATGGGGAGGGGAAATTTAGGTTTAGAGATGGGAGGAGAAAGGGAATTTTATGGTAATGGAGCAATCAGAGGGTAGCAGAAGGTTAGGGTTAGGGATGGGAGAGGGATTTTAGGTTTAGGGAGTGATCAGAAGATTAGTATTAGGAAGGGTAATGAGATTTTAGGTTTAGAGAGTGACTGGCAAGTATTAGAAGGTTAGGGTTAGGGATACGGGGTGGATTTTAGGTTGAGGGACTAATCGGGAGTGTAGGTTTAGGGACTGGGTGGGAGTTTTTAGGGTTAGGATGAAGGCTCTGGGGGAGTAATTTAGTGGGAGCTAGTGCACTTACAGACACCAAAGAGTGCCTGCAGGGAGGAAGACCCAGAGGTATGCGTATGTGTGATTAAGCTTCTGTGAGGACAGTAAAATAGGAAATGGCATTGCATATCGACTTACAATTTCATGATTCTTCACTTACTGAAATGCAAATTTTATTGAAGAGATGGGGGCAGAGAAACTGTTTCTCATCAAAATCCTACACATAATTTTTATTCTAAAATTACTGGAAAAACATATTTATAAGCAGCCTATTTTCTTAGCACAGTAATGTTCTCTAAGGTGGGAGTTGCAGAAAAATAATCAACTTTGCAAAAGTGGGGAGGCCCTTTGCCTGTGGCGTCAGGCCTCCAAATACCAGTAAACAGTCCATTTCCCAGTAATGCTCACCCTTTCAGGCATTAATGTGTACATAAAACCACTACACAAAATACAACAATAAATGCAAACAGCCACAGGAGAAAAACACAGCTAACAAGCATTCTCTGGAATTCTTCATAATCTAATATGGTGAAACCAAAAAAGGGGAGCACAGAAACATAACCAAAATGTTAATGATGGACACGTTTAGTACAAATACAACCATTAAAACATATAAGATATAAATAGTCTGGCATATTATTATTACAGCAAACCTCATAAATAGCTTGCATAATGCAACATAGATAAAGTAGCCCCAAAATATTATTGCATGATACACAAGTCATGCTACACAAATTGTTGAACTAATAAGCATAACTTTATGAGGAAAATGCATCAAAATCACAGAGAACACACATACCAGTGACCAAAACATGACCCAATAATTAAATCATAGAGAGCAGAACACCAGAATCACAGTTCTTTGGCACAAACCTGGAATGCCAGATGACAACACATTACTGAAAATGGAAAGGCACCATAATAAACATGACCTGATACAGTGAATTTCCATTTTCCTGGGAAAAATACAGGTATGTTCTCAACCTGGATTGTCTGTTTATTAGGATAATGGGATTTTCATGGAATTTGGCTCTTTAAAACATAGCACCCTTTTACCACAACCACCAGTGATAAGAACAATGTTAATTTTAGAGAGGAGCACAGAGCAGTAATAAATACAAGCCACCCCTCATCACAGACTGGGACCAGGATAGGTATTTTGAATGCATTCAGATGATAAAACTGAGGACAGGATCTCATCCAATTAGTAACTGATGACTGTAGCAGGGTTATGTCAATAGCCAGGTGTAATACCCCAGCAGGTTAGTAATCATGCTCCTACTTCTGTTGTCAGTCACTCTCAAAAGTGAAATGACTTAGCCAAACTTAAGAAGCCATTTCTTCAAGTCCACTTACAGCAACCAGATAAACACAAAACTCCTGGCTGCAGAGAAGGATATAACAAGGTTTACAATATATATATATATATATATATATATATATATATATATATATATATATATATATATCTAGGTGTGTGTGTGTGTGTGTGTGTGTGTGTGTGTGTGTGTGTGTGTGTGTGTGTGTAAAACAAATGCAGAAACCAGTGCAACCACCATGGCTGTCATAAAATTAAAACTTTAATACAATAAAACATTCATAAAGATTAGCACTTTTGGATAACTCAGTATCCTTCATCAGGATAAACCTTCCATGCAAACAATTCTCTATTTAAAAACAAAATATTTAAATTTTATGACAGCCGTGGTAGTTGCACTGGTTGCTGCATTTGTTGGATACTTTTTACTATGGTGCTTTCCTTTGATAGCCGACTTCTTGTTGTTTTTGTTTGTTTTGTATATATATATATATATATATATATATATATATATATATATATATATACACACACACACACACACACACACACACACACACACACACATATGCATAGCTCTCTCTCTCTCTCTCTCTATATATATATATATATATATATATATATATATATATATATATATATGTGTGTGTATAATCTATTTATATCTATATCTGTATATATATTTATATAGGTCTAGTTCTAAATGTCAGACTTTTACAAGTTCGACTTTTTTATGTTCGAGACCATAAGATTGAACTTGTGAAAGTTTGAACTGTTTAAATGGAAATGACCATACAGCACAGGATGGTAGACTGTATTTACCATTTTCTTCACTGTAGTGTGATTTTGGAGTTGGTATATTTCATTAGCAGAGAGTGTGGGGGAGCAGGGGGTTTGACCCCCTGCAAAAACGTAATATTTTTTTCTTGTTTTTAATTTTTTTATTTAAATTTAAAATTTTCACAAGTTCAATCTTATAGTCTCAACCACAAGAAATTCAAATTTGTGAATGTTCTAAATTTTATATATATATATATATATATATATATATATATATATATATATATATATATGTATATATATATATATGTGTGTGTGTATACATATACATACATACATATATATATATATATATATATATATATATATATATATATATATCTATATATATATATATATATATATATATATATATATATATATATATATATATATATATGGGTCTATATTATGTCAGTGAAATAGCATTACAGCTAATGCCATTTCACTAACACATATAGACCAAAATCAGAAATGAGCGAAAGCTCAGGTCAGCGATTTCTTTGCCCATTACCTGACTGTAGTGCGATCTCAGAGTTGGTATATTTAGTTAGGGGGTTGTGGGGGTGAAGCCCCCAATTTGTAAAGTTTTAAGTGGTATGTTGTGTTTTGTTGGTTCACCGATTTACTTGGGTTTCGCTCTTTCAAGATTTCGACCTATATGTGTTGGATAAACAGCATTCGCTGTAATGCCGTTTCACTGACATAATAAAGACCCATATATATATATATATATATATATATATATATATATATATATATATATATATATATATATATATATATATATATATATATATATATATATATATATATGTATATATATATATATATATATATATATATATATATATATATATATATATACACACACACACACACACACACACACACACACAGACACACACACACACACATGCATATATACGTGTATGTATGTGTATGGATTCATATCAGATCACCGAATGCTCATTTGGCCGAAACTCATTTCACCAAGACCAAATGACTGAAAACTCATTTCACAGAAAGCTCATTTCGCCGAAAATAGTACAGGCAGTGTATATGCCCTTTTCCCCACTGTATTGCAACCCTGGAGTTAGTGTATATATAAGTAGGGGGGTGTGGGGGGTGCAGCCCCCCACATTGGGGGATGTGTGGGGCATATCCCCCCACCTAATGTTGTTAAAAACTACCAACTTACCTAGTTAATAGGAACTGGACAGGATAAAAGTAGGTGGGGGCTATGCCCACACCCCCCACTTATATATTCTAACGGGTCGCCCGGTCGCACTACAGTGGGGAAAAGGGCATATACACTGCCTGTACTATTTTCGGTGAAATGAATTTTGGTCAAATGAGCTTTCTGTGAAATTAATTTTCAGTCATTTGGTTTCGGTGAAATGAGCATTTGGCGATCTGATAGGAATCCATGTGTGTATGTATATATATATATATATATATATATATATATATATATATATATATATATATATATATATATATATATATATATATAGATATGGATGGATGTACTTCATATGGTAGACATTTCAAATCTTTAATGCAAGAACTCCCTATGGCCAGCTTACACCCACTAGAAATTTAAACAGCTTGTGGCTAAGTAGTAGCAAGGGATGTAACTAAATATGTTTTTAAAAGCTCTACAAAACTAATCTGGATGTTTAGGAAGTTCAGTAAGACTCATCTGTTGTTAAAGTAGCAATCCAAATGCAGTATAATGAGACCCAGCTCTAGCTAAACATTATGTGTTTGCAATCTTCGTCTTTCCTAAGATGACCAAACTATAACAGCACCCCCAATTTTACTGCAGCTATCTCTGCTTTTGTACTGCAATAATTAAACTACAAACCAAACTAAAAATAAGAAAAAAATAAAACTAGAAAAAAATACTTAAAAAGTGTGAGCAAAACAGCTAAAGTATCCATTCACAAACTCAACCCAACAGTCACCAGCTCTGCCATCATATTTTTGAATTTAGCCCAATCTCTTGAGCTTCCTTGTTTAAATATCCTGTACATATGTATTTTTGGACATTGTTTGCAGAAATAATCTGAAGAAATTGCTAAAATGTCAACTAAGAAGCACAGTATTATTGATTTAGCAAAGCAAAGCTTTCAGACTAATGTAGAATTCCTAGACTTATTCCATCTTCTGTAGACTTGGGTAAAAATATTTTCACATTTCAAAATTATGAATAACACCTCAAATATAACTACAGCATTTAGACTCTTGAACCTTTATGAAGGAGAGTATTTAGATGTAAATAGGGTACTTTCAAACATGACACAGTGTGAAATATTTTAAATAATGAGATGTGACAGAAAGTATAGGCATAGTTCTCAATTAGTACATTAATGAGCATGCTCCGATTAGAACAAAGAACATACGGCATAGAATAAATGGCAGGCCAGTGTTCTGGAAATAAAAGATATCAATTATAAAACAGAAAGGGAAGTCACCAAAAGTCTATAAGAAAAAACAACATGAACTTTAAAAACATAAAGAAGAGCACAACAAAATCAAACATGCTGTTGAAGATATCCAAAAATATGTTTCAGAAAAATCTCTTTACTAAGATAAACACTGCTGCTTACAAACTTATTGCATGATTACATAAACAAAACTTGTAATATTAGACAGGGCTTTGTCATATTAACACAGGAAAACAACATTTTACTGGTCTATCCTGGCTGACTGGAAAACAGATCAAAGCTGACTACATCATAGCTATTACTCAGAGAGAAAATATTCACATGAATAGTAGCTTAAACAGATGCTACTGTCATTAGAGTTTTTGAGGGCTTTGCCTCAACATTCTTCATGCAGGGTAATTTGCCCCATCATAGATATAATTAAGTCTTCTTCCACTGAAACCCAGAGGCAAGTGAAACCCAAAGTTATTGCAGTCTTTATTAAAGCTGTTCCATTTGAAGGGGAACTTTACCCCTCTCTTTTTCATAGGTGTCATGAGATATTTTATATCCACCTGAGTAACCATCTACTCTTTTAGATGTAATCTCAGTATAAAGTCTCATCCGATGGACTGGATACTCAGTTGTGCAGTGCTCCTTAATGCTGCACTGCAGTGTCAAATATAGAAACCTAAGTTTTCTGGTTCTAATTTAGGGTCACTATTTTACAAAGGGATTATTATCACCTCTTCCAAATATCAGGAAAATACCACTTTATTTTAAATGCATTTATTCAACAACAACATTATTCATTCACATCTAAAATTGTGTGACGGATTTTCACGAATATCTCAGTAGCTTTCTGACTGGTAATTAATACAGCCGCTGTATTGTCCTACTTTCCAAATGTAATGTACATCAGCAGTTTCTTCTCAGAACTCCAATGAAAATGCCACATTCCTGGTCACTGCTGCCTTTTGATTCAGCCTCCCAAGAGGGAGCGTAGATCCCTCAACTGAAGGCAGACTGGTGGTGTCATTTAACTCAGCAGCCAGTGTGATGTCATAACTCAACAGTCAGTGCGGTGGTTGGTAGCTGTTGAGGTACACAGGCAGCTGCATGCTCCCACCAGTAGCAGGAAGCATGTTCTGGAGTGAATTATGGATTCAGTTGACCAGTAAGCCTTAGCTATTAGGTCTCCCAGGAATCAATTGGTTCATAACACTGGACTTCCGAGCATGTGATGCGTTGGTGCGTTGGTGCATTGCCCTCTTGGCCAGTATTGCAGTCAGCCATGTCAGTCACCCACCCTATTCACTTCTAAGTGTTAATGTCCTCATAACATTGTTCATTGTCCTACCCTCTTCATCAGTTGTTTCTCCTTTGTTTCTATGCTTCCATCCATTGTCCACCACAAATTTTGTATGTACACCACCCCTGCCAGTCTGTGTATGTGTTCCAATTTATCTGTCTGGCCTACTACTTACTTTTCTCCCTCTGTCCCTTCCAAAGGCATGCATTGATATATTCTGCATCTGCCCTTCTATCTTAATAATTATGAGTGGGATCTGTCCCCACAAAAATGTATCCCAGCATTTATTTTATTATTTTTTATTTTATTTTTCATTTGGCATTTGTTCACTGGGAATATCCAATTGGGCCAAAAAGTGACCCTTTTCAGTAGAGAATCTGAAAGAAAAGCTCCAGAGTTAAAGAGATCACAACAAAATAGTAATAAAGGTTACATATTTATTAAACTAACCAAGTAATTACATAAAATAGATACATATGCTTTGCAGTAGTAGATGTTACAAACATTCGGACATAATCAGTGAGCTGCTATATTACTCTTAAAAGAATTATATATATATATATATATATATATATATATATATATATATATATATGTGTGTGTGTGTGTGTGTGTGTGTGTGTGTGTGTGTGTGTGTGTGTGTGTGTGTGTGTGTTGCAATATCTATGTATGAAAACTGTACATTAATGTAATATATTATGTAATATGAATACAAAGTTTAAACATTACATGCCAAAAGTACTGCACTAAGGCACATAACAGGTAACTGAATATTTGAGGCAGTCAAAAATGAAGAAAAGGAGATTATAAGGGACAGTCAGAGAAGTATGATAGTGTGGAAATGGGAGGAGATGAAGGGTAGGAATATAAGAGAGGGGGTGTAGAGCTAGAGAGAATACATTCAGCCAGGATTTGATTCTAAATTGGACAGTTTGAGTTTTTTCCTCAGCTTGTTGTTTCCCCTTTCCTGTTTTTCTAAGTACTCCTTTTTCTTCTTATTTACAGGATGAACCGGGAGGTTAATGTGGTATACACACCCACATTGCTGTGCCAGTTGATTGTTGGGCTGGATTATACTGCCCTGCATGTCACTTTGTGATACCAACTGTCACTGCTACCTGTGGCACTGAGTAGAGCCACCTGTATTGATTCAGCTACAGAGGGGAGGTATTGTCATGACATCAAGTACATTACCCATGAATACTCTAGTACTGCTGATCTTCCAGTATACTAACATGGTGCTAGATATTTATTATTTATATATTTTATTTATTTTATTTTATTTTAAAACGGAAAACATGCTGTTGAAGATATCCAAAAATATGTTTCAGAAAAATCTCTTTACTAAGATAAACACTGCTGCTTACAAACTTATTGCATGATTACCATAAACAAAACTTGTAATATTAGACAGGGCTTTGTCATATTAACACAGGGAAACAACATTTTACTGGTCTATCCTGGCTGACTGGAAAACAGATCAAAGCTGATTACATCATAGCTATTACTCAGAGAGAAAATATTCACATGAATAGTAGCTTAAACAGATGCTACTGTCATTAGAGTTTTTGAGGGCTTTGCCTCAACATTCTTCATGCAGGGTAATTTGCCCCATCATAGATATAATTAAGTCTTCTTCCACTGAAACCCAGAGGCAAGTGAAACCCAAAGTTATTGCAGTCTTTATTAAAGCTGTTCCATTTGAAGGGGAACTTTACCCTCTCTTTTTCATAGGTGTCATGAGATATTTTATATCCACCTGAGTAACCATCTACTCTTTTAGATGTAATCTCAGTATAAAGTCTCATCTGATGGATTGGATACTCAGTTGTGCAGTGCTCCTCAATGCTGCACTGCAGTGTCAAATATAGAAACCTAAGTTTTCTGGTTCTAATTTAGGGTCACTATTTTACAAAGGGATTATTATCACCTCTTCCAAATATCAGGAAAATACCACTTTATTTTAAATGCATTTATTCAGCAACAACATTATTCATTCACATCTAAAATTGTGTGACGGATTTTCACGAATATCTCAGTAGCTTTCTGACTGGTAATTAATACAGCCGCTGTATTGTCCTACTTTCCAAATGTAATGTACATCAGCAGTTTCTTCTCAGAACTCCAATGAAAATGCCACATTCCTGGTCACTGTTGCCTTTTGATTCAGCCTCCCAAGAGGGAGTGTAGATCCCTCAATTGAAGGCAGACTGGTAGTGTCATTTAACTCAGCAGCCAGTGTGATGTCATAACTCAACAGTCAGTGCGATGGTTGGTAGCTGCTGAGGTACACAGGCAGCTGCATGCTTCCACCAATAGCAGTAAGCATGTTCTGGAGTGAATTATGGATTCAGTTGACCAGTAGGCCTTAGCTATTAGGTCCCCCAGGAATCAATTGGTTCATAACACTGGACTTCCGAGCATGTGATGCGTTGGTGCATTGGTGCATTGCCCTCTTGGCCAGTATTGCAGTCAGCCATGCCAATCACCCACCCTATTCACTTCTAAGTGTTAATATCTCCCTCCTGTGTTTTTCCTCATAACTTGTTCATTGTCCTACCCTCTTCATCAGTTGTTTCTCCTTTGTTTCTATGCTTCCATCCATTGTCCACTGCAAATTTTGTATGTACACCACCCCTGCCAGTCTGTGTATGTGTTCCATTTTATCTGTCTGGCCTACTACCTACTTTTCTCCCTCTGTCCCTTCCAAAGGCATGCATTGATATATTCTGCATCTACCCTTCTATCTTAATAATTATGAGTGGGATCTGTCCCCACAAAAATGTATCCCAGCGTTTATTTTATTATTTTTTATTTTATTTTTCATTTGGCATTTGTTCACTGGGAATATCCAATTGGGCCAAAAAGTTACCCTTTTCAGTAGAGAATCTGAAAGAAAAGCTCCAGAGTTAAAGAGATCACAACAAAATAGTAATAAAGGTTACATATTTATTAAACTAACCAAGTAATTACATAAAATAGATACATATGCTTTGCAGTAGTAGATGTTACAAACATTCGGACATAATCAGTGAGCTGCTATATTACTCTTAAAAGAATTATATATATATATATATATATATATATATATATATATATATATAGGAATGTGTGTGTGTGTGTGTGTGTGTGTGTGTGTGTGTGTGTGTGTGTGTGTGTGTGTGTGTTGCAATATCTATGTATGAAAACTGTACATTAATGTAATATATTATGTAATATGAATACAAAGTTTAAAAATTACATGCCAAAAGTACTGCACTAAGGCACATAACAGGTAACTGAATATTTGAGGCAGTCAAAAATGAAGAAAAGGAGATTATAAGGGACAGTCAGAGAAGTATGATAGTGTGGAAATGGGAGGAGATGAAGGGTAGGAATATAAGAGAGGGGGTGTAGAGCTAGAGAGAATACATTCAGCCAGGATTTGATTCTAAATTGGACAGTTTGAGTTTTTTCCTCAGCTTGTTGTTTCCCCTTTCCTATTTTTCTAAGTACTCCTTTTTCTTCTTATTTACAGGATGAACCGGGAGGTTAATGTGGTATACACACCCACATTGCTGTGCCAGTTGATTGTTGAGCTGGATTATACTGCCCTGCATGTCACTTTGTGATACCAACTGTCACTGCTACCTGTGGCACTGAGTAGAGCCGCCTGTATTGATTCAGGTACAGAGGGGAGGTATTGTCATGACATCATGTACATTACCCATGCATACTCTAGTACTGCTGATCTTCCAGTATACTAACATGGTGCTAGATATTTATTATTTATATATTTTATTTATTTTATTTACATTTGTTTACCAGGTAGTGTCCGATTGGGCTAATAGCCAGTTTTCAGCAGAGACCCGGGGAGAAAATCTCCAAAGACAGATAAACAAATATTGAATTACATAGTTGTTCATGCAAAAATTATTACATAAGTGTAAGTTTAAAAAAACACTGAAGAAAAGCGTGATAGCTGGGTGAAAATAAAAAAAAGTGTTACAACTTCATATCTAGTTTACCATGTGGCCTTTTGCTCTACAATAAAGTGCCATCATTTGCTTGTTACATCCATGATAAATCTTTTGACATTTTGTGCAGTAAGTGTCTTCAAAATTAGGGCTTCACAGGTGGAATGGACTCCTCTAAGAATCTCTCCCTCTGTTTTTATCGGGTCGATCATGCATGTGCATGTCTGTCTGAATTTGTGGGAGGGGATTTGTCAGGTTTATTAGATTTCATACCCTTTTGATCCTACTGTCAAAAAATGTTGTTTATACTGTCATCAACATGTCCTGCATACTTTGTTTAGAATACTATTCATTGTAGATTTTTTTTGGGGATATCTTTATTGGTTCCACTATTATAGCAATAACCCACGCCTGGGTGTGGGTAATGCTGGATTTACTCACGGTTGGTGTGGTTTGGTCACGAGGGCGAAGCCCGAGTGGCCAAACAAAGCCAACCGTGGGTAAACCCAGCATTACCCACACCCAGAAGTGGGTTATTGCTATTATACAATGACATTATTTAAGAAAAAAAATAATTACTTTTTTAAATAATGGCATTGTATAATGCCTCCTTGCTGCCCTTCCGCAGCTGGCTGGTATTCTGCGGCAGTTCTGATGTACTGCACATGCATATGCCTACGCAGTACATTAGAGCTGTGGGCAAAAGCAATGGAGAAAGCAAGATCTGTTTACTGTTTCGCTATGTTAAATGGGTTTAACATAGCGAGACAGCTTTAAAAAAAGCAACGGAGAATCACCATTGCTTATTTTAAAGCTGTCTCGCTATGTTAAACCCATTTAACATAGTGAGACAGTTTTGAAAAAAGCAACTTAGAAAGCAAGATCTCCGTTGCTTTTTACAAACTGTTTTGCTATGTTAAATGGGTTTAACATAGCGAGACAGCTTTAAAATAAGCAATGGAGATCTCCGTTGCTTATTAAGCTATGTTAAACCCATTTAACATAGCGAGACAGGTTTAAAAAAAAACAACGGAGAAAGCAAGATCTCTGTTGCTTTTTACACATTGTCTCTCATGTTAAAGGAGTTTAACATAGCGAGACAGCTTTAAAAAAAGCAATGGAGATTTCCGTTGCTTTTTTTAAACCTGTCTCGCTATGTTAAACTCCTTTAACATAGCGAGACAGTGTTTTAAAAAAGACATATACTAATGGAAAAGGTCCAGGCAACCGGACCTTTTTTCATTAGTATAAGTCGATTTACAATGTGCATGCTGACTAATCAGCGTGCACGTTTTGGAATATTAATGGGTGGTCATAGCATAATGCTTAATCATTAATTCAGGTCTGGTATCCCCTACCATCCTCCATGAAGGCTCTTTCCTAGTTCTAGTGGACCTCCGGTGTTCCCTTCATCAGGTGGATCTCCTCTACAAGACAGGCTGTACTGATTTAGGTTCTCTGCCAGACAAATGATGAGATAAGTTACTGGTGATGTTGTCGTGTATCTGTGTGAAGGATTTATAACTGATATATCTTCCCACCCCTATGCGGGTCAATGAGTGGACCACATGGAGCGCAGGTCCTGCCTATAATCATTGGGCATGCCTGTCCAATTTTGCTTCTTCTGCCCCAAGCCCAGTGTCATACCCAAGGACTCTGGCCTCTGGCTTCTGCCACAGCCAATTCAATAATATTCTAGCCCATCACCCCCCTCCTGGATATTATGCATTAAACAAGGGAATTCTTAGCGGTGTGAGTGAGGTAGAATGGCTGTCATTCCAAAACACACCAGAAATTTAAAAATAGTTTGAGAGTAATGAGCAAATGTTCTGTTTTTTTATGCTTCAGATATGTACAAAACATAGAACACCATTAAAAGGCAAAACATAAAATTATATAACAAGATTATAAGACATAGATCAAGTAAAATAATGCTATCAGTGTATCTGAGTTCCATCATTAATGTCTTTCATCTGTGACTATGTAATATGTTTTGTACTCAAGAAATCTTGAACCAAATCAACCTTGGCAGTATGAAGTAATTGCCTTCTTCAGCAGTTTCATAGTACTCCTATTGCCATCCATATCCAGTATCTATTTCTGACTACCATTCTCCTAGTTGAGTATATGCCGCTATGCTTTTTTTTCATTTTCTCCATCATTAACTTTTATTTTTTCTTTTTCTTCATTTTTTTCTCTTCTCCTCAGTTCCCAGAAAAGGTATTTGTAGCTATTACATTCAGTTTACAGAAGACATTCAGAACTGTTGACACGAGTTTTAAATCAAAAACTTAAGTTTGTCTTTCTCTCCACATCACATTATTTGCTTTTTTAGTTCTTTCCTTCTTTCCACTCATGGATTTAGAAAGCAACATAGTTGTCAAAACTGCCACTCTGGCATGACCTTTGCCTATTTGCAAATTTATTTTTTCATTGCTTGCTAATCAAAAATGTTGAAAATAAACACAACCCACTGTTTGCAGTATGCTAAATCAGGATTTTGTTTTGAATAAAGCAGGGACGTTTATACAGCCTCCAGGTGTACCTTTGTTTTGTATGAAGAAGTACTGTTTATACAGCCTTCAAGTACAGCTATGTGTGCCAAAAGTCTTAGAGTCATCAGATTTCTAACTGCAGTTTCAGTGGGGCAGGCAAACATCCCAACCTCAGCTCTCCTTCACCTTAGTATCACCTAGACTTATCCATACCCTTTTGGCAAAATGAAAAAAAAAAGACATGGCAATTTTAATTAAAGCAACATATATTTTGTAATGCGATCTGCTCATGATGTTTGATTACTTGACCTTTTGTCCCTTCTCACTGCTTTCTTAAGGTTCATTAGGAATGTCTCACTTGCTATGGTATCCTTTTGAATTAATTGCTTAGTATGAATGTTTGGTATTTAATAATTCTCTGGAAATGTAACTGCTTCATTCTATGCTTTTCCATCAATTATGTTATATCGGTTCATAAGCATGCCTCACTTTGATTTCACCCAAGTTCCAGTGCTGGTTGTCTCTCTGCACATTATATGTTACACTAATTATTTTGTTTGCACACTAATTTACTTCTCTGGCATGCATCAGTCCATAACAGTGCTCTTTCTATCAATCTTCATGACAGTTGTTAAGTGAAGAATTGTTCTACTATGGATCAGTAAACTCCAAACTGCAAGCATCAGAAATGCCAAAAAATAATGCCCAAACCATAGAAGGGCAAAAAAGTTAACTGTAAGCATTTGCTGTAGGGTGGCAAGCCCCTCCCATTCCCCCGATGAGGGTGGGACAAGCCCTACAAACATATATATTTATATACTAACTCCGTGGTCATATCAATTTGAAGACTGAAGAAATCTCCCAAAAAAGGCAGTCATTACCAGTGACTGCACTGGCAATTATTTCTTATGGAAAACTACAATTAACATTGTCTTCATCAGCATCTTTTTTTTTTCAGGCAACTGATGCTCGAGGAATTACTCATTGATCACCTATACAGGAGCCATGAATCAGAGATATAAATCTTCATAAATCTTCTGTGTCCTGTCTTACTGGCAGCATAATAAATATGTATTATAAGCACTGAAACATCAGTAACTAGTTACCTATTTTGATGTTGATGCAAAATCCACTTATTAATGTTCACACTGTAAGTATGAATGCACAGTATATATATATATATCTATGTCTCCCTTTCTCTCTCTCTCTCTCTATATATATATATATATATATATATATATATATATATATATATATATATATATATATATATATATATACATATCATCAATCCCTTTTTCCCATTTTTGACATGGGGTTGGGATGTTTTGTCAACTGTTACCATCTCTCTCAAGTCAATGCTACTCTCCTACCTTCTTCAGCAGTCATTCATGACTGTCACAGACCTTCTCCCACCATCCATATCTTTGTTAGATGCCCTTGCTTTCTTCTTGTCTGTCCCATATCCTCTTCACCAGATTGCCTTCTGCTTTTCTGCATTCAAATCACCATAATCTGTTCCCTTTGACTTTTTTCTGCAATTGGAGCTACTTTGGTTTCTGCTCTGATTTCCTCATTTCTTCTTCTGTTCCATAGTGTGTATCTTACCCCCTTCTCAGGCACTTCATTTCCATCACCTCTAGCGTCCTCAGCTGCCCTGCCTTTACTGCCAATGTTTCTGTACCATATAGTAGAATTGGTCACAGCACTTTTTGGACACCTTATGCTTCTTTGGCATCCTTCTGTTATACAGCACCACTGACATTCTCTGTTAGTTGGGTACAGCCCTTCTGATTTCCCCTATTTGCTGCTATTACAGTTGTCTTTATCTGTACTCAGTTTCATCCCATGTACTTTCAGTTTGCATGCCATTCTCCTATCCTTTGCTGAAGTTCTTGCTCACTCTGCTTATAATGCCATATTGTCTGCATGCAACAACTTTGTTGATCTGTCTCCTCATATATGTTTGCTAAAGTAGTCCATCAGCAGTATGAATAGCAGTGGTCTCAGAGCTGAACCTTGATGCACACCCACTTATAGATTAATAGGTTCTTAGGTAAGTACTAGGTTAGCTGCCCTTGCAGTCATTTTAATCCTAGCCAATTTCCCCAAAGGTGAGAATCAAACCCTGTATCTTACGTCTGTGAGGTAAACACCTTAAACATTATGCCAACCCCTAACCCTTAAATACTAGGTTAGCTGTCCTTCTGAGCTATTTTAAGCCTAGCCAATTTCACTCAAAGGGGAGAATCAAACCCTGAACCTTGAGTCTGTGAGGTATACACCTTAACTACTATGCCAACCCCCAGCACCTGACTGGCATGCTAAGGCTGCTATACCTCACAGCTCACATGACTTCACCGGCTGCAGTACTTTCTCAGAATTAGTTATGGCAGGGAGGTAACAACATAACTGTCTACATACCAATGGGGACATTTTTATGTTTGCTGAGGTGTTTTAAAAGATAACAAACATAACTTTTTTTCATTTTTCCCACTGGGAACCCATCTGGGGGTCTGAATACCATTCATACTTGAGTCATTGTGTCCTTGTATATAGCCTGCATTAATTCTACTAATGTTACTGGAACTTTGACACACTGCAGGACTGCATAAATCAGCTTTTTGGAGCCTTGTCATATGTTTTCCCCAAGTCTAAGAATGCCCAGTTGAACTCTTTCTTCATCTCTAGCTTCTTCACAACTATCTTTTTCACTGCATCCTAAACTGAATCCAAACTAATAATACATAGGAATTTTAGCTCTATATCTAATATTGATAGATAGATAGATAGATAGATAGATAGATAGATAGATAGATAGATAGATTGACAGATAGATAGATTAGATAGATAGATAGATAGATAGATAGATAGATAGATAGATAGATAGATAGATAGATAGAGAGATAGAATTCATATGTATTATTTAGTCTAATAAGAAAAAAATGATCAGAAATTATCCATTTAATACATTTTTAATAACTAATAAATTATTATTTTGTTCGCTGTTTGCATTATTGTATAGTCATACATATTCTATCGTCTAGGATCTAGTGCTGAATACAATTGTTTAATTATTGTTTGCGCTAGTGTTTTATCTGTGAATAATGGACTCTTAATAGATAGAAGTATTGGCAATTGTCAGTTTAATCTGCTAAATGTTTGCTTTGAATTATTATTTTTTAATTTAGAATTATTAATGGGTATGTGTAATCATTGTCTTATAAAATAGAGAAAGTTGTAACAGTTTTGTTTGTAAAAACAAACTATAGGCTTAGAGTACTGTCTAATAAAGTCCAATTAAAGGGTAATGGATAAAGGTATTTGACGTTTTAATTACTAATATATGGGAGAGCTTCAATTTATTGTTAACTGGAAGTAAGGTTCATGAATTGTGCATGTTAAAACAATTGCTACTAATGGTCTTAATATTTAGCTCCCAGACATTTGTTGAACTCTGTCATTGTTTAACCACTTCACTATTAACAAACTTCCTTCTTGCTTCACTTGGGTTATCTAATAGTACACCGCTTCTCATTTGCTAATAATTATACTTAAATAAAAACACTGCACTAGAAATTCTGGCAAGAGCAAAGGGGGTTGCAAGACCATCTTTTCACTTCACAAGCACAAGGCATTAATATGTAACTATTAATAAACTACCAACCGGGATACTTTGCACACTTTTCTTTGATAATAGCATTTATTTTAATTACTTTGATAACTTTAAAGATATATAGCATTAACAAAAGCTCCCACTTGTTTCCACAGTACACATTTCCATCTATTTGCTTTGTACTAAAACAGGATTCCTAATAGAACAGTTTATTACTTTTGTTTGAACTTGTGCTACTCACACATAATGATCTTCCCTAGTTCACTTACATCTAAACATCTCAGAAAGAACAACAACATGTATAATATCTCTGCCCAGTCTTTTCTTTCCTAAATTTATTTAACCTGAAATAAGATTTAATCAGAGTCTGTGCTTTGTTGCTCACCACTACAGCATATATGGTTTACCTTCAAAATGTTGAATGCCATAATGTCTAATGTTCATTTGGCTGAAAAATAACATCTAAACCTAAAACATTGAATGATCAAAATGTCTAAAATCACTTAACTGAAAAAGCAATGAGATCACCTCTACTATTTTGCAGGGGGCTACGCCCCCCTGCACCCTCCATGTGGGGGGGCTGTGCCCTCCACACCCCCTACTTAAATATACCAACTCCGATATCGCACTACAGTGCAGAAATGGGCAAATTCAATAATTTTGACATTGTGAGTTTAGACTAATCTTATTTCAGCATTTTGATCATTCAATATAGTGCATTCAACCAAATCATTTTCAACCATTTAGCATTCAATATTTTGAAGGTAAACCAGTATATATAAATATATATATATATATATATATATATATATATATATATATATATATATATATATATAGATCGATAGATATATGCACTATATATATATATATATATATATATATATATATATATATATATATATATATATATTTATAGAGAGAGAGAGAAAGAGAGAGAGAAAGATTGAGAGAAAGAGAGAGAGAGAGAGAGAGAGAGAGAGAGAGGAAGCTCTCAAGGTCATTGCTATGGTCATGACTGTTTCTGCCTTGTTTAGGCAAGCTCCTTAAACAGTAAGCTGCCTCACATTTCCACATCTCTACCTTGATTAAAACAATTTCTCTATCCTCTACTTGCCTTTTCAAACAAACACATTTGAGTAAAACAGTGTTACAGGATTGTAACATGTGGGAAAGTGGTCCTTTCTTTTCTTAGTACCAAAACTACTTTCAGAAAAACAAAACTTATCCCATTTGTGAACAACATAGTGGACTTTAATCAAAATATTTAAAAAAATTCTGATCTGGTGCTGACATTAGTGTATATGAAACATGTTACTGTGCTTTTAAATAGAGATTAAAATGTAGCCATACAAAATACATCAATGGACATAAGAAAAACAAACAGATGAACAAACAAAAATGTATACAATGGAACATGTTGAAAAATATATTCAAACATTTCATTCCATCTAAACTATTTCTTCACTGGCCTACTTGTGCAGTAGCTACTGGTGTCCCAGATTCTAGACAAACTGCAGGATTTAATAAAATCCATGTAGGCACAGTGTAGAGCCTACATAGAATGCATCCATGTACATGGCCACAATTCCCCCTCGGCAGCGTGCCATGCATATTAATGATGGCACACTGCCGAGGGAGAGCTGAGGAACATGGATATTGAATCAGTGTAGGGAGAGGTGTAGCAGCTAACCATGGCTGCAGATGAGTGTGAGGCTCCCTGTAATGCTCCCCGCCACTGTTGTAATGTTATGAACTATGTCAACTGTATAATATGCCATTTTTATGATGTTACTTTTTTTAATTACTTTTGTTTTTTTTTTTTCAACTGCATGTTTGCGCAGTGTGGCATGGAGTGCAGCAATGCCAAGCTGTGCTCACATATAGACAGCTGACACCTGCCAGGCATCAAAAAATAGAAACAGTGTAATTAATTATCATAATTAACTTTTTTCTTTTTTTTTTCTTTTCGTTTGCATGGAGTGGTGAGGAGCACAGCAGAGCTGAGCAGAGCTCATACATACATGGCCAAGACCTGCCAAACATCTAAAAATAGAAACTGGATGCAATTAATTATTTATAGGTGTGTTTAAACATGTTTGCATGGCAAGAAACTGTGCTTAAGAATGCTAACAGGTAGCCTAGTAGTATATGTGAAGGTATACTAGTTTTTATATCATCCAACTAGCTACATGGCTAGAGCTATGTCCTTATGTGTAGTAGTTCCTGGGTTCAAGTCCATAACAGGCAGAATATGTCTGTAAGTGAATATAATATTTTTGTTTAATTTTATGAAACTATTGTGAATTTTGGCACTGCTGCACTTTGCTAAGTACTGCTCATTCATGCTAAGCAGTGCATAAACACGGTAAAGGTTACCAATATTTGCGTGGTGCTAAGCCTCGCTTAAACCATGGTTCTGCAAGTTTTTGCATTGCTTGACTTCGCTTAGCTGGTTTGCGTGCTGCTGAGTGACATGGTGCTTTTTTGAATGTTGGTCAATAACATGTAAGGGTGGGAAAACAGCCTATATTAAGCCCAAAAGGTGGGAATTCTGCAACAGTAATTGAAGTTCAATCAACTGTTGGTAAAGCTGGAGGTGTTGGTGAAGGTGTGTGCCTTTGGGTGCAGAGGTGAGGTATTCAGGACTTTAGGCTCATGGTCGGGCTCCTTGTTAAAAACAATGAACTCCGGCTGATGTAATGTGGATTCCAGGGCTCAGAGTGTAAGGTGGAGGCCTGGGACCATTTGGCCAGGGAACTCACCAGTGTTACTGGTATCTCCAGCACAGGTGAGCAGTGTCGTTACCATTATGACAATCTGAAAAGGAGAAAGAGGGGAACCTTGGACACCTGGGGTCCAAGAGGCAAGAGTAGGGAATGCCCCACAAATATGTAAGTAATTTTTCCTCTATTTTACTAATATACAGGCTGAATCTCTGCAAAACTTTTATGCATAATGGTAAGTATGGATGTAGTATGCTAACTATAGTGCAAGAAAGACTAAAGCACTCACGCAATAAAGTATGAACAAGGAAAACTGAGTGCAATAAATGGGCAGGTAGACCTGTAGTGCAATAAATGGGCAATTAGAGCTGTAGTGAAATACATGAACTATACCAACTGATGTTCAATAAACAATAAACAATACCAATAGCAAAATGGTCTTCAGCAGGATTGTGTTGTCATAATCATGGCAGTAGAGCTATATGCATTGCTTGTCTATGGTAAGGTTGCTGCAGTCAAGTGTAACACTGTAATAGCTGTAAAATGCAAAACTAATGGCCTTCAAACTGCATTGTTTAACTCATGGTATTGTCCAAGGCTGTCTCCAGGACACTTTTGGTAACATAATACCCTCTGTTTCTCCTACTTCAGGTAATAAAGATATATGGGTGAGGTAGCCCACTGCATGGGCAGATACTGTGTGTGTACATCACAAATATTTCAAAGCAATAAAAATACAAAATGTTCACCAGCATTCTTGACACTACAATAAAGCTGTTTTAATATATGCAAAGTAGTTGTATTTCATGCCTGTGTGTTCTACACTCAATTATAACACTGTAATAGTTCTAGAATGCAAAATGAATGTCATGTAACTTGTATTGCTCAACTCATAGTATGGTTCAAGGTTATCTCCAGCACACTATCAGTAACGTAATGCTCATATTTTCTGTCTCTCCAGGAACAAAAGGTATATGAGTGAGGTAGCCCATGTTATGAGAAGATATTGTGTTTAGAGTTCACAGAGTTTTAAAATTAGTAAGAATAACATGTTCACCAGCATTGTTTATTCATAAATAAATCTGTGTACTTCCAGTATGGCTGTATTCCTTGCATGTCTGTACTAAGTTGCTGTAGTCACTTATTACATCATCTGCAGCCCCTGCAGTCACAGCTGTTAGGTTCTATTTCCATGCCTGGCAACTAAGACATAACAGTGGTTTAGCTTATGAGCTGTACAGAGACATGCCTCTTATGTGTCACAATATCTCGTACTGTAATTAATATTGTATAATCCTTCTGTCACAGGATTACCACAGACATTATTACTTGGAATACAAAGTCTTAACAAATCTGCTTACAGAACACCTTGGTAGTTATATAAGCCCACATGATGTGCAAGTGTTCTGTCTAGTTGTGCATCTGCGTTTGTTATTGCTTGGCCCACACTGTCCAATGAAACAGCTTGAGAGGTATGTATGTGTTACATCACCTATAAGAGACTTGTAGTCACTGTACACAAAACTGACAATACACACCTCTAGAGTTAATATTACCACTGTTCTCAGGGATGTAATCTGCAATGTGACTAATGGACTGTTTCTCTCTCTCTCTCTCCCCACCCCTTATCTGCATGTGTTTAACATTATGTACTATTATGGTTTAATATTAACATATTTTGTTAAAATAATTATATTTTGGGAAATGTGGTTTATTATTGTTATGTGTTATTATGCTGTCATATTAACATATCTTGTTAAATTAAACTACGGCAAAAGAAACAAACTGTAGAGCTAAAACAAACTCAGACAGAGAACCAGCAGCATATAATAAATCAGAGATTTAATAAAGTAGTGTAAAGCACTTTTCGTCACTCTGAATAGAGCAACTTCTTCAGACAAAGATAAAAAGCAAAGTACTTCATTTATAATAAAACGTCATTTCCTTACTTTAACTCAATCACAAATTTAAAAAGACATTCATATATATCAAAGCTTCTAACTGAAATAACAGTTTTTAACAAATTTTAAAATAACTAGATTCAAGTTAGAAACAGCTAGGTGTTACATTATAAAGGTCAATGAAAGATACAATAATAGTACTATACTAAAAAGATTATACAATAAATAAAAAGTGTATGTCATGTTTCTACAAACTAAAACGTACAGTGAAAGTGTGCAATAAAGTCGTATCTAATAGAACCACCTAAAATGTTCATATGCATAGTACACATGTGGTTGACGTATATGTGTGTGTACATCACCAAAAAGGATAAACAGAGAGACAGTAAGCGTAAAACTCTATGGTCTCATAGTTGAAGTGAGTGTATTGTGCATGATGAGTAAGAAAGTATGTCTATATATAATGAGCATTATATATAGTAATAAAAATCCAGTTTAGAAAAAGTTATTTACAAGAAATTAACGAATTAAAATATGAATACCAAATATTATTGAAAGGAAAATTAATTAAAATAAGGATTGTATGAGGTAAATTCATGAATAATAACTAATATATATTATTTATGTTAATTAAATGTTTATTTAAATACGTATTTATGTGTTTTATTTATAATGTTTTCTAAAAGAGACTAACCATTATGTACAAAGTGCTTATAAATTTCATCTAAGCAAACTTCTCAATTTTAGTAGACATGCAATGTTACAGTGTTCATTCAACCCTGGTTTTGTAAAGGCATTGGTTAGCCATTGCCAAGTTAGTTCATGTTCTTCTAATAATAAGTTGTATGGTCCCCCTCTGATGTCAGTTACAACTTGGTCAATTGCTGTAAATTTAAAATTGTGTCCAAAATTTGAATTTGTATGCTTTGCTAGTGCGTTTTCCATTTTGTTTGCAATAGCATATACATGTTCGTAAACTCTGTCTTTAAGGCGGCATTCAGTTTTTCCTATGTAGAACACAGTACATAATGTACAGGTTGCTATATAGACTATAAGTTTTGAATTACAGTTAAGTTTGAATTTTATCTTATATTTGTTATTATTAATGGTAACATATTCTCCGCTTAGTATGTGTTTACACATGTTGCAGCTGTTGCAAGGTAACATACCTATACGATAGTTGTAGTTACTAGTTTTTCTTGTTTCAAGAATATTCTTGATGCTTTGACCTTTTCTGAACACAATAATGGGGTGTTCAGGTAATTTAAAATTAATGTTGTTGTCTTGTTGGATAAGTGTCCAATTTTTGTATAATATATTCTTGAAAACGTTACTATCAATATTAAATGTTGTGATGTAACTAAGTTGGTATTTGTTAATATCATTCTCATTGTTAATACTGTTATTTTTGTTTTTATTAAATATAGTATCTTTATTGTTATTATTTGTGAAGTTAAAGTTGATGCTAATCTCCAAGTTGTCAGTGGGGGGACTCTTTTCATTTGTTGTTTGAAATCTTGTAGCATCGTCAAGTGTGTTATTTTTTGCCACTAAAATGGGTTCTATAATACAGTTTTCTCTTTTAGTTCTCACTTCGTTAACGATATCCATAATAAACTCAGAGGGGTAACCTCTCTCTAGGAATAAAGTAGTTAAAAGTTTACATTCACTTAAAAAATCACTGTAAAGGGTGGACATGCGTGCTGCTCTGATTAACTGTCCCTTTATTATAGACTTCTTTTGTGAATAAGGGTGTGAACTTGTGTAGTGCAAGTAAGAGTTACAGAATGTGTCCTTTCTATGTATTTTAGCAGTATATTGTTTACTAGTCACATCCTTACACAAGTTCACATCTAAATAATTAATGGATAAATCCTGAAAATCTGAAGTGAATTTAAAGAAATGAGTGGTGTTATTCAAATGTTGTAGAAATTTTGTGGCTAAATCTTGAGACCCTTCATATAAAATGAAGATGTCATCAAGGAATTGAGTGTAATATTTAATGTGTTTGGTAAGTTCTTTGTTTTTAAAGATGAAATTAGATTCCCAGTAGACCATTACTGTGTTTGCGAAACTGGCTCCACATGGTGAGCCCATCGCTACACCACATTTCTGCAAGTACAGTTTCTTATTAAACGTAAAATAGTTGTTCGTTAGAATGATGTCAAGTAAAGTCGTAACAGTGAATATCTCATTGGGTGATGCCCCCTTACTAACCAAAAATAAATTTACCCACTCGATTCCTTCTGTATGAGGTATAGATGTATATAAATCAATGACATCTATTGTTAGAAAGTTAGTGTTTTCTTCATATTTTATATCATTGATATTAGCCAAAAATGTCCACGAATCTTTACAGACTTGTGTTTCTGTTGCTAGATATTTTTTCTAAATATTATCTACAACTTTTGCTCCAGCATAGGTAATAGATGCTCGTCCATCAATCAGTGGTCTCAATGGCGGATTAATTGTGTTTTTGTGAATTTTAGGTGTTTTTCGAATAACACAGAAATCTTTGGCCAACTAGTAGATATATAATGATATGTATCAATATCAATAAATCCATCAATAAATAAATCGCTAAAGTAGCCTCTGATCTGCCATACGCAACATTGATTTCATTAAGTGAAGCCTCAACATAAGTGTCATTCTCTAAAATGGATTAGTCATAGTTGTCAAACACCACTAAACCGCCACCTTTGTCAAAGATTTAAAGTTTTTTGTTAGAAAACTTAACCTCAACCTATCACTAGGTGACCTCATACATCCTAAAAATACAATCCACCATTGCACCCGTTTGAATCTAATATGGAACTTGATTTACATCACTTACATAATAGTACTAGCAAACTCTTCAACAGAGACCCGAGACGCAACAACATATCTAAAGACGAAACAATGGCATTAACTTCTTTTCAATCTTTAGGAATCAGAGCCATAAAACCTGACAAAGGTGGCGGTTTAGTGGTGTTTGACAACTATGACTATATCAACAGAGTTGAATCCACCATTGAGACCACTGATTGATGGACAAGCATCTATTACCTATGCTGGAGCAAAAGTTGTAGATAATATTTTGAAAAAATATCTAGCAACAGAAACACAAGTCTGTAAAGATTCGTGGACATTTTTGGCTAATATCAATGATATAAAATATGAAGAAAACACTAACTTTCTAACAATAGATGTCATTGATTTATATACATCTATACCTCATACAGAAGGAATCGAGTGGGTAAATTTAATTTTGGTTAGTAAGGGGGCATCACCCAATGAGATATTCACTGTTACGACTTTACTTGACATCATTCTAACGAACAACTATTTTACGTTTAATAAGAAACTGTACTTGCAGAAATGTGGTGTAGCGATGGGCTCACCATGTGGAGCCAGTTTCGCAAACACAGTAATGGTCTACTGGGAATCTAATTTCATCTTTAAAAACAAAGAACTGACCAAACACATTAAATATTACACTCGATTCCTTGATGACATATTCATTTTATATGAAGGGTCTCAATATTTAGCCACAAAATTTCTACAACATTTGAATAACACCACTTATTTCTTTAAATTCACTTCAGATTTTCAGGATTTATCCATTAATTATTTAGATGTGAACTTGTGTAAGGATGTGACTAGTAAACAATATACTGCTAAAATACATAGAAAGGACACATTCTGTAACTCTTACTTGCACTACACAAGTTCACACCCTTATTCACAAAAGAAGTCTATAATAAAGGGACAGTTAATCAGAGCAGCACGTATGTCCACCCTTTACAGTGATTTTTTAAGTGAATGTAAACTTTTAACTACTTTATTCCTAGAGAGAGGTTACCCCTCTGAGTTTATTATGGATATTGTTAACGAAGTGAGAATTAAAAGAGAAAACTGTATTATAAAACCCATTTTAGTGGCAAAAAATAACACACTTGACGATGCTACAAGATTTCAAACAACAAATGAAAAGAGTCCCCCCACTGACAACTTGAAGATTAGCATCAACTTTAACTTCACAAATAATAACAATAAAGATACTATATTTAATAAAAACAAAAATAACAGTATTAACAATGAGAATTATATTAACAAATACCAACTTAGGTACATCACAACATTTAATATTGATAATAACGTTTTCAAGAATATATTATACAAAAATTGGACACTTATCCAACAAGACAACAACATTAATTTTAAATTACCTGAACACCCCATTATTGTGTTCAGAAAAGGTCAAAGCATCAAGAATATTCTTGAAACAAGAAAAACTAGTAACTACAACTATCGTATAGGCATGTTACCTTGCAACAGCTGCAACATGTGTAAACACTTACTAAGCGGAGAATATGTTACCATTAATAATAACAAATATAAGATAAAATTCAAACTTAACTGTAATTCAAAACTTATAGTCTATATAGCAACCTGTACATTATGTACTGCGTTCTACATAGGAAAAACTGAACGCCGCCTTAAAGACAGAGTTTACGAACATGTATATGCTATTGCAAACAAAATGGAAAACGCACTAGCAAAGCATACAAATTCAAATTTTGGACACAATTTTAAATTTACAGCAATTGGCCAAGTTGTAACTGACATCAGAGGGGGACCATACAACTTATTATTAGAAGAACATGAACTAACTTGGCAATGGCTTACCAATGCCTTTACAAAACCAGGGTTGAATGAACACTGTAACATTGCATGTCTACTAAAATTAAGAAGTTTGCTTAGATGAAATTTATAAGCACTTTGTACATAATGGTTAGTCTCTTTTAGAAAACATTATAAATAAAACACATAAATACGTATTTAAATAAACATTTAATTAACATAAATAATATATATTAGTTATTATTCATGAATTTACCTCATACAATCCTTATTTTAATTAATTTTCCTTTCAATAATATTTGGTATTCATATTTTAATTCGTTAATTTCTTGTAAATAACTTTTTCTAAACTGGATTTTTATTACTATATATAATGCTCACTATATATAGACATACTTTCTTACTCATCATGCACAATACACTCACTTCAACTATGAGACCATAGAGTTTTACGCTTACTGTCTCTCTGTTTATCCTTTTGGTGATGTACACACACATATACGTCAACCACATGTGTACTATGCATATGAACATTTTAGGTGGTTCTATTAGATACGACTTTATTGCACACTTTCACTGTACGTTTTAGTTTGTAGAAACATGACATACACTTTTTATTTATTGTATAATCTTTTTAGTATAGTACTATTATTGTATCTTTCATTGACCTTTATAATGTAACACCTAGCTGTTTCTAACTTGAATCTAGTTATTTTAAAATTTGTTAAAAACTGTTATTTCAGTTAGAAGCTTTGATATATATATGAATGTCTTTTTAAATTTGTGATTGAGTTAAAGTAAGGAAATGACGTTTTATTATAAATGAAGTACTTTGCTTTTTATCTTTGTCTGAAGAAGTTGCTCTATTCAGAGTGACGAAAAGCACTTTACACTACTTTATTAAATCTCTGATTTATTATATCTTGTTAAATTAACTATGTGGTTGCCCTTATGCTTTACCTGTTATTGGCATGCTGTTAACATAATGATTGTTCTATTATTTCATGTTGTGTCATACATAATATACATTGCTATGTATTTAGGTTAATTAAAATGATGTTCCATGCTTAATACTAACAATGATGTGTTCATAATTAACCTCAGCTTATTTTTTACCTCAATTACCATAGCATGTCAAGGTAGGCCTGTTCCAGCTGATTCCTCTTCCTTGGCCCAACCTGTCATGGTATCGGGTCCCAGCATATCTGGGACCCAGACAGATGGCACCCTGTCTGCTGCCCCTGCAATACTTGCAGCATTGGGTAGTGCTGCCCCACGGGATGGAGACAGGCCCCCCTCTGGGAGTGGTGGCAGAGGGAGAGTTGTCCCCCAGGCTGAGCTGCCAGTCTTGGTGTGCAGGATAGTCCACTGTGGCTATGACCGCTGCCTGTGCCAGATTGAGGACATGCTCACCAACCTGGTGGGGCAGCCTTGCCCTGGTGCCCAGCCTCCAGCACTGCCACACCCAGGCAGTGAAGGAGCAGTGCTGACAGTCCCATTGGTGGGGGTATGAAACACTCTGCTGCCATCTGGAGACTCATGGGACTTAAATTCTACAACATCCTGCATATCCAAGGAGTTTATCCCCCTCATACACTGCACCTGTCTGCTGTCTTGTCTGTCTTATCTATTTGCAAATGCATCCTTACCTACCCAACTTACCTCCCCCACACGTACCTATGTCCCTTCCTCAACATTCTACTCTGATCTTAAAATGGGCACCTGCCCCCAACAAAATGTCATCTCACACATAGCTCTCCATTTTACACAAGTGTCCACTGGAGACGTAATTTGGTTCAATTGGGTTGACAATGCAGTAATGTTGCCCATACTCCTCTCTATGAGGTTTGAGAATCCAAATTCATCTACAAATTCTGTCAAAGTGCACCGTTGTTGCTGTACAAGAAATGGATAGCTATAGTTCTTTTTTACATCCTTCCTGCACATCCCTCCCCGTCTTTCTCTATGTTTTCCCTCTGCTTGCCCCCATTTCACCACTTTCCTACCTCCCCTTTTTTCTTTTCTTTATATTTTTTACCTCAGCGCTGCACAACCCGCCACATTGTGCAGTGTTGCTCAGCTCAGCTAAATAGAGCTATAATGACTATATCTGTTTCTAACATTGCAAGACACATGTACAAAATAAATACCTTTACCATGTTTCGATCCCGAGCCCATCACAACTGCAGCACACTGCATTAACCCACTATGCCACACAATTCTTAATTAAAACAGGTTGTTTAAACAAAACATAGTAACTGCCGATTACAGTCATTAGGCATGTTTCAGTGGCACTGTGCACCGCACCACATGTCGCAAAACTGGAATAAAATGTAATGGAAAAAATGGGAGTGTACCTTGGCCTCTGGTGCAATAGTACACCACTAGACAGGCAAAGACATGATAATGCATGCAACTGAAGCCTGTGATAGCAGGTAAATGTGCCCTTTTATCAGCAACATGTAGAATGTCACCTGCTAAGGCATTCATGGTAAAATACATACTCGACTGGGACTGTGATGCAGAAATTCATCCGTATAAAGCCATGCACATACTGATGGATGTAGAAAATGTTTGTCACAGCCTGTATGTGTGCATGTTTATCTTGCAAATATGCCTGCTGTGGCAGTGACAGTCTGTCAAATGCCTTGCATATAGTACATTTTGCCACACACTGTCCTGTGTTCACATCCAGTGTTGTGTTGCATTTCAATTAAATTATTGTGAAGACGGCAATTAATGAATGACTCACGCACTCATTATCCACACAAAGCATTACAAATTAAATAACTGCTTTTCAGTGCTGGAAGTCACAGGCCTGCAGGTAGGGACACACTTCACATATCCATATAGCATTACTATATGCCGCCTAGTACTCTATTATTGACACAGTTGCCTAACATACTTACCTTAAACACATGCCTTAATTGAAGTGTAAAGGGTACCTCACCCTGTCTCTGCCTCTACAACAAGGCTGACATGGCTGACACAGATATACCTACGGCTTGTTGTCCTCCAAAGTATCCACACTGTCTGTCTATGTTTACTACATACAGCAGCAGCTGCAGCCTGTGGTGCACACAGCTCTATGTAAAGGTTTATACTAAAGACCTAGCCTCGGTGACAATGTAGTCTCCTCACCACAGTAATCTCCATCTCAATAGCTAAGAAAGGGGCCATATTCTACATGAAGGCTTTATATATTGCACAGTGGTTGCATGTTATTGGCTAATGATAGTGCAATTTAGCTGTTTTGGCTGCAATTATCATATCAAAGTCACAGATTAGTTTAGAGGCAATTACCTGCCAATGAGAAACATGCTAAAATGCAAGCAGCTGGCTATGGGGAAACATTCTGTATGAGACTTTCCTCACACAGAGCACACCTTTGCAAAACATTACTAGTAGCACATTTTAAGAGAGAAGTACTGCATTCACCAGGTATGTAACATTGTTTTGTGGATAACAGGATGCATATGGAAGGATAGAGGTATGGGGAATAGGGATTACAGCAGCAAGCCTGTCTTAGACCTGTGATAATGACATGTCATTGATACCCTGCTGTCTTATACATACAGGGGATGTACAATATATCAGGGTTGCATTGTCTTTTGTCATAGTGGCACATTGGTGTTGTTGGACCATCCCTATATAGTTATCATAATAGCATGCTGCTATTTGTCTGGCACTAGTCTTATGACATATTATTGGGTGACTGACCTTAGGGGACACAGCACAGTGGATCAGAGTGTTGGGTGTATGATCATACAGCAGAATGTCTCATGGTACACAGGGAACTACCTTAGTAATGATACTATCTCAATTGTACTGACACACGTAGTATGTTGTCACACTGTGGGGTATGACATGTGTGAGGAAGCAGTGGATAGTGCCAGCCATTTTCTTCTTGCTGTATCTGTACATAGTGGACATCCATGTATTTGATCCTATAATGTGTTTCCCTTTTGGTGTCTTTCAGGAATAATGCATCGTAGATGTCACTTCCCCTTCTCAGATGCAGAGAATAAACTAATACTTCATGAACTAAGGCAGCATCATCACATCCTCCTATTCAGATTGATGCATAACAGGGAACAGTGGGCTGCATTGTGGGCAGACCTTGTCTGGGATGTGAATGACAGTGGCCTCTAGGACAGGACATATGAGGAGGTTCAACACCATGCTACAAGCATGGTGAATGCTGCATGATGAAGGGCAGCTGAAGTATCCAAGGGTCATGCCATCACCAGTGGAGGGCCTGCAACAGAACAACCACTGGTGAACCTAGGGACACACAACAGCTCCCAGGCATCCTTCACACTATACACCGTGGAAGTGGGTGTCAGAGTGTCCACAGCAGAGGAGCATGCAGGTAAGCTTACTGTGATCACCATTGTAATATTGTAGTAGTCATTCTGTCAGGCTCTACATACCTATATGTGGGTGTCAGGTCTATGAGCTGTGGGGGGGGGGGGGTTAAGCTCAGTTGTACACTCATACTCAGAATGTCACCAATACATCAAGTAACACAGTAGCTGCAGCACACATGAAATATTTATTTATTTATTTTATTTATTTGACATTTGTTGACCAGGTTAGTCTGACTGGGCAATAGCCCTTTTTCAGCAGAGACTCAAGGAGAAAAGCTCCAATAGAAAAACAGAAACAAATGTAGATAACAAATGTAAATAACAATGGTAAAAAAAGAATTATGCAGATAAGAAGAAAATATACAAACTAGGCAATACAATAGCACAAAAACTTGTCAGTGAAAGCATACAAATAGCATAATTCAAAAAACAATATATGCAATCATACTCAAGTGTGGTCAATTCTGTACAAAGTAGTAGAAGAAAAATATAATAGAAGGTCACATGCTAAAGCGGGTGTAGAAGAGGCAGGTCTCATGCTAGAGGCAGCAGTAGAAGAAACAGGTGATTTAAAGGTATAGAGTATAAGCAGGGGTAAACACCCATAAAAAAAGTCAGTGACCAGACAATAGGTGAGAAGAATGTTAATTAAAGTTAAAGGAAGCACAGAAACAGTTAGGATAGTGTGAAGAGGTAACAGAGAGAAATGGAAGAAATAGGCAGCAAAGTTATTAGGAGGGAAGAGGTGTAATGGGTGACTTAATGTAGAAGAATAAAAAAATATGTCAAGATATATGCAGGCATTACCTTGTTGTGCTGCAACATGTGGTGGTGCTCAAATTACCTCACCCTCACATTTTTACAGGTCCACCAGGAGTTGTCCAAGGCCATGGTCCTGCTCCTGGTAAGCTTGATACTGTTTTGTTAAAGAACATATATATGTTCTTAAGGTTAAGGCTAAGGATAATTCCCTATGTAAACTTAATGTTGTGTGTAACCAGAGCAGAATGTTTATATGTTCCAGTATGGAACACTTACCTAAGTTTCCTAGAGTGGGTAATCACAGAAGTGCAGTTGAATGAGCAGAAACACTTTTCAGTTATAGTTCAACTATCCCCCGATATCACCTCTCAGTCCACCTCCTCAACAAATGTCAAATAAATAAAATAAATAAATAAATATCTCATGTGTGCAGTAGCTACTGTGTTACTTGATGTATTGGTAACATTCTGAGTATGAGTATACAACTGAGCTTAACCCCCCCCCCCCCACACACACACACACACACAGCACATAGACCTGACAATACTACTGCCATTTACAACAAGCTAACCAACACAATCCACAAAAGTTATGGGCAGGAATAAATAGTCTCTTAAAACCTGACCACTCTGACACCCCTTGCCCCATAGGCACTTCTCAAAACAACCCTGATGCCTTCAATACATTCTTTACTGAAACTGTCCAGTCTCTAGCTAATCAACTATCCCCCTATATCACCTCTCAGTCCACCTCCCCTAACACTTCTATTCCCACATTTCAACTGCAACCAGTACCTACATCACTTATCTATTCTCTTCTCCACAGACTTAAAGCCTCCTCTCCATCTGCTGACCTTCTGCCTGCTCAGTATCTAAAAACTGCAGCCAAACCACTAACCTATCCCATTTCCATCCGGATTAACAGAACCATTGTCAAAGGCTATATTCCTTCTGTCTGGAAAATTTCACATATCATTCCCCTGAATAAAGGTGGAAATTCAACAGAACTCTCAAACTACTTGCTGACTGTCAACATGGCTTCCGACCTATCCACAGCACCACTTCAGCTCTCCTTTCCTTTACTGATTGTATCAACAAAAATCGAAATAATAATATCCTTACCTCTGCTCTCTTTATTGACCTATCCAAAACCTTCAATATGGTCAATCACCAAATGCTGTTAAATTTACTTAAAACATTCTCACTACACTCAAGAGCTATAATGTGGTTCCACTCCTATCTTCATAACAGACAACAGGCAGTGCTCTGGCACAATAACTTATCCAACCACCTGCCCATTGCCCTCAGAGTCCCAAAAGGTTCAATACTTGGCCCCCTTCTGTTTTCTATTTTTATTAATGATCTTCATAACCAGTATTCCCTCTGCAACCTGTATACAATATGCTGATGATTCTACTTTGATTTGTTCTGCTTCAACCCCCTCCGAACTGCACTATATCACTCAACAGACTTTCCAAACCATTGAAACATGGTTCCTAAACTCCAAGAAAACCAAACTGTTACTGTTCTCACCCACCCAAAAATCTTCTCCTCTCAACTTCTCTGTCTTGTCTAGTAATGGCACTAACATATCACCTGACCCCACTACCAGGCTCCTCAGACTAGAGATAGACAATAACCTATGCTTTGACTATAACATTAACAACACTATAAAACTAGTTAACAGAAAACTAGGCTCCCTGTATAGAATTAAACCATTCCTTACTCCACTTACCAGAACTTCCATTGCCCATTCTCATCTGATTTCTTCCCTCCTTTATGCCTCCCCTATTTACACATACCTGTCCAAATCTAACCTCTGCAAACTGGCTGTTGCCTATAACAGTATTGCCAGATTTGCCTCTGGCTCTACTTTTAGAACCCGCCACTGCATAAACTTAAAGCAATTAGGATGGCTTGAGCTGTAAAATCTGATCTTATATCACTAGCTCTCCTTAGCCCATAAATTCCTCTACAAACCTACTAACACCCCTATACTCACCTCCCTTATCACTCCTTACTGCAACCTCAAAATCCTACGTTCTTCTAACAAACGTCTTATATCAACTTGCAAATCCAATAACTTGGCAGGTAAATCCTTGTTCTCAAAAACAATAGGTAAAGCCTGGAACTCTATTCCTAACAATCTCAATGCTATCTCTTCTCTTCCCTGTTTCAAATCCCAACTCAGAACTCACCTCAAAACTCACGGCTCTGCCCCTGCACTAACCCTGACTAGCTTTCAATGTGCTACTAGTACTTTCAATTCTCCTTCAAACAAATCTTACACTAAATCTTTTCTACTGTCATGTATAATTTGTATACCCTTAGTCTGTAATTCATTTCTAATTGATTGCTTCTGTAAGAACATACTAATGCAAATACTATTATATTTTTTGTTCAATTAACTAAATTTGTAAATTCTGATACTAATGTCTGTATTTGGAGCTTTTCTCCCCGGGCCTCTGCTGAAAATGGACATATATTCAGCTGGACCAGCCCGGTAAGCAAATGTAAAATAAAAATAAAATAAAGTGAAAATAAACCTCCTGGTGTATATGAGGCAATTAATCTGACATGCCTTGTTAAAACCAAAAGGTTGATGATACTATGTAGGCACTGAAACTTGTACTTGTATATATTTGTTAAGACAGGTGTACTGGGTAATATGTGTTGTTTTATCAGGTATAGTGTCATATTGGATATCTAAAAGGTACATTGTACTGGTCAGGTGTCACGTGATTTACCTGAAGTGGTTGTTATAAAGGCCTTGAATCGAATGTGTATTTTGTTGTGAGGAAGTCTGTTGTGCATGAAAGTGGAGATGAGAAGATGTGAGACTGGTAATGCAGTTGTGGATCCTCATTATTATGACTCTGTGGATTTTACAAACATAATAGTGCAGGTAGTAATGTGCTCCTTTTGTCTTGGTTTCTACAGGTCTAAATCTGTCCTGGAAGTTGACATCCCTCTTCTGCCCCCATTGTCACCACACACAGTCAGTATGCCCAAACATACCCAGTCCCCACAGCCCTCAAATATTGGACTGGCAGAGGGTGGAGACATTGAACAAGTTAGTGTGGCAACTAAGACTTCAATGAGTGTAGACACTGGTCATAGCCAGAGAGTTGGCAAAGACACACAGGCAGATTGACAGGGGTGGACAAAGAGGACTGCTGGCTGTCAACCACCTGTTGCAGGTGTCACATCAAGGGTCATTCGGCACATGTTTTGGGACATCATGGAGGCGCAGGCACATACTGAACGGAACACCAGATGTATGCTTACGGTTATGGATGCAGCATAGTCTGACACCTGTGACTGCCTCCACCACATTGGGGACACCCTGGATTGCTTCACTGATGCCATGGACAGATGGTGAGCTGAGACAGTGTCTGTCTTCAACTGCACATTGTCTGTACTGGAACATGAGGCTGGAGTTGGGTGTCAGACCCATGGACATAGGTCAGCAACACCATCTGCTGAGAGTACACACAGCTGTGTACAGTTATGTTCTCATAGTGGCAGTACATCCAGAACTACAGAGGGGAGTGTGCTGTCCACACCACGACATGACAGACCATGAACAAATGGTCCTGGCCAGGATACATGATCTCAGCAAACAGCAGTCACCAACAGGTACTAGCACCGCATCTGACCTTGGGCATGGGGTAGTACAAGGATTGTACTATTATACAGACCTGCTTGAGTACTTTGACAGAACAAGAAAGGGTCTTGGCAATTATATGCTTACCATTTGCTTGAGAGATATGTCTTCAAAGACATTTTAAATTGTTAATAGAAATTGAATATATATATATATATATATATATATACATACATGGGTCCATGTGAGATGATCGAGTTTTCAGAAACTCAAAATTCATATGGTAGACACCATAGGATCGAGTTTTTGAAAGCTTGAACATCAAAGAAAAATACAAAAAACCCCACAAAAAATACAAAAATCTACCCCCACACCACATGCAAATTATATATACCAACTCTGAGGCCACACTATAGTGAGGAAAAGGGTAAGTTTCCCGATCTGCACTGTACTGCAATCTCCATTTAAAAGTTTCAAGTTTTCAAAAACTGGATCATATGGTAGCAACCATATGAATTTCAAGTTTCTGAAAACTCGATCAACTGATAGGGACCAATATATATATATATATATATATATATATATATATATATATATATATATATATATATATATATATGTATACATACAATATATATATACACACACACACACACACACATATATGTGTGCGTGTATGTGCTTGCATATATATGTGTGTGTGTGTGTGTGTGTGTGTGTGTGTGTGTGTGTGTGTGTGTGTGTGTGTGTGTGTGTGTGTGTGTGTGTGTGTGTGTGTGTGTGTGTGTGTGTGTGTGTGTGTGTGTGTGTGTGTGTGTGTGTGTGTGTGTGTGTGTGTGTGTGTGTGTTTGTGTACTTGTGCATGTGTTTTCAATTTCAGTTAGGTTTCACTTGTTTTACATTTTTTCTGGCTTCAAATATATCAATACATATTTCATTCTTTACACTGTCTACAGGAAAACTGCAGCTCAACAACTCCTAAACTGTTAGGTTCTATTACAACAAGTGACTCATCATTTATTTCTTATAAATTGGTACAGTATAGCATCTATGTAGCTAGGACTTTTAAATATTTAATAAGTGAAATCCTTTGCTCTCTTAGAGCTTATTTTTATCATGGGGGTATGGAGTACGATGTGGTGTACACCATTAAATTAGACATTTTGTCTTTCTGTAACACAGAATATAATATATATTTTATAATACAAAATAATGTAAAGTTCCATTTTTACTTTTAGTGTCTAAATATTTTCAGTGACAATGGGCAAAGTGATAAAACTGAGAAAACATTCACTGTGACCCAAGTAATAGGACTACTATCCAGCCCAAGCACTGGAAATTTCAGTGGGTAAGGATGGGAATGAATAGCTGCCACTACTTCACTCTGTCTGGGGTGATGGACTCATCTAGCTGTGGCTCAAACACACTGTACCGATGACACTCATTAGAAGTTGGTATAAAACTAGGCAATACTATCTAGCTAGATATTTGTGTGCACCAAGCAGTGTGTTCACATACTGAAGCTAGGATTAGTTATATGTACAAAAATGCATGTGTGTCCTTCGGCCAGTATTGTGGTGCTCCTATGTACCTCAGGCTGCCACAGGTGATATGCTGTCACAGCACTAAAGCATTCAGACTCTATGTAGGATGATGCCTGTGACAGCGCTTCTTTCCCACCTTTTGTCTGCAATACTGACCGGAGTTCCGCTGTGGCGACCCCTAACCAGAAAAAGCCGAAAGACAACAACAACTGGATAAAAAGGGGAAATGAATGAGGCATTTGAGCAATGGGCTTGATGGTTAGCATTTGGAGAAGAAAATGGACTTAGATAAAAGTAATTTGCAGCTAAACTTAATCTTATTTCTAGTTAAAAAAACAATGGATTTACTTCTAATCCTCCTATGTGATCTTTCAGACTCAAGGATGCGTGTAATCTTCCCCAAGACATCACTTCAAAACAAACAGACATATATTTTCATGCACATGCACACAGAGATGCAGACACACACACACACACGCACACACACACACACACACACACACACACACACACGCACACACACATATATGCCTGTTGATATTTACCTGTCTATCTAGCTATCCATCCATCTATCTATACACAAACAACTCAATACATGACCAATGAAGCAACAAGCAGGAGGCACATATATACTATAAAGAAACACAAAGGGTATAAAGCACTCAAATAAAAGATATAATTAACTTTTTAACATACAAAGCACACACTGTGGAACACAGACCAGGTTTTCCTCCTCAAAGAAGAGCTTCTTCAGTGTTAAATTGCATTCTGTGACATCATCAACTTACATAAATTTTCTGGTGGGAAATTTAATTTATTTTTTCAAAAAAAAATCAGTTCACAAACAGTGAAAAATTAGTACAATTAATAAACGATCTCTAAATATTCAGCCAATAAATATACAGTAATAAGGAATAACATTTCTACACAAATACAAAAAACCTCTTCTTAAATATAGTGACACCAAGTGGCAAAACTGAGTATTGCATTACAAATAAAACAAAGCTGTTCATACATGCATAGTGGGGTTCCGTTCAGAAGGTCGAAATACTGAAATCTCGAATTTCAGTATCTCGAGCCCAAGATGCCGAATCCACATAATCGCGAAAGTTCAGAAACGTGAAATTCAAAACCTCGAATACCAGAGGTTTTGAATTTCGTGCTTCTAAAGTTCCGCTATGGTTATGTATTCAGGTAAGTGTGTGTGTGTGTGTGTGTGTGTGTGTGTAAGTGTGTGTGTGTGCGTGTGTGTGTGTGTGTGTGTGTGTGTGTGTGTGTGTGTGTGTGTGTGTGTGTGTGTGTGTGTGTGTGTTAAGGGGTTTGGGTAAGGCTGTGGTGTGTGTCAGTGTGTTTTGTTGCTGTGATGTGTGTGTGCATAGAGAAAGTAGCTTGTGTGGTGGTGTTTTGTGTGTGTTTGTATGTAGTGTGTCCTCAGAGTAAGAATATTTAATTAGGAGTGGGGGGTGCAGCCCCCCACATGGGGGGGTGCAGGGGGCAAGCATGTAGTAGAGAGATTGTGTGTGTGTGTGTGTGTGTGTGTGTGTGTGTGTGTGTGTGTGTGTGTGTGTGTGTAGTAACACTGCGAAATTCAAAACTTCCGGTATTCGAGATTTTGAATTTCGTGGTCTTTAGTTTTTGTTGTTTTATGGATTCCACTTCTTGGGCTCGAGATACTGAAATTCGAGATTTCAGTATTTTGAGCTTCTGAAGTGAATCCGCATAGTGACATTACTTGGCAAAGAACAAAATTTCTTGCCATTATTTACTGAAAATATTGTATAAGAGCCAGTATATTTCCTATACATAACACCAATAATGTCTTCATTTTAAACATATCAGTAATAATAGAAGCATAAAGCCTACATTTAATATATAACATACAGAATTTTTATACAGTATATTAAACTCAAAATGGGTTTAGTAAGAGAGACCTTTCTTGATATAATTGCTCTATCCAGAACTGGATTAACTTGTTTGTTTATTTCAATTAATAAGTAAAACCATTGACTATTGGATATTTACATTTCTGAAAACAATGGATATAACCTGATTAATTACCATTTCATTTAAAAAGCAAGTAACAGATTCTTTAAAAAAATGTTAGATCCAGTTCCAGATTTACATATGTTTGTAAATTGTTTAACTGTTTGTAAGCTTTCTGTTTGTAGTCTTTTTTTAACCCATGACATCATTCCCTTACCTTTATCAGCACTTGGCACTAGGGTGTAGAAACACTCCTCTAAGTCATACCTTGCTATTGCTCTGCCTTAGGCAAATGTAGATACAAAATATGTGACCTCAGCTTCTTGGAAGAAATAGCTAGATCAGCAAATGCCTTTATAACCTGACATTATTTATTAATATTGGATGAAGCAGAATTCATGCCAGAATTCACTAATGCACTCCCTAATTAGGGAAATGGTGCTATATTATCCTTATCAATGACCATCCCACACAGAAAGGAAGAAAAATCCAACAGAGAAGCCATATCACAAACTACTTCTTTAAAATGGATAAACAGTCCAAATAGGCTTTATGGTCAGCACAGATAAAATATGCACAAACAAGTCAATGCATGACCAATAAAGTAACAAGCAGAATGCACATTTATATTATAAAGAAAAGCAAAAGATAACCAGTACCCAAACAGAAGCTGTAATTAACTTTTCAGTACACATAGCATACTCCATGGAACACAGCAACACAAACCAGGTTTCTGTCTGTCCTATGCAGATGGCCTCATGGCCCTATCCCTGTATTCTGTCACCTACAGACTTATAGGTTTATAAGTAGGTACTAGGCTGTCTGCCCGAGGGCATTTATAAGCCTAGCCAGAGTGTGTCAGCTTTCACTGCCCCATTGATTAATTAGCTGATCCTCTGTCAAGCATAGCCAATGAAGTGATCCCAGGGGTGTATTTTCTGTTACCCATCCACTTGTCAAGGTTTCTCTTGAAGAGTGTTAGTGAGGGGCTCTGCCTGATGTAATTTGGAATTTTGTTCAAAAGCATGGGGAGTCTCTGTAACAGGAATCTATCCTTCCGGCATGTTCTATTTATTGTTGTGGCGAGGTTTAGCTCACTAGATCACATGGCTCGTAGTGACTTGGATTTCTTTGGGGGGGGGTGGCCTAATGGTTAAAGTGTTTGCCTTGCAAACACAAGGTGCAGGGTTTGAGTCTCACAAGGGATAATTGGCTAGGCTTAAAATGGCTCGCAAGGGCAGTTAGCTTAGTACTAATCTATGAATCTAGGAATCTATGAATCTATGGAGCATGTCCATCAATTCTGAGTTGGACATGGCTTTGTAAGTCAGGCAGAGATCACCTCTGAGTAGGCGATATGCCACTGAGTACAGCCAGAGCTTTTTCATTCGAGCTGCATAGGACATATGTATGAGACCAGTAATCCTCTTGGTGAGGTACTTTTGTGGTCTTTCCAGCTGTTGGAAGTGTCTTGTGAGGTACATCCCAAATGGGGCATTGTACTCTATGATGGGTCTAATGACTGACAAGTAGAGGGGCACTATAACCTCTTTATTTCTAGATGTGAACCCTTTAGAAATTAGATGGGCCACATAGAAGGATTTCCTAACTACTTTGGCAATATTATTGTCAAAGGAGAGATTACTATCTACCTGGGTCCCCAGATCTCTTATTACCTCTTCTGTATTAAAGGGGCTGCCACCTATGTGGTAATTCATGGGTGTTTTGTTTTTCCCAAATGGGATGACTATGCATTTTTGGCATTTAGCTTGAGGCCATGACTTTGACACCAGGTATCCATCTCAGTAAGGCCCTTTTGGAGGATGTCCGTGTCAGCCAGAGAGTCAATTATGGCTCCCAGTTTGCAGTCATCGGCAAACTTGGTTAGCCATAGTCCTCCTGTGTTTGCCTGTACTTCTGAGAAGTATATGCTGAACAGTAGGGGTCCCAGGACCGAGCCTTGTGGGACACCACTTGTTACTGATTTAGAGTTGGACCTGGAGCCTGCTATTCTTACTGTGTGAGTTCTGTCTGTAAGCCAGTTGGCAATCCATCTGGTGATGTAGGGGTTTATGTTCAGGCTGGTGAGTTTTTCTGTAATACCTAAATGGGGAATGGTGTTGAAAGTCTTGGCGAGGTCAAGGTAGGCTGTGTGAACCACCTTTCCCTCATCTATGGCCTTGGTGACTGTCGCGAAGAAGTCAACCAGGCTTAGTAGGCATGATCTGCCCTTAACAAAGCCGAACTGGGTCGGGTCAAGTGTTTGGAGGTTCCCAATGTCTTTGTTAATGATTTCCATGATGATGCACTCCATAGCCTTGCAGACCAGGCTAGTCAGGCTTATGGGGCGATAGTTACCAGGGTCAGTTGTGGCCCCTCCTTTGTGGAGAGGACTAACCATTGCTGTGCGCCATTCTATGGGCACATAGCTTGTGGAGAGGCTGTGGTTGAACAGTGTGTTTAGGTGGGGGGTTAGTTCGTTCTGTAGTTTGTGCAAGACGTAGCCTGGGACACCATCTGCTCCCAGTGATGCTGTGTTTTTGGCTTTTAAAAGATCTGTTTTCACCTGTGCATCTGTGATTTTTGGGACACTACACTTTTCTGGTATTGTTGTGGGCCCTTTTGGAGGTGAGAGGGGGGTGAAGTTTGCATTGAATCTATGTGCCAGGATGTTGGCAATATCAGTAGGTTCAGTATATTTTGTGCTGGTTCAGTGCATATCTGCGAGTTGCCACTTAGATTCTTAACATAGCTAAAGAAGGCTTTGTGGTTATCTTTTGAATCTTTGGCCATTTTTCTTTCAAAGTTAGCCTTGGATGATTTCATTAGGGACTTCAGTTTCTTACTGATACTGATCAGGGATGTCTTTCCTTCTTGGGATTTGCTTTTTTTCTGAACTAGTTTCCTCCTTCTGTTGTAAAGCCTGTTTATTGCAGGGGTCCACCAAAATGGTTTCCTTCTCTTAGAGGAGTGAGTCTTGGTTTTGCTAGTGATGGCACGATCCATGCATCCTTGTAGGTGCTCATAGAGTGCATTTGTAAAGGTTTCTGCATCTAGGGCAGCGTTATCCTTTAGCATGGGGGCTGTGAAACTTACCACCTCTGTCTTAAGTAAGGTGAAGTTTGCTTTAGAACAGTTTTTTACTGTGGTTTCCTTAGTTGGGGGTGGTGGCAGGGTGTGGACATCCAGAGTGATTAGTTTATGGTCTGATCTAACCAGTGACAGGTTGACCTCCAGTGTGGAACACCTGTCACCCATGTTGGTGATGACCAGGACCAATATGATTTCACCTCTGGTAGGGGAGTTTACCAGCTGCTCCAGGGCATTTGAGTTGATGAATTCCAGGAAGCGCTGGGCCTGGGAATTTGTACTCGAGTAGTTTTCCCACTGAATGGTAGGGTAAGGATCTTCATATTTTCCAGTGTCTCCAGAAAGGTGGAGTGGTGGTCCTGGGTCATGGAGGGTGATCTGTAGCAGGCCACAATTTGCATTGCAGATTTGCCTGATGTTAGTTGCACATGGATGATCTCAGAAGTATCATGCTGCGCCACTAACCTGGAAGTGTAGGTATCCTTCATGAATATGGATACACCCGTCCTTTTGTGTTTCGGTCCGTGTCCTGTGGCCAAAACGTATGGTATGACTTTTGAGGAGAGATCTATGCCTGGCATACAGGGCATTGTCAGGACCCACTCTGATGGACCTCTTCCATATCCACAAAACAAACAGCACCAGAATTACCCATTCTAAAGACTTAAATCTTGCCTGTGACATAAATAGGTCCTGCTGGAGAGATAGGTATGGATCCTAGAGACTGCCACATCTATGGAACAGGCTTCCCATCCATATGAAACAAAGTTGCTCCCTAACCCAATTCAAGTGCAACTTGGACAATTGGATGGGAAACTGAAAATTCATCCTTGGTTTGACACCTATGTATGTCTCTAATGAGCACAGGTAACCTATAAATGGTTCATCTCCCAAACCCCTGCTTACACTTATTAAGGGTATCAGAACTTGTCAGAGATTTGGGATGCATGGCTAGGCTTAGAAAGACCCTGGTGGTCATTAGCCTAGTAAACACCTATGAACCTATGACAGAGGAACTTCTTCAGTGTTAAATTACACTCTGTGACATTATCAACTTATATAACCTTTCTGGCGTGAATTTTTTTTAGTTTAATAGTTTTCAAAATCACAGTTTGCTTTGTCAATCAAAGTGTGATGACAAAACTGAAGTTGACCTTAAATGCAGTCAACTAAAATAATGGAATCAAGCTCGAATGGGTTTTTTTTGCAGTATATATATTTTTAAAAGCTTTAAAGTTTTTAAAAGTTTAAAAAGGATTGTAAAAGTAGATCTAACACTGCATTTGATAACTAAGTTTGAAGTTACGCAAATAGATGTCCATTCCTATTTCCTTCTCATAGGGCCTTTTTATAGATTTTAATAAAAGACTCACCTCCCTAGACTGGAGATATTTATATAAGATGCAGCATTCTCTGGTGGTATAGAGGGTCAAAGCCCTAACTATGCTCAACTGACCTAGGTTTGATTAGCGGCTTGTGTGACTGACAGTGCAGCATGGAAGGATTGTCTTGCCCGTCCTGAGGGGGGATGATATTTATTGGTGATGCTCCCTAAGGGGAGGTGTGTCCAAAGAGGGGAGCTGCCCTCAGACACAACCAGTGAATATGGGGTTTGGGAAAGGGAAAAGAGAGTATAGAATATACACCCACCAGACGGATAAATCCCACCCACCAGATGGAAGCACAGGTGGCAGAGCCACCGGGATAACCTTAAGATCCATGACCGGACCAAGCAACACCTGAGCTGAGCAAGTCCAGGGAGAAGAAGGATGTTGATAGACCCAGTGCGGGCATGGGGAACTGGGGGGCCAATCTGGTTTTAATGAGGTCTGAAGGAACCAAAAAATTAAAAAAAAAAAAAAAGATGCTTGCAGCATTCATGCTTTTCCTCTCCTTAAAGATTGTTCTGCCACTGTCTACATGAATAGTTCAGTCTAAGTCTTTACAGATGATACCACCTCACTGCACATTTGCTGTTTACAGAGGCAGTGAGTACAACTGTAAGATCTGCATTTATCTCATCCTCCTGGTTAAGGAAGCTCAGGCAGTGGCTGCTTCATTCATTCATCAGTTGATTTATTTCTGGTACATGGACAGGATGATTTGGGCTACTTTCTTATCCATAACTTTGTTACAAAAGTTCTAATATAAATCACCCTTTTACAGAAACAACTAAACAGAATTTCTGTTGAAATTCAGAAGCAGAGAAAGAGAGGAGCAGAAGACAGAGAACAAAGTGTGGAAAGCAGAAGATGAGTGACACGGACATTGCAGAACAAATTATAAAACACAAATTGACAAAGAAAGGCAGGTAGGGTGACGGTCCAGACAAATGACGAATATAACAGGCAGCAATGTACAGGAGGGAAAGTTGGTGCACCCTCAAGAATAAAGGTGATGTGTAGTCCAAAGAAGCAAAGGTGAAGCATGCAAAAGACAAGTATATAAAGGAAGCTGGCAGCAACTGAAGGCAAAGTACAGGCAGGCCTGCATAAGGGCTCCTGAGAAAGTTTGACAGTGGAACATATAAGAGAGTTGCAGAAGGACAGCAGGATCAAGACTGCAGCACACAAAAAAAGAGGCCAGACATACTAACAAGTGAAGTAGAAGGTCTATGCTTGGAGACGACACACCAGACATCAATGAAGAGCTAGAAAACATCACCACCACCACAGGAGGTGGAACAGGCATACTGAGGAAATACAGAACAAATAAAGATTCTCTAGCCATGGCAACCTGTACACCTACTGGCCAGACAGGGAAATGGCCACACAATAAAGGAGAAGGACACACCTGAGGAAACATTTGAAATAGCCTCAGAGAATCCCAGGGAGGGAATGACATAGTAACCAAACATGCTACCCCAGTATGTGCAAGAGAGTTGTATGTTTACAGCACCTCTCAAAAGGCAGGCCACATAAATGTTGACACGCTACTGTGCATGCACTAGGCAAAAATCTCAGTACATGCAAAACAAAACCTTAAGAAACAACCTAAAACATAATTTTTTCCAGGGGTGCACCTTCCATACACCCTGCTAGTTGCATATAACAACTCCTGGATCACACAGTTTTGGGGAAATGGCTAATTCTCCAACCCTGTGAATTGTGTGATCTAACACAGTCTGTTGACAGTCTATTTAATTGACTAAATGTTTTCAACTAAACAGATGTCGACCAAAAGGGGATTCGATTATTTTCAGTTTTTCCCCCTGTGTGTGTGTGTGTGTGTGTGTGTGTGTGTGTGTGTGTGTGTGTGTGTGTGTGTGTGTGTGTGTGTGTGTGTGTGTGTATATATATATATATATATATATATATATATATGTGTGTGTGTGTGTGTGTGTATAAAAAAATAGATATACATCTATATATATATATATATATATATATATATATATATATATATATATATATATATATATATTTATTCAAAGATATAGTCCTCAACATCAAATGACTGGAATATCAACGTTCGAATTGTCAAAAGGTTAACACTGACAGCAAAATGTTAACATGCTTCTGAGCATGCTTTGATGATTAGCCTTGGTGCAAGTAAAGTAGTAAACATGATTTTCACAGAGGAGCAAATCTCCTGCACCCACCCACCCCCACAGCCCTGATTAATTATATATACTAACTCTGAGACTGCACAACCCCCAAGGAAAGGGCATATTCCCCTATGCTAAGGATTGTCAGTCTCAAACAACTATTGACCATTTGCTCTCTTGACCAAAGCATGTTGACAAAACAGATATTCCCCGGGATTCAATAAAGCCCTTACACAGAGTGTAAGAATAGTGCAGCTGCCCCTGCACGGAATATGGCCGCCGAGCGATCCATTGAACAAGCCTGGGGACGTGCATGAGCCTGGCAGCACTATTCCCACATGGACACCACTGAATAATGATATTTACCTCATTTGCTGGTTGAAACCATGCAAATGAGGTGAATTAGTGATTCGGTATGCAGGCAGGCATCCGTGCGGAAATAGTGTGAGGTGCAGAAATGTATTCGGCTACTAGCTAAACACGTTTATGTAAAAATCAAAACGGAGGCATGACAGCTCAAAGTAAAGCATGTATTATACCCTTAGTCATGCCAATGGTCAAATATATGGCCACTGGCATGGAAAAGTGTTGCAAAATTATAAAAATCAAAGTGTTTTTTTTGGCCGATCTCGGCCGTTGAAGCATAGGGCAGCGGCGTGCAAATGAGATTGTGCCAAAAATAAAAAAATGTGAAAGGGCAGTTTTAAGTGAAATCTGCATTTTTCCGTTATAGTCTATGGCATGCAGATTAAAACAATAACAGGTAACACTGGTTGCTAAGGAGGAAGGCTGTGATGTAGTGATCTAACCAGTGACTAAGGCAGTAGGTTATGCAAATGAGCAAATTTAAATGAATCACTAAAGGGGGACCATTATATGGCTGCACCTAACCAGAGTTGGGAGGGTGGCCTAATGGTTAAGATGTTTGCCTTACAAACACGAGGTGCAGGGTTTGAGTCTCACAAGGGATAATTGACTAGGCTTACAATGGCTTGCAAGGGCAGTTAGCCTAGTACTAACCTATGAACCTATGTAGGAGCTGTAAGGCATTAGTTTAAGCAGGAGAAGCAGCTGACATGAAAAAGGGGTGTGTCATGCTTGGTGTAAGCACATTGGATCTCCACGACTTACATTTGAGCTTAGCTAAGCACAGCTAAGCAAGTGTGTGTGTCTGAGGTTGTATTAACTTATTCCATGAAATGAAGAGCATGTTCATATCTGGGTAGGGCCATTTCTCATAGTTTACCTAAGCTAAAGAGGTTAGCATGGCAGGCACCGGGTATAAAACAAAAACCCTGAAATAGCAGGACTGTTTACATTTTGGTACCAGGTTTCCACAGTGCACCTTGGGGCTTAAAAGGGGTGGAAATGGGAAGGGAAAAAAGAAAAAAAGGTAAATAGCAGAATAAAAGCAATCAAGTACAAATAAAATAGCAAGCAAGTGGAATGTATCATAGCCAGCCAATCATACAGGCAGCATCTGCAGCACAGCAGTATAAACTGTGCAAACACCTTTCAGTCTGGTTTTCCCACAAACCTTGAACCATTTGTGTACAAATGCGAGGGAATTTTAACCAAAACAATGTTAGGGGCTGCTGTTGCTTTGATCTATCAGTATGTGCTAAAGGCTGAGGGTGGTGAGGAGGATAATGCTGCCAACCACCCCAGACTGTGGAGGAAGAGAAGAGTGTACAGACCCATGGTAACCTAGCAGTGGCTACATGATCTGGAGATAGTAGAGCACTACAGAGTGGACAGAGACATACTTCAGCAAATCATCGAGCTGTGCCGGCCTCAACTCAGACCCAGAGCCAATATAGTGGGACCCATCCCAGTGGATACCAAGGTATGTGTAGCCTTAAGAATACCAGCTACAGATACTTTCCAAAGACCTACTGGGGATATGATGGGGGTCTCACAGGCATCTGCATCCAGGGTACTCCACCAGTTCCTGAATGCCATGCTACCACATGCTAGTGAGCATATTTACTTCCCCAATACCCATGAGGAGAGGACCAGCAATATGCATCTCTTCCACCATGTAGCAGAGTACTACAAAGCACCATCTGGTGAACAGGGTAGGGTCTACATAAACTGCAAGGGCTTCCACTCCATCAACTGCCAGGTCGTATGCAATACCCAGGGCATTATCATGAATGTGTGTGCTGGCAGTCCTGGAAGCTATCACGACTCCCACATCTGGCATTCATCACAGCTGTACCAGTCATTTGTCAGAGGGGACATCCTGTATGGCCATCTAGTGGGGGATGCTGGCTATGCACTGGAGCTGTGGATGATGACACCCATCAGAAATACTCACACACCCAATTAAGAATGACATAACGAGGCACACACACAAACCAGGATCATTATAGAGTATGTGTTTGGGCTGCTCAAGTCACGGTTCCGCTGCCTTGACATATCTGGTGAAGGCTTTCAGTACTCTCCAGCCATATGTGCACACATGTTCATAGTATGTTCCATGCTACACAATATGATCCTGTGGAAATAGATGCAGCAGGAACAGCACGGGGCAGGGCCACGCAGCCCCCCACCATTGCCAATGTCCGCACAGGCATAGAGGGACTCAGAGGAGGTAGCCCCTGAGTCTGCTCCTGTAGGCAGATGGAGGCATGCCCAGTATGTGCAGGCCTTGGCAAAGAGGCAATGTATAGCACACACACACTCTGACACTGTAGGGACCCAGGGACTGATACCTCTCTCCGACTCGCACACACAGTAAAATGGATGCCACACATATCACACTACTTGTAGATTACCCTTTATAGACAGTGTACTGCATTCATCTGACAGCGTCAGCCCTCACCCACCATCTCCACAACCGCTGCAGGTGCAAGGTAAGTCAGTCTTCTAAACAATAAATGAATGGAGTAGTGTGTTCCAGTAGCATATCTAAGGTATTGCTGCATGCATGCAAGGGAATGGGGTGGCCTACTGGGGTAGCAGCAGACAACTGACAGCTATGTGGAACACCAGGAAATGTCTGTCCAATCCTGGCTTCCCCACACTATGCAGTATTATCCAAGATGACAAATCCCACTGCAATATATGTGGGGGGCATCTAAGGGGGTATCATAGGTCACATGCATGGATGTCAATGTGGGGATCCCAAACTCACCCCTCAGACTCACCCAGAAAGTCAGCTGTAGAAAACCATAAAGGAATGTCTGACAAAGGCCTGCAAATGGCATCAATGATAGAATACCCCTACAGACTTTCACAGTGATATCACAGCAGGCCTTGCAGTTGCAGTAAGGCTCTGAAAGATAAGAAGTCTGAAACTCAATTGTATGTCATTACAATATAACCTGTGGTCTCTAGTGATATGCCTCTCTTCTCCGAGACAGGGCACAATACTATGATAAGTGGAACCAAAATGTAAAGCCACTATCGGCATAGTATGTTCAAATGTGTACCATTGACAGGTTTGCCCCCCCCACACCCATATTCCCATAGAAATGCAGTAACATGTACGTTTGTAGGGTAATAGCAGCAGAGCACATAATGCCAGGGCTGTCCCAATCAACAGGATTACTTTTTGCATGTCCACAATATGGAGGGGTCAATAATCTATGTATATGCATGGGAAATACTGTCAGGATGTGGCAAGCTCTTACTCCCGGCTGTTGTGTCTTAGTGGCATAGGTACAGTACTGTGGTAGACAGGGCCATGTTCCAAGAATCACAGTGCCAACTATTTTGCATAGATTCATAGGTTCATATGTTCATACTAGGCTATCTGTCCTAGGGCATTTATAAGCCTAGCCAGAATGTGTTTGGCTTTCGCCACCCATTTTAAATTTATTTTGCTATGCCCTTTTTCAAGGTTAGTATACTGTGCCTCTGTCTAACAGTGACACAGAAGTGATACCCGGGGTAAATCTACGATCTCCCATCCACTAATCAAGATTCCTCTTGAAGAGAGTCAATCAGGGACTCTGCCTAACCTGGACTGGGATTTTATTCCAGAGTGAAGGGAGCCTCTGGGTTATGAATCTGTCCCTCCAGCATGTCCTATTTATTTCAGTGCTGAGGTTCAAGTCTCTCGAGCGCGTAGCTCGATGGGATTTGGATTTTCTGAGGTGCAGCATGTCCATTAATTCCGAGTAGGACATGGCTTTATACGTCAGGCACAAATCGCCTCTGAACAGGCGGTATGCCACTGAGTAGAGCTGAAGTTTCTTTAACCGGGCAGCATATGGCATCTGTTTGAGCCCTTTCATCCTCTTGGTGAGGTACTTTTGGGTTCTTTCCAGTTGCTGCAGGTGTCTGGTAAGGTACATCCCAAAAGGGGCATTGTACTCAATTATGGGCCTGATGAGGGATGAGTAAAGAGGCACGATGACCTCCCCTGATCTAGATGTGAATCCCTTCATGATTAGGTGGGCTATATAAAATGTTTTTCTAACCACTTTGGCCACGTGGTTGTCAAATGAGAGATTGCTATCAACTTGGGTCCCCAGGTCCCTAATTACTTCTTCTGTACTTAATGGATTACCACCTATGTGGTAATTTGTGGGCACTTTGTTTTTGCCAAAGGGGATGACTATACACTTTTTGGCATTTAGCTTGAGGCCATGGCTCTGGCACCAGTTGTCTGTTTCTATGAGGCCCTTTTGGAGGATGCTTGTGTCAGCTGGAGAGTCGATTATGGCGCCCAGTTTGCAGTCATCTGCGAACTTGATCAGCCACAGTCCTTCCGTGTTGGCCTGTACCTCCGAGAAATATATACCAAACAAGAGAGGTCCCGGGACTGAGCCTTGTGGGACACCACTTGTAACTGGTTTGGAGTCTGACATGGCTCCAGCAATTCTAACCATGTGGGTTCTGTCCTTGAGCCAGTTTGCAATCCATCTAGTGACATAGGGGTTTATATTTAAGCTGGTGAGCTTATCTATAATGCCCGAGTGGGGTATTGTATCGAAGACTTTAGCGAGGTCCAGGTAGGCTGTGTGGACCACCTTCCCCTCGTCAGTCGCCTTGGTGACTGTTTCAAAGAAATCAACCAGGTTTAAAAGGTAGGATCTGCCCTTAACAAAGCCGAACTGGGTAGGATCCAGTGTCTGTAGGTCCCCAATATCTTTATTTATGAGGTCCATGATGATCCTTTCCATAGCTTTGCAGACTAAGCTAGTCAGGCTTATGGGGCGATACATTCCAGGATCCGTTGAGGCACCACCTTTATGGAGAGGGACCACTGTTGCTGTACACCACTCTTTGGGCACATATCCTGTAGTAAGGCTGAGATTGAACAGTAGTTTTATGTTTGGGTTTAGCTCTTCTTGGAGTTCATGTAGGACGCAGCCCGGGACACCGTCTGGTCCCATTGATGCTGTGTTTTTTGCTTTGGAGAGGGCGGCTCTTACCTGAGCATCTGAGATGTCAGGGGCAGCACTCTGCTGGGATAGATATTTGCCCTTTGGTGGGAGAGTTTGCGCTGAACCTGTCAGCCAGGATGTTGGCAATGTCTGTGGGTTCAGTGTATTTTTTGTCATTTTGGACTAATTCTGAGCATATCTGGGAATTACCACCCAGGTTCCCAACATAACTAAAGAAAGCCTTGTGATTATCCTTAGTGTCCTGTGCAATTTTTCTCTCGAAGCTGCCCTTAGACAATTTTATGAGTGCCCGCAGTTTTTTGCTATTATTGATCAGTGATGCCTTCCCTTTTTGGGATTTTGCTCTATCATTTAGTAGCTTCCTCCTTCTATTGTATAGTTTGTTTATGGCTGGGGTCCACCAGACAGGACGTCTGCCTTTGGAGGATTGAGTCTTGGTTTTATTCGGGATCGCATGATCCATGCATTCCTGAAGGTGTTCATAGAATGCGTTTATAAAGGATTCTGCGGTCTGGGCCATATTTTCCACAGGCCTGGGGGGCTTTGAAGGATTCCACCTCAGTTTTGAGGAGTGTGAAATTTGCTTTAGAGAAGTTTTTCACTGTGGTTTTCTGGACAGGGGGTGGGGTCAGGATGTGAATATCCAGTGAGATTAGTTTATGGTCTGATCTTACCAGTGAGGGATACACTTCTGGTCTGGAGCATAGAGTCCCCATGTTGGTGATGACCAGGTCCAGTATGTTTTCCTCTCTTGTGGGAGTGGTAACAAGTTGTTCCATAGCATTTGAGTTTATAAACTCCAGGAACCCCTGGGCCAGGGTGTTGGAGCTAGAGTAATGCTCCCAGTCTATGTTTGGGTAGTTGAAGTTGCCTAACATAATGGTGTTTGGAGAGACCTTCATATTTTCCATTGTTCTCAGGAAGGCCGAGTGGGGTTCCTGGGTTTGGGAGGGTGGTCTGTAGCAGGTTATAAACTGGAAGGCAGTTTTACCCACTGTTAGTTGCACATGGATAGTCTCTGATGCTTCGTGCTTTGCCACCAACCTGGAGGTGTGGGTATCTTTGATGAATATCAATACTCCCCCTCCTTTTGTGGTTCGGTCCAAGTTTTGGGGCCGAAAAGCATGGTATGAGGTATAACCTGGTAGTGCTGGGGTGCTCGAGCCCTGAACCAGGTTTCTGTTACTGCACAGATATCGATGTTATCCATGCTAAGGAGAGTTTCGAAAAGTGCATCTTGAGGTTTAGACTTCTGGCGTTGAGTAGCATTACTCTTAGTTTCTTATCCCTTGTGATACCTATGGAGGTGGGTTTGTCTTTTGAGCCTTGCCTAAAAAAGGCACTATGGGGTAGCAAGAGCCTTTGCCAATATCCAAAAGCCCAGGGGTGACAGGTGCAAGCCGTCCCTAGCGAAGCATCGTGGCTTGTCGAGCATATCATCCCAAGCTGACAGGCATTGGATCCCCTTTGAATGACACCAGTATTTAAGCCAATTGTTGAAATTGATCATCTTGTCTTCATATTGTGGCATCAATATTGGTGAAGGTAAGATGCTACTCAAGGTCAGGGTCATACCGGCATGGGCTACATGCTCAGAGAGCTCCTTTATGTCTCTTTTCATGTAGTCCAGGGAGGTACGTCTCAGGTCATTCACACCAGCATGGACAATGACTGAGTCATATTTGTACTTGCCTTGGAGTGACCAGAGTGCTTGTGTTATGTGGCGGATCCCAGCGCCCGACAGGCTGCTCACCGTGACCCTCTCCTTGTTCAGCCTGGTGAGCGGGACGTCAGTGTGCCTGACAATAGAGTCACCTATTACAAGTGTATCAGGTGTGTTGTTTAGTCTTAAGGGCTGTGACTGTTCGGCACACTGGCTTTGTGAGATATGTGTTGCACGTGTTTTGGGGGTAGCGGTTGCTTGGGTGTCTGCTTTGGAGGTCTCTGCTGCTTAGGCAGATCTTTATTTAGAGCCTCTGAGTATGTTTTTGTGTGATTATGTGTTTGGTTTGCTGTCATGGTAGGTCTATGTGAGACTGGAATTGTAGTGAGTGTGGTTTCCTTCTCCTCCTGACTGGTTATGCCAGTACTGAGTTGAGAGAGCTTAGCCTCCAGCTTGGCTATATGGTTGCATCTCTCACATGTGTTGGAATTTGTTGGGAGGAGGAGAGGGTTGTCTGTGTACATGAGGCAGTTGTACCATTGCCTCAAGATTCCCAGATTCACCAGCTGGACCGGAGAGGAGATTGACAAATGACCTTTGGACATGCTAGAATAATATTGGGAATTCCTTAATAATTGAAAACAAGGGCCAGTGGAGAGTGAGGGTGTAGTGCTTTTAATTTTTAGTGCTGACTTATATAATTGCTTTAGTGAGCAAGTGCCAGGTAACTTAAGTGCAATGTGTTACAGGTAACTTAAATGCAAAATCGACAAACAGCAACTTTCTTTCAAGTGAAACAAGGAAATAAGTACAGTAAGCAATGCAGATATCACTAGTGATCCACAGAAGCACTGAGAAGCCGCGTATTAGGTGTAATTAGTGTTCCAGGGAAATAACAAGCAAACAAACTACAAGCATATAAACAAAGCTAGATTCAGCAGGCCTGGATCTAGTCTATGCTACAGCAAACAAGGTGTACCAATTTCAGTAAGATACAGTTCAAATATTCAGGCACTATAAACCTTTAACCAGAAATTCCCAGCTGTCAGCTACACCTATGGTGGGAGTTGTACACACTGTCCAGATGTCAATATCCATTACTGCCAGGAAGCTGGACAGGTCATGGACAGGGGGCCACACATATGAACAGTACACAGGTCAGAGTAACCTACACAGTGCCTACCATACCTCCCAACTGTACAGATCTTTTGCAGAATGTACAGAGGTTTGCATCATATTTGCAGTGTCTTTATCATGAAATAGTGACTGTGTGGCAAATTATTGGCAAACAACAAAAGTCTAAAGTCGGAAAATAATGACGGATTGTAGTGTCTCAGACTTCATACCCTATAGAAAATGCATGTTAATGCAAAATCTGTTTTTGTATCACCCTTCTAAGTTTGTTGCCAATAGTTAAAATGGTCCCTATATTTAGGCCATTGTCACCTAATTACTTATGGCTTTGTCCAGATGTCTGGCTCTCATACATAGACAGATATGGTGCCTAGTAGCACAGCAGGTACCTGAAGGTCAATGTACTGACAGGTCATAAAAGACTGCCACTTTACTGTGTCAGCACTGACAACATGTCACTGGCCAACAGCCATACCCCTGGAATGGCAGGTTGTCACAGAAGGAGCACAAGTATGCCTTGTATATCTGTTCTGCTTGTCCTACCATTGCATTCACCTGCAAAGTAATTGCAAAACAAGAAAAGGTCATGTCAAAACATCAATGGCAGACAGTGGAGAAGCAGATGTCACACACATAACAGAAAGCAAGCAAGTAACAAAAGGGTCCCCCAACTGTCTATGTATGGCAGAACAGTATCCGCATCTTGTCCCCATGTGCGGGCCTTCCTCTGACTGTCATATGTGGGCCTGTCCAAATGTTAGAGTCAGTGGAAGTTTGACAGCTAGGCCAAAATGTAGCCATATAATAACAAATTAACACAAAATGTCTGAGGACCCCAGAAGATGTAGTGGTGCAATGATGGACAACCTGCCATATAGGTATGCTCAGAGGTGAGTAGTCCACAGCCTCGTGTGTGATGTTACGCCATTTACCATGCTCACACCAGAATTACAAATACATAACAACAGCCACTGTGGGCAAAGCCTGTGACCGGACCTGGGAAGGAAAAAGAGACACAAAGAAGGGGAAGGGAACCACTGGCCAGACAAATGCAGAATGTGCACACCAGAGCACATTTTTCAGTAATATAGGTGCCCTGCAGTGTATGGAGTCAGTGAACATCACCTGCAAATACACAACACACACCCACATAAGTGGAGGTCAACAACAAATCATACCCCAAGTAAAGGACACCTCGAAGGCAAAAACACATGAGAACTTCCCAAACCTACACACCACAGACCACACATACACCACACACCAAGGTTCTGCAAACACTAAGGCCTTACCAAACACACAGCATATTACTCATAGAAGACACCACTGTGAGACACACAGATGTGCAACATACCAGGCAGGATAAGGAGAAAGCCATGATTACTTTTTTGGCAGGTGCCACAATCTGCCATATCACACATGCACTCAAGTCACCCTACAATAGGTACAGGTATCGCACTAGACTGGGCCATGGCAGTGTGAATGATGTCATAAGTACCTCACTGACTATAGAAAGGCAGACATGATGCAGTATGCTGAATATGTGTCTCATGCAGGTATCTCACTAACCCTAAGCAGCATCCTGCTGTCATTCAGAGTGATAGATCAATAGAAACAGAAAGTGATTGTCAGCAAGACCTGACTCACTTATCATTGTCACCCCAGGGGGATCCACTGCCTGGCAGCCTGGGAACATATGAGTGACAGAACACACTGCCTTGCTACAGATGTCTTGCAGCAGTCTCACATGGCCTACAGGCCTCTGGCAAAGGCTCATGCCTTACCCATAGTACCGTTGTAAGGAATGTTACAGGGTCCATACTACCAACATAACACAGTCAACAAAATGCAAATGAAAGGACATGCCACTAAATGCCAGTAGCATACCTCTCAACCTCGTAGAGCAAGAAATCTGGACAAAGCCATATATAATGGTGGAATAAAGGCCCAACTGTATGGACACTTTTGAAATAATGTTTTCATAATGTTAGAAAGGTGATAGAATAACAGAGGGGGTGTGTAGTTGCATGGACGTCAAGAAGGGTGTGAAGTCTGAAACTTTAATGTTCGGTCATTATTTCCTGACTGGACCCCTGAGTGATTTACAACAAACTTGCTAGAAAACCACAATGTGAAGGGAAACTGACCAGATATGTGAGGCATGAATCTGAATAATCTGTAAGAATCTTTACAGTTGAGAGGTATGGCCACACCAGGATATGACCTTTCAGGTAAGAAGAATACCGCAGAACCAGGCGATCCCCAGCCAGTATATCACCAAGGTGCTCCTTTTACACAGCTTCATTAGTCAATCGGCTGTAGCCACACCTCCCAACTGGCCGATTGTGGAAGAAGAGCTAGCTATTGCCTCATAATATTAGTCTGTGCATTATCCATCTCGTATTTCTCTGGTAAATAACTGTGATGATCCGATGATATCTGTCAGTAGGTAATGACACAATACATTGCAGTATCAAACATTACATAAGTCAGAAAATGTCTGCTAAAACAAACCCTGTAGCTCAAGCAACTCATACATTAATAAGAGCTATATTTACAGTATCCTCCTATATTTCAGCCATTGTTTCCCAATATTGGCAGCCTATCTCCAGATATCTTGCACAAACAGGTTGCAAGGTATGGCTGTAGCACACAACACCCTGGAGTGGAGTTACAACTACTCCTGGAATGGATCCCTAACATACTGGGAATGCTTCTACACTTATACAACTAAAGCCCATGTCTGAAACCACAATGGACTATATATATATATATATATATATATATATATATATATATATATATATATATATCTGTATTGTGCAGATGTCGTTGCATATACACACACCTAACTGTCTGCACACACACACACATCAGACAGGATTACCCACAGCCAGTTGTAGGAGGCCCATATGTGGCATAGCTGCATCTGTTGCATGTGATACACACATACACACACACACACACACACACACACACACACACATATATATATATATATATATATATATATGTATAGGCAACATATTACAATATGTCAAGCATACATACACATAGATATGGGGAAGAAAGAGACAGACAGTGATAAAGTGAGGCACACAGGGAGACACACACAGAGAGGGAGTCATATACAGGGATACCTTGAAAGGCAGACAGGGATGTCCTGCTGCAGACAGTTGTATAACAGCTGTGACCACTAGCATGTGCCAGCATGAAGATGAGATTCATTGTCTGATGGTACTGAGGTGGGGGTTGGACAATCACATCACCTACCTTTGTGTGTGTGTGTGTGTGTGTGTGTGTGTGTGTGTGTGTGTGTGTGTGTGTGTGTGTGTGTGTGTGTGTGTGTGTGTGTGTCTGGGTGTGTCTGGGTGTGTCTGGGTGTGTGTGTGTGTGTGTGTGTGTGTGTGTGTGTGTGTGTGTGTGTGTGTGTGTGTGTGTGTGTGTATGTGTTTCTGTCTGAAGGTCTAAGTATTATGATGCCTTACCCACCCAGTACCCTTCCCAATGCCCTACTTTACAAGATCTGCTGATGTAATTTACCTTAGAAGTACCTTTGGACTGGCTTCAGTCCTGTAAGCTCTATAGTGCATGTGATAACTGTGTAACACTCTAATACAGATAACTAGATAGGTAAGAGTTCTACTCACAGTCCCAGCATATGTATGTGTGTTTGTGTGTGTGTGTAGGAATAAGTGTTTTAGTCCTTTCCTAACCAGTACACTTTCCATTGACCTACTTTAGCAGTCTTGCTAATGTCAGTCACCTTAAAACTACCTTTGGGCAGCCCTCAGCCCTATAAGTTCTGTGGCGCATGTGATAACTGTGTAACACTATAGTACAAATAGCTAGTTAGGTAGGGGTTCAAATCTCAGTCCTGGCAAATGTAAAAGTGTGTTGTTTGTGTGTGTGTGTGTGTGTGTGTGTGTGTGTGTGTGTGTGTGTGTGTGTGTGTGTATTTTTAGGTTAAAGATTTTGAGCCTATTCACACCCAGTACACTTCCCAGGGCTCTACTTTAGCAGTCTGGCTGATGCCAGTCACCTTAGAAGTACCTTTGGGCAGCCCTCAGCCCCATATGCTCTGTGGCATGTGTGCTAACTACGTAACACGATAGTACAAATAACTAGTTATGTAGGGGTTTTAAACTCAGTCTTGGCAAAAGTAAAAGTGTGTGTGTTTGTAGGTTAAAGATTTTTTAGCCCATTCACACCCAGTACACTTCCCATTGCCCTACTTTAGCAGTCCTGCTGATGTCAGTCACCTTAAAAGTAGCTTTGGGCAGCCCTCAGCCCAATACACTCTGTGGCACATGTGATAACTGTGTAACACTGCAGTACAACTAACTGGTTAGGTAGGGGTTCTAATCTCAGTCCTGGCAAATGTGTGTGTGAGTGTATTTGTGTTTGTAAGTATGTATATCTGTCAGTTAAAGGATTTTGCAGCCTTTCTCACCAAGTACATCTCTCATTGCCATATTTTACAAGGGCTGGTGATGTTCTTCACCTTAGAAATACATTGGGACACCCTTCACCTTATAAGCTCTGTGGTGTGTGCGATAAAAGCATAACACTGTAGTAACAATAACTAGGTAGATAGGGGTTCTAATCTCTGTCCTGGCAAGTGTGTGTGTGTGTGTGTGTGTGTGTGTGTGTGTGTGTGTGTGTGTGTGTGTGTGTGTGTGAGTGTGCGCGCGCGCAAGAACTATATTCTGTTTATGTGAGTGAGGACTATCAAATGGCGGGGGTAGGTTTTACATTTTTAGGATGTGGTACTCCCAGTACAAGTCCCGAGGTCTATTTTACAAGAACCACTGTCTTCATCAGCCGTAGAGGTACCTGTTGACACTCTTCAGCTCAATCAGCCCCGTGCCACATGCAGAAACTATGTAACAGTATGAACTGACGAACAAGATGGGCTAGGCAACTAATCTCCGTCCTGGCAAATGTGTGTATGAGTGTATTTGTAAAGTAGTTGCAACAGAATCACCAATGAGTGTCCAATCACCTATGTATTTAAAAAGTAGATATTTATTCCACAAAAAAAACGAACTGTATACACTTTTTTTAAAAAATAGTAAAAGTAATAATTGGTTAAGCGCTTTCACCCTCAACTCGGTAGGCTTCATCAGAACACTACTGTTATTGCTAGTACGCCTTATATTTAAAAATTGGCACCAAAATACCAGCTTATGTTAAAGAAATGTGGAGATTTAGATTTTGTATAAAATATTTGTAGGTAGTGTATTAGGTAGATGTACACTTTTATACATCATGTTGAGTTACTTTTTAGACAAGATAAATGAGTTTAGATAAACGGAACTATTAAATGCATGTATTGCTTTAAGAATTCAAAAGGCAAGATATTTAAGATAAGCCAGTATTTTGGCACCATTTTTTAAATATAAGGCGTACTAGCAATAACAATAGTGTTCTGATGAAGCCCACTGAGTTGTGGGTGAAAGCACTTAACCGATTATTATTTTTACTGTTTTTAAAAAAAAGTGTATACAGTTCTTTTTTTGTGGAATAAATATCTACTTTTTAAATACAGAGGTGATTGGACACTCATTGGTGATTTTATGGCAATTACTTTGCAGTTGGTCACATTTTGTATATTCAAATGAGTGTATTTGTGTTTGTAAGTGTGTATAACTGTAGGTTAAAGTATTTTGAGTTCATTCTCACCCAGTACATCTCCCATTCCCATACTTTACAAGGCCTGGTGATGATGTTCACCTTAGAATTACCTTGGGACGCTCTTCACCATGTAGACTTTGTGGTGTGTACGCTAAATGCATAACACTGTAGTAACAATAACTAGATAGATAGCGGTTCTAATCTAAGTCCATGAAAGTGTGTGTGTGTGTGTGTGTGTGTGTGTGTGTGTGTGTGTGTGTGTGTGTGTGTGTGTGTGTGTGTGTGTGTGTGTGTGTGTGTGTGTGTGTGTGTGTGTGTGTGTGTGTGTGTGTGTGTGTGTGTGGTTGGGAATGGGAGGGTTTTGCAATTTTTTGTTGTGGTCCACCCAGTACACATCCCAATGTCCACTTTACAAGGCCCACTGTTGTCATCCACTGTAGAGGTAGCGAATGGAATCTGGCTGACTATTTTTGCAGAAGACTGCAAGGTGGGTGCTATTATTGCCTCCCCAAGTGATGTTGACATCCTGCAGAAAGGCCTCACTAAGACCTATGATTGTTGTCAGAACCCTAGACTTAAGCTCAATGCCAGAAAATGTGTTGCCATCCCCTTTGGGAACAACTTAGCTCACAGGAATCACCACATCGATGGTAGTCCATTGAGCACAGAAGTTGTTATAAGAGAACTGAGAACACAGATTGACAGCAACCTCTCTTTTGACCACCACAGTGCCAGTATGATCAGAAAGTCCTTCTATATGGTACATCTCATTACTAAGGGTGTTACATCCAGGAAGAAAGAGGTCATTGTCTCCCTCTACTCTTCCCGCATTAGGCCAATCATTAAGTACAATGGACCATTTGGCATGTACCTCACTAGACACCTGCAGCAACTGGAAGGGCTGCTAAAGTACCTCACAAAGAGGATCCTAGGCATTAAACAAATCCATTTCACTTTCTCTCCTAACTCATACATCCTGCTCTTGCATGTACTAAGCTAGTTGCGATCAATGTATTAGAATGCACCTCTTAAGTGCAAGGTTCCTTAAGATGTAATAGCTTCTCAGTATTTATATTGTAATGTTTTTCTCTAATCTGTAGTGTTTGTAATGATTGTAACCTAAACCTTACTGTAATCTTCTTGTTTTTGGAGCTTTTCTCCCCAGGACTCCATTGAAAACAGGTTCTTCTTGGCCCAATGGACTATCCTGGTAAACCAACTGCAAATAAATAGAAAAATAAATAAACACCTGGCTTATATGGACAGACTCCAATAACTCCAACTATTCTCTGTCTCATATTGGCTACTTAGAGGCGATATCTGCTTGACTTACAAAGCCATGTCTGACCCAGCTCTGTTAGGCATGTTGCATCAAAAGAAACGCAATCTGTCTGCACCACATGCCCCAGAGACCTCAACCCCATTTCCACAGTCAACAGAACATGCTGGAGGGACATGTTCATAACCCAGCAACTGGCCATGCTATGGAATAGACCTCACATACATGTCAGGCAGAGCACCTTACTGGCCCTCTGCAAGAGAAATCTGGATGAGTGGATGGGGAAGAGAAATCTCACCCTAGGGATCACTCCAGTGGCTATACTCGATAGGCACATTAGGGAGTAACGTCAGGTGGCACGATGCCAGTGCAATCCTATGGACTAGGCTTGTAAAGGCTCCATGGCCATTCCCCTAGTACACAACTATGAATCTATGGCTCTCAGTACTGACATACGTGTGTGTGTGCATTACTGTGTATAAAAGTGTGTTTATTAGAGACATACATAGGTGCCAAACCAAGGATGAATTTTCAGTTTCCCATCCAATTGTCCAAGTTGCACTTGAATTGGGTTGGGGAGGAACTTTGTTTCATATGGATGGGAAGCCTGTTCCATAGACATGGTAGTCTCTAAGATACATACCTATCTCTCCAGCAGGACCTATTTATAGCACAGGCAAGATTTAAGTCTTTAGAATGGGTAATTCTGGTGCTGTTTGTTTTGTGGATATGGAAGAGGTCCATCAGAGTGGGGCCTGATAATGCCCTGTATGCCAGGCATAGATCTCTCCTCAAAAGTCTGTAGGTGACAGAATACAGGGATAGGGCCATGAGGCAGTCTGCATAGGATAGACAGAAACCTGGTTTGTGTTGCTGTGTTCCATGGAGTATGCTATGTGTACTGAAAAGTTAATTACAGCTTCTGTTTGGGTACTGGTTATCTTTTGCTTTTCTTTATAATATAAATGTGCATTCTGCTTGTTACTTTATTGGTCATGCATTGACTTGTTTGTGCATATTTTATCTGTGCTGACCATAAAGCCTATTTGGACTGTTTATCCATTATAAAGAAGTAGCTTGTGGCATGGCTTCTCTGTTGGATTTTTCTTCCTTTCTGTGTGGGATGGTCATTGATAAGGTTAATATAGCACCATTTCCCTATTTAGGGAGTGCATTAGTGAATTTTGGCATGAATTCTGCTTCATCCAATATTAATAAATAATGTCAGGTTATAAAGGCATTTGCTGATCTAGCTATTTCTTCCAAGAAGCTGAGGTCACATATTTTGTATCTACATTTGCCTAAGGCAGAGAAATAGCAAGGTATGACTTAGAGGAGTGTTTCTACACCCTAGTGCCAAGTGCTGATAAAGGTAAGGGAATGATGTCATGGGTTAAAAAAGACTACAAACAGAAAGCTTACAAACAGTTAAACAATTTACAAACATATGTAAATCTGGAACTGGATCTTACATTTTTTAAAGAATCTGTTACTTGCTTTTTAAATGAAATGGTAATTAATCAGGTTATATCCACTATTTTCAGAAATGTAAATATCCAATAGTCAATGGTTCTACTTATTAATTGAAATTCACAAACAAGTTAATCCAGTTATGGATAGAGCAATTGTATCAAGAATGGTCTCTCTTATTGAACCCATTTCTAAGTTTAATATACTGTATAAAATTCTGTATGTTATATATTAAATTTAGGCTTTATGCTGATATTATTACTGATATGTTTTAAATGAATACATTATTGGTGTTATGTATAGGAAATATACTGGTTCTTATACAATATTTTCAGTAAACAATGGCAAGAAATGTTGTTCTTTGCCAAGTGATGTCACTATGTGGATTCACTTCAGAAGCTCAAAATACTGAAATCTCGAATTTCAGTATCTCGAGCCCAAGAAGTGGAATCCACAAAACAACGAAAACTAAAAACCCCGAAATTCAAAACCTGGAATACCGGAAGCTTTGAATTTCACAGTTTTACTACAGACACACACACACACACACACACACACACACACACACACACACACACACACACGCACACACACACAGACACACCATCCACCACACAAATACACACAATCACTCTACTAAATGAAAGCAGGGGGCAAGCCCCCCTGCTCCCCCCATGTGGGGGGGCTGCACCCCCCCCAATTAAATATTCTTACTCAGAGGTCGCACTACATACAAACACACACAAAACACAACCACACAAGCTACTTTCTCTACGCACACACACATCACAGCAACAAAACACACTAACACACACCACAGCCCCTACCCAAACCCATTAACACACACACACACACACACACACACACACACACACACACACACACACACACTTACCTGAATACATAACCATAGCGGAACTTTAGAAGTGCGAAATTCAAAACCTCCGGTATTCGAGGTTTTGAATTTCGCGCTTCTAAACTTTTACTATTATGTGGATTTGGCTTCTACGGCTTGAGATACTGAAATTCAAGATTTCAGTATTTCGAGATTCTGAATGGAACCCCACTATGCATGTAGGAACAGCTCTGTTTTATGCGTAATGCAATACTCAGTTTTGCCACTTGGTGTCACTATAAGAAGAGTTTTTTTGTATTTGTGTAGAAATGTTATTCCTTATTATTGTATATTTATTGGCTGTATATTTAAAGATCATTTATTAATTGTATTCATTTTTTCCCTGTTTGTGAACTGATTTTTTCTTAAAACAAAATGAAACTTCTCACCAGAAAAGTTATGTAAGTTGATGATTTCACAGAGTGCAATTTAACACTGAAGAAGCTCCTCTTTGAGGAGGAAAACCTGGTCTGTGTTCCACAGTGTGTGCTTTGTATGTTAAAAAGTTAATTATATCTTTTATTTGAGTACTTTATATATTTTGTGTTGCTTTATAGTATATACGTGCCTCCTGCTTGTTGCTTCATTGGTCGTGCATTGAGTTGTTTGTGTATAGATAGATGGATGGATAGCTAGATAGACAGGTAAATATCAACAGGCATATATGTGTGTGTGCGTGTGTGTGTGTGTGTGTGTGTGTGTGTGTGTGTGTGTGTGTGTGTGTGTCTGTGTGCATGTGCATGAAAATATCTGTCTGTTTTGAAGTGATGTCTTGGGAAAGATTACATGCATCCTTGATTCTGAAAGATCACATAGGAGGATTGGAAGTAAATCCATTGTTTTTTTAACTAGAAATAAGATTAAGTTTAGCTGCAAATTACTTTTATCTAAGTCCATTTTCTTCTCCAAATGCTAACCATCAAGCCCATTGCTCAAATGCCTCATTCATTTCCCCTTTTTATCCAGTTGTTGTTGTCATTCGGCTTTTTCCGGTTAGGGGTCGCCACAGCGGAACTCCGGTCAGTATTGCAGACAAAAGGTGGGGAAGAAGCGCTGTCACAGGCATCATCCTACATAGAGTCTGAATGCTTTAGTGCTGTGACAGCATATCACCTGTGGCAGCCTGAGGTACATAGGAGCACCACAATACTGGCCGAAGGACACACATGCATTTTTGTACATATAACTAATCCTAGCTTCAGTATGTGAACACACTGCTTGGTGCACACAAATATCTAGCTAGATAGTATTGCCTAGTTTTATACCAACTTCTAATGAGTGTCATCGGTACAGTGTGTTTGAGCCACAGCTAGATGAGTCCATCACCCCAGACAGAGTGAAGTAGTGGCAGCTATTCATTCCCATCCTTACCCACTGAAATTTCTAGTGGTTGGGCTGGATAGTAGTCCTATTATTTTAAATTTATATAAAAGGCTAACTGCAAATGTATGAGTGTATCTGATGAAGCCTATTTGGGACGAAAACGCGCATGGTGAAAAGCGTTCATTCATATGTTTATTGGCGTGGATTTGCTGTGCATTTATTTTTAACTACAATAAACTTGGAAGATTGTTGCCTTCATTTTTCACTTTCAGTTCGATTATTTTCTTGGTACATGGAGGTTGGCACTCCAATTTTGTTCTTGGTTGGTGTTTGGTTTAATACTACAACATGGAAGTGGAGATGAAGGAGAGACAAGAAGGGTCTGATGACGTTGGGCAATCGAAAAGACTCATTGGCCAACTCACTGAACTAGTTGACCTACTAACTCCCTTATGCAAAACGTTGGTCAACAAGGAAGTGGAAGTGATGAACACGCGATGTGTGCGGGTGGAGAAGGATGATACCAGTCACAAAAACAAACAGAAAAGGGAACAGACTGGTGCTGAAGTAGCGAACGATGAAGGGGACAAACCGAATGGTAGCCGCTTCAACCCTGCAGACACACCGGCGATATTTTGCTTGGACCAGGAAGAAAATGAAGTTCATTTAGTTGGGAAACAACAGACCCAAAGAAAACGCTATTGTTCAGGTACTTTTAACCATAGCAAGTCTATGGGAATGCAAGACTGGCTAAAAATGCAATATTCATTTAGTCCCAATGTTCATAGTCCGCAAAATGGAAATTTTAACAATGACTCGTATAGTAAAAAACTGGACAATATGTTTAAGCTTATGCACAAATACAAATCTATCATGATTGAGAATTCTTATTTGAATGAATGTTTAAAACGGGATATAGTCCCTAAGGGACTAAGAACCTGGAAATATCCTAACAATGTACAGATTGGTTCTGAGTTCCATAAGGAACTATTGAAAGTGTTTAACAACTGTGGTTTGGACATTGTTAGGTTGATTGTAAAAGAAAACAATAGGAACCTAGAAAGCCTTCAAACTAAAATTGAGATTTTAGATCTGAACATTAAGGATGATTTGATTTTTGGGATAAAAGAGGAAAGGCAGGAATATTTTAAAATTAAAGACAATATAGATGAGAAATGTAAACTTTTAGTTAACAGGAAAATGGATAAACTAAGGAGGGATATTCAGGACTATCAAAATGAAGTTAGTTATCCCAAACCGACTGGTTATAAGTATCAGTATTACAACAATAAATATAACAACAACTACAAAAAACCCCTCGAACAGAACAATGAGGAGGGTTTTGGATGGTTGGAAAATGAATATGAGGTTGAATTTCCCCCATTAGAAAAGACTGAGAGAGGAAATTGGCAGGAAAGAAGACAGCAGGGAAATTTTCAAAATCGAGGGGGGAGAAGGGGGAGGGGGAGTTACCGGCAGTAGGGACCCCCCACCCAGCAGAAAACAGAATGGACAACAATATAGAGGTAGATGAGAATAAAAATACTTTAGGTGGCTTAACTATTTATAAATTTAGTAGCTTGGTGTTAAATTTTCAACATTTCAAACTAATGGAAAAAGGTTTTAAATTCATTCCACTGGTGAAAGGTAAATCTACACAAACTCTTATTGACATGAAACTTTTCCTTAGGAAGATGAATTTGCAACTGTTATTTCAGAAGGAAGGTATGGAGGTTCAAGAAAAAGGAAAAAGGAATGTCACACATGAAAACACACTAGTTAAAAAATCTGTGTTTAATCCACCTATACACAATCAGTTAAAAAATTTTGAAAATATCATGGAAAGGGAAATTAGAAAAAAAGAGAGAAGTATGAAATATCATAAAATTTATAGCAACCTCCTCCCTGAGGAGCACTTTACATTAGAGGAGTTGAAAGTTAACAAAAATATTTGGGTCATGAAACCCGATAAGGGTGGGGGAGTTGTGGTGATGGATGTGATTACATACGAAGGAAAAATGAATGAAATATTAAGGAATGGGACAAAATATGGTGAGGTATCCAGGAACGAAATTAATATGGCCTATTACAAAATTGATGGTATTTTGGAAGGTATGATGAACGAAAATCTCATTAATATTAAAACATTAACTTTTCTGAAGAAAGCAAAACCAAAAATACCAGTTATATTTGGTATCCCGAAAATTCACAAAAATAGCTTGGACCCACCACTGAGGCCTATTGTCTCAGCAGGTGGGTCCAAAACTAATCCTTTAGCTAAATATGTGGACGTGAAAACCAAACACATTTGGCTACAAAAACAAGCTATTTTGAAAGATTCATGGGACCTTTTGAGTATTTTGAACATCAATTTATATCACGAAGAATTAATTTTTGTCATAATAGATATTATTGATCTATTTGGCTGTATACCCTATGAGTCTGGGATCATGATGTTTGAAGAAGAAATATTTGCAGATAGCAAATTGACCCATGAAGAAAAGGTAGTGTGCACAGGCTTAATGGATTTGGTATTAAAAAATATTTTTTTTATTTTTAATGGGGAATATTTTAGGCAATTACAAGGTGTAGCAATGAGTGCGGCCTGTGCACCTACCTTTGCTAATTTAGTCCTAGCAAACTGGGAAGAGAAGTATATTATGGGGTCAAAATATACGAAATATTGGACATTATATAAAAGATTCCTGGACGATATCATTATATTTTGGATTGGAGGTATAGACATATTAGAAGAGTTTATCGAATACATGGAGGAAACTACAGATTTTTTAAAATTTACATATAATTATTCTAAAACTAGTACTCAATATTTAGACGTAGAAATAACCTTGGATAACAAAACCTTTGAAACAAGTGTTTATAGGAAACCAACTTATGTGAATTCCTTTTTGCACTTTAAAAGTGCCCACCCATTATATTGTAAAAAGAACCTAGTGAAAGGACAGTTCGTAAGGGGGTCAAGAATGACCAGTAATGATGATAAATTTGTTATAGAATGTGACTTATTACAAAAAATGTTTCTGGAGAGAGCTTACCCAAAGAAATTTATTGAAGATTTGAGAAAAGAAGTGGAAAAAGGTAGAAGTGATAGATTTAAACCTATATTTGGGCTGAGTCAAGAAACAAAAGTGACAGAAGAAAGAGAACAAGAAAATTTCCAACAATCTCTGATTTTAGAATATAATTTACTTAATAAGAATATTAAGACAATTTTTCAGAGGGAGTGGGAGAGATTCAAAAACCTTACGGATTTGGAAGGTTTACCCACATATATGCCTAAAGTTATATTTAAAAATACCACCAGTATAAAAGGGTTTTTAGAAAATAACACTGATACTAATAGGAAAAAAGAAATAGGAGCTAGAACAAAAGTTGGAACTTTCAAATGTGGTAAGTGTAGACAATGTGAGTATGTCTCAAACAAAGAAAAAATATATTTGGAAGGTAGGAATAAATGGTTGGTTAGTAAGGCCTATTATAATTGTGAATCAAGGGGGCTTGTGTATTTTGCTACATGTGTGGAATGTCCATCATTTTACGTAGGAAAGACAGAAAGGACACTTAAGAAAACAATATATGAACACATGTATGATGTTAGGAAAGAAAAGGAAACAAATGCGATTTATAGGCATACTAAGGGTTGCACAGGATCTAAATTTCAATTTTTTGTTTTAGACCAAGTAATAAGTGATAATAGAGGGGGCCCCTGGGAAGAAATAATAGCCTATAGGGAACTTTGGTGGCAAGTGGCCTTGGAGGCAAACAAAAAAACAGGTTTAAATGAATATATATCCATTCAACCCCTCTTGAAAATAAGGGCTGAAAAAACATGAATAAAAGAGTGTAATAATTTATTTGGTCAGGAGATGGCACTATTGTCTGCACAAAACACCTTACAAAAAACATCAAGTTTACATATATTTATATCACTGGATTTTAATGAAAATTTTTTTATATAACAGAATTTTTTATATAATAAAATTTTAAATAACCATTCATTTATTTATAAGAAAGTATGTATTTATATATGTATTTATTTGATCATATTTATTTCAATTTTAAATACCTAAAATGAATACTGATGAAACTATAAAGGAGAACAAAATTAATTGTAACTGTAATGTGATTTGAAGGCATATTAGTTTTAAAAGAATATGATTGGTTCCTTGTTTTTAAATTTATATAAAAGGCTAACTGCAAATGTATGAGTGTATCTGATGAAGTCTATTTGGGACGAAAACGTGCATGGTGAAAAGCGTTCATTCATATGTTTATTGGCATGGATTTGCTGTGCATTTATTTTTAACTACAATAAACTTGGAAGGTTGTTGCCTTCATTTTTCGCTTTCAGTTCGATTATTTTCTAAGTCCTATTATTTGGGTCACAGTGAATGTTTTCTCAGTTTTATCACTTTGCCCATTGTCACTGAAAATATTTAGACACTAAAAGTAAAAATGGAACTTTACATTATTTTGTATTATAAAATATATATTATATTCTGTGTTACAGAAAGACAAAATGTCTAATTTAATGGTGAACAGCACATCGTGCTCCATACTCCCATGATAAAAATAAGCTCTAAGAGAGCAAAGGATTTCACTTATTAAATATTTAAAAGTCCTAGCTACATAGATGCTATACTGTACCAATTTATAAGAAATAAATGATGAGTCACTTGTTGTAATAGAACTTAACAGTTTAGGAGTTGTTGGGCTGCAGTTTTCCTGTAGAGTAGACAGTGTAAAGAATGAAAGATGTATTGATATATTTGAAGGCAGAAAAATGTAAAACAAGTGAAACCTAAATGAAAATGAAAACACATGCACAAGTATGTACACACAAACACACACACACACACACACACACACACACACACACACACACACACACACACACACACACACACATGCAAGCAAATACACACACACATGTATGTGCGTGTATGTGTGTGTGTGTGTGTGTATATATATATATATATATATATATATATATATATATATATATATATATATATAGATATAGATATATGTATATAGGTTCCTATCAGTTGATCGAGTTTTCAGAAACTTGAAATTCATATGGTTGCTACCATACGATCGAGTTTTTGAAAACTTGAAACTTTTAAATGGAGATCGCAGTACAGTGCAGATCGGGAAACTTACCCTTTTCCTCACGGTAGCATGGCCTCGGAGTTGGTATATAAAATTTGCATGGGGTGTGTGGGTGCAGGGGGGCTTGCCCCCTGGAAAAACATAAAAAAGGTAGATTTTTATGTTTTTTGTGGGGTTTTTTTGTATTTTTCTTTGATGTTCAAGCTTTCGGAAACTCGATCATATGGTCTTTACCGTATGAATTTTGAGTTTCTGAAAACTCGATCATCTCACATATATATATATATATATATATATATATATATATATATATTCAATTTCTATTTATAATTTAAAATGTCTTTGAAGACATATCTCTCAAGCAAATGGTAAGCATATAATTGCCAAGAACCTTTCTTGTTCTGTCAAAGTACTCAAGCAGGTCTGTATAATAGTACAATCCTTTTACTACCCCCATACCCAAGGTCAGATGTGGTGCTTGTACCTGTTGGTGACTGCTGTTTGCTGAGATCATGTACCCCATGGGACCGGCCAGGACCATTTGCTCATGGTCTGTCATGATGTGGTGTGGACAGCACACTCCCCTCTGTAATTTTGGATGTACTGCCACTATGAGAATGTAACTGTGTACAGCTGTGTATACTCTCAGCAGATGGTGTTGCTGACCTACGTCCACAGGTCTGACGCCCAACTCCAGCCACATGTTCCAGTACAGACAATGTGCGGTTGAAGAAAGATGCTGTCTGACCCCACCATCTGTCCACTGTATCAGTGAACCAATCCAAGGTGTCCTCAATGCAGTGGAGGCAGTCACAGGTGTCAGACTGTGTTGCATCCATAACTCTAAGCATACATCTGGTGTTCCATTCAGAATGTGCCTGTGCCTCTATGATGGCCCAAAACATGTGCGAGTGACCCTTGATGTGACACCTGCAACAGGTGGTGGACAGACAGCAGTCCTCCTATGTCCACCCCTGTCAATCTGCCTGTGTGACTTTGCCAGCTCTCTGGCTATGGCCAGTGTCTTTACTCACTGAAGCTTTAGTTGCCACACTGGCTTGTTCAATGTCTCCACCCTCTGCCAGTCCAATATTTGAGGGCTGTGGGGACTGGGTATGTTTGGGCATACTGACTGTGTGTGGTGACAATGTGGGCAGAAGAAGGATGTCAACCTCCAGGACAGATTCAGACCTGACAACCCCACCTGTGTCTCACTGTGGCCACCATTATCATCAGAGTACAAAGCGACACTGACATCAGGTTGTGTGTGGGAGAAACCCCAATGCCCCCAGTTACCTGTGGAAATCAAGACAAAAGGAGCACATTACTACCTGCACTATTATGTTTGGAAAATCCACAAAGAGTTATAATAATGAGGATCCACAACTGCATTACCAGTCTCACATCTTCTCATCTCCACTTTCATTCACAGCAAACTTCCTCACAACAAAATACACATTCGATTCAAGGCCTTTATAACAACCACTTCAGGTAAAGCACGTGACACCTGACCAGTACAATGTACCTTTTAGATATGCAATATGACACTATACCTGATAAAACAACACATAAAACCCAGTACACTTATGTTAACAAATATATACAAGTACAAGCTTCAATGCCTAAGGTATGTAGCATCGACCTTTTGGTTTTAACAAGGCATGTCAGATTAATTGCCTCATATATACCAGGAGGCTTATTTTTATTTTCTTTTATTTTCTTTTTATTTTACATTTATTTACTGGGCTGGTCCAGCTGGGTATATGTCCATTTTTAGCAGAGGCCCGGGGAGAAAAGCTCCAAATACAGACATTAGTATCAGAATTTACAAATTTAGTTACTTGAACAAAAAATATAATAGTATTTACATTAGCATGTTCTTACAGAAGCAGCAATTAGAAATTAATTACAGACTAAGGGTTTGCAAATTATGCATGACAGTAGAAAAGATTTAGTGTAAGATTTGTTTGAAGGAGAATTGAAAGTACTAGTAGCACATTGAAAGCTAGTTAGGGTTAGTGTACTGGCAGAGCCAGTGAGTTTTGAGGTGAGTTCTGAGCTGGGATTTGAAACAGGGAAGAGAAGAGATAGCAGTGAGATTGTCAGGAAGAGAGTTCCAGGTTTTACCTATTTTGTTTGAGAACAAGGATTTACCTGCCAAGTTATTGGATTTGCAAGTTGATATAAGAAGTTTGTTAGAAGAACATAGGCTTTTGAGGTTGCAGTAAGGAGTGATAAGGGATAGGGGTGTTAGTAGGTTTGTAGAGGATTTTATGAGCTAAGGAGAGCTGGTGATATAAGATCAGATTTTGCTGCGCAAGCCACCCTAATTGCTTTAAGTTTATGCAGTGGTGGGTTCTAAAAGTAGAGCCAGAGGCAAATCTGGCAATACTGTTATAGGCAACAGCCAGTTTGCAGAGGTTAAATTTGAACAGGTATGTGTAAATAGGGGAGGCATAAAGGACGTAAGAAATCAGATGAGAATGGGCAATGGAAGTTCTGGTAAGTGGAGTAAGGAATGGTTTAATTCTATACAGGGAGCCTAGTTTTCTGTTAACTAGTTTTATAGTGTTGTTAATGTGATAGTCAAAGCATAGGTTATTGTCTATCTCTACTCCGAGGAGCCTGATAGTGGAGTCAGGTGATATGTTAGTGCCATTACTAGACAAGACACAGAAGTTGAGAGGAGAGGATTTTCGAGTGGGGGAGAACAGTAACAGTTTGCTTTTCTTGGGGTTTAAGATTAAGCATTATTTTAGGAACCATGTTTCAATGGTTTGGAAAGTCTATTGGATGACAGAGAGCAGTTTGGAGGGGGATGAAGCAGAACAAATCAAAGTAGAATCATCAGCATATTGTATACAGGTTGCAGAGGGAATACTGGTATGAAGATCATTAATAAAGATAGAAAACAGAAGGGGGCCAAGTATTGAATCTTGTGTGACTCCGAGGGTAATGGGCAGGTAGTTGGATAAGTTATTGTGCCAGAGCACTGCCTGTTGTCTGTTATGAAGATAGGAGTGGAACCGCATTATAGCTCTTGAGTCTAGTGGGAATGTTTTAAGTAAATTTAACAGTATCTGGTGATTGACTATATCAAAGGCTTTGGATAGGTCAATAAAGAGAGCAAAGGTAAGGATATTATTATTTCGATATTTGTTGATACAATCAGTAAAGGAAAGGAGGGCTGAAATGGTGCTGTGGAAAGGTCTGAAGCCATGTTGACAGTCAACAAGTAGGTTGTTATTCAACAGGTGATTAAGAAGTTGTTTTTCCATGATTTTAACCAGGGGGGAGAGTAGGGCTATGGGTCGGTAGTTTGAGAGTTCTGTTGAATTTCCACCTGTATGCAGGGGAATGATATGTGAAATTTTCCAGACATAAGGAATATAGCCTTCAACAATGGTTTTGTTAATCAGAATGGAAATGGGATAGGCTAGTGGTTTGGCTGCAGTTTTTAGATACTGAGCAGGCAGAAGGTCAGCAGATGGAGAGCAGGCTTTAAGACTATGGAGAAGAGAATAGATAAGTGATGTAGGTACTGGATGGAGTTGAAATGTGGGAATAGAAGTGTTAGGGGAGGTGGACTGAGAGGTGATATTGGGGGATAGTTGATTAGCTAGAGACTGGACAGTTTCTGTAAAGAATGTACTGAAGGCATCAGCAGTTTGTTTAGGGTTATTTTGGGAAGTGCCTATGGGGCAAGGGGTGTCAGACTGTCCAGGTTTTAAGAGACTATTTATTTCTGCCCAGAACTTTTGTGTATTTTGTTGGTTAGCTTGTTGTAAATGGCAGTAGTAGTGTCAGGTCTATGTGCTGTGGTGGAGAGGGTTAAGCTCAGTTGTATACTCATACTCAGAATGTTACCAATACGTCAAGTAACACAGTAGCTACCGCACACATGAGATATTTATTTATTTTATTTATTTGACATTTGTTGAGGAGGTGGACTGAGAGGTGATATTGGGGGATAGTTGAACTATAACTGAAAAGTGTTTCTGCTCGTTCAACTGCACTTCTGTGGTTACCCACTCTAGGAAACGTAGGTAAGTGTTCCATACTGGAACATATAAACATTCTGCTCTGGTTACACACATCATTAAGTTTACATAGGGAATTATCCTTAGCCTTAACCTTAACAGTATATATATATATATATATATATATATATATATATATATATATATATATATATATATATATATATTCTTTAACAAAACAGTATCAAGCTTACCAGGAGCAGGACCATGGCCTTGGACAACTCCTGGTGGACCTGTAAAAATGTGAGGGTGAGGTAATTTGAGCACCACCACATGTTGCAGCACAACAAGGTAATACCTGCAGATATCTTGACATATTTTTTATTCTTCTACATTGTCACGCATTACACCTCTTCCCTCCTAATAACTTTGCTACCTATTTCTTCCATTTCTCTCTGTTACCCCTTCACACTATCATGTTTCTGTGCTTCCTTTAACTTTAGTTAACATTCTTCTCACCTATTACCTGGTCACTGACTCCTTTTTATGGGTGTTTACCCATGCTTATACTCTATACCTTTAAATCACCTGTTTCTTCTCCTGCTGCTTGTAGCATGTGACCTGCCTCTTCTATACTTGCCTTAGCAAGTGTAAGGTGCTGTCAGCTGACATTTGTAATGAGTGCACTTTAGAGTGTGTGTATCTTTTCAGCCATGATGCATTTTTGGTGTTAGTAATGCTGACTGACTGTAGTCCCACATACTATAGTCTGTTTGTGTTCTGGGTGTCTGTGTGTCAGCAGGATGTGGCCCTGCAGACATTGCCAATGAGGGGGATGGCAAAGTGGTAACACATTGACCGTGTCATGGCCGAGGTACACCTGTATATGTCCACATTTACCAGGTCTGTGTAACAGTTACAGCATGTGCCACAGAGCTTATAGGGCTGAGGGATGTATACAGTTAAGTCTATGGTTGACATTAGCAGCTCTTGTAAAGTGGACAATGGTAAATGTAGTGGGTGGAACACACCTCATATTGGTAAAATCCATGTTCCCAGAGGATATTGTGTTGACCAAACAGTCAGAGAATACTATTCCCACACACACATCCCCCCCACACACACACACGCACGCACACACACACACACACACACACACACACACACACACACACACACACACACACACACACACACACACACACACACATGCACAGGATCACAGTTACCAGTATTGCGTTTGGAAACGCTACCCATCTAGTTAGTGGTAGTACAGTGTTATGTGGTTATCACAGGTGGCATGGAACTAATAGTGTGATGAGTGTTCCAAGGTACCTGTAAAGTGAATAACATAATGTATCCTTGTGAGGTATGGAAATGAGGGGTGTATTGGGTGGGAAAGGACTCATAATACTGTCACCTGCGAGTCTACACACTCTCAAACACTGCAATACACACCAATGCACACTCACACCATATTTGCCAGTACTGACATTAGCAGCCCTGTCTATCATGTTATTCATCCCATACTGTTGCACATGGCACTGGGCTTATAGGGCTGAAGAGTGTCTATAGATAGCTCTATGGTAGATGTAAATAGCAGGTTTCATAAAGTGGACCTTGGGACATGTACTCGGAGTACCATGCCTAAAATTCTAAACCACGGCTACCAACTGGATATAGTTCTCACTCAAATGCACACAGGATACTGTTCTTACACACACACATTTGCTAGGACTGAGATTAGGACCCCTACCTATCTAGTTATTGTTACTACAGTGTTATGCATTTATCGCACATGCCATAAAGTTTACAGGGTGAAGGGTGTCCCAAGGTAATTCTAAGGTGAACAACATCACCAGGCCTTGCAAAGTATGGGAATGGGAAATGTACTGGGTGAGAATGGACTCAAAATACTTTAACCTACAGTTATACACACTTACAAACACAAATACACTCATGCACACATTTGCCAGGACTGAGATTAGCAGCCTAGCCCACCTTGTTAGTCAGTCCATACTGTTACATAGTTCCTGCATGCGGCACGGGGCTTATTGGGCTGAA
>NC_056735.1:406540393-406555393 GCF_019279795.1 Protopterus annectens | reverse complement strand
GACATCTTACAATACAGATATATATAGTCCATTGTGGTTTTAGACATGGGCTTTATTTCTGTAAGTGTAGGAACATGCCCAGTATGACCTTCTATAGTAAGTTTGGGGATCCATTCCAGGAGTAGTGTTAACTCCACACCAGGGTGTTGAGTGCTACTGCCATATCTTGCAACCTGTTTGTGCAAGATATCTGGAGATAGGCTACCAATATGGGGAAACAATGGCCCAAACATATGGGGATACTGTAACTATACCTCTTATTAATGAATGAGTTGCTTGAGTTACAGGGTTTGTTTTAGCAGACATTTTCTGACTTATGTAATGTTTGACACTGTAATGTATTGTGTCATCAGATCATCACAGTTATTTACCAGAGAAATATGAGATGGACGATGCACAGACTAATATTATGAGGCAAAGGCTAGAGCTTCTTGCACAATCGGCCAATTGGGAGGTGTGGCTACAGCTGAATGACTAATGAAGCTGTGTAAAAGGTCCAGCACATTGGTGATATACTGGCTGGGGATCTCCTGGTTGTGCGGTATTCTTCTTACCTGAAAGGTCATATCCTGGTGTGGCCATACCTCTCAACTGTAAAGATTCTCACAGATTATCCAGATTCATGCCTCACATAGCTGGTCAGTTTCCCTTCACATTGTGGTTTTCTAGCAAGTTTGCTGTAAATCACTCAGGGGTCCAGTCAGGGAATAATGACCGAACATTAGAATTTCAGACTTCAAACCCTTCTTGACATCCATGCTACTACCCACCCTCTCTGTTATTATTCCACCATTATGTATGGCTTTGTCCAGATTTCTTGCTCTATGAGGTTGGGAGGTATGCTACTAGCATTTAGCTGCATGTCCTTTCATTTGCATTTTGTTGACTGTGTTATGTTGGTAGTATGGACCCCATGACATTCCTTACAACAGCACTATGGGTAAGGCATGGGCCTTTGCCAGAAGCCTGTAAGTCATGTGAGACTGCTGCAGGCCATCTGCAGCAAGGCAGTGCATTCTGTCACTCATATGTTCCCAGGTTGCCTGGCAGTGGATCCCCCTGGGGTGACAATGATAAGTGAGACAGGTGTTGCTAACAATCACTTTCTGTTTCTATTGATCCATCACCCTGGGTGACAGCAGGATGCTGCTTATGGCTAGTGAGATACCTGCATGAGACACATATTCAGCATGCTGCATCATGTATGTCTTTCTATAGTTGGTGAGGTACTTCTGACATCATTCACACCACCATGGACCAGTTTAGTGCGCAACCTGTACCTGTTGTAGGGAGACTTGAGTGCATGTGTGATGTGGCAGATTATGGCACCTGCCAAACAAGTAATCATGGCTTTCTCCTTATCTTGCCTGGTATGTGGCACATCTGTGTGTCTCTCAGTGGAGTCTTCTATGAGTAATATGCTGTGTGTTTGGTAAGGCCTTAGTGTTTGCAGGACCTTGGTGTGTGGAGTATGCATGGTCTGTGGTGTGTAGGTTTGGGAAGTTCTCATGTGTTTTTGCCTCCAAGGTGTCCTTTACTTGGGGTTTGATTTATTGTTGACCTCCACTTATGTGGGTGTGTGTTGTGTATTTGCCGGTGATGCTCACTGACTCCATACACTGCAGGGCACCTATATTACTGCAAAATGTGCTCTGGTGTGCACATTCTCCATTTGTCTGGCCAGTGGTTCCCTCCCCCTTCTGTGTGTCTCCTTGTCCTTCTGTAATCCGGTCACAGGCTTTGCCCACAGTGGCTGCTGTTATGTATTTGTAATTCGGGTGTGAGCATGGTAAATGCCATAACATCACACACGAGGTTGTTGACTACTCACCTCTGAGCATACTTATTTGGCAGATTATCCATCATTGAGGTTATCCATCATTGCATCACTACATCTGCTGGGGTCCTCAGACAGTTTGTGTTACTTTGTTATTATGTGGCTACATGTTGGCCTAGCTGTCAAATGTTCACTGACTCTAACATCTGGACAGGCCCACATATGACAGTCAAAGGAAGGCCCACACATGGGGACAAGATGCTGATACTGTTCTGCCATACATAGACAGTTAGGGGACCATTTTGTTACTTGCTTGATTTCTGTTATAGGTGTGACATCTGCTTCTCCACTGTCTGCCAGTTATGTTTTGACATGACCTTTTCTTGTTTTGCAATTATTTTGCAGGTTAATGCAATATTAGGACAAGCATTACAGATATACAAGGCATACTTGTGCTCCTTCTGTGACAACCTGCCATTCCAGGGGTATGGCTGTTGGCCAGAGACATGTTGTCAGTGCTGACACAGTAAGGTGGCAACCTTTTATGACCTGCCAGTATACTGACCTACAGGTACCTGCTGAGCTACTAGGCACCATACCTGTCTATGTATGAGAGCCAGACATCTGGACAAAGCCATAAGTAATTAGGTGACAAAGGCCTAAATATGGGGACAGTTTTAACTATTGGCAACAAACCTAGAAGGGTGATACAAAACAGATTTTGCATTAGCATACATTTTCTATAGGGTATGAAGTCTGAGACACTGCAATCCGTCATTATTTTCTGAGTTTAGACTTTCGTGGTTTGCCAGTGATTTGCCACACAACCACTATTTCATGATAAAGACACCGCAAATATGATGCAAACCTCTGTACATTCTGCAAAAGGTCTGTACAGTAGGGAGGTATGGTAGGCACTGTGTAGCTTACTTTGACTGTTCATATGTGTGGCCCCCTGCCCATGACCTGTCCAGCTTCCCGGCAGTAATGAATATTGACATCTGGACAGTGTGTACAACTCCCACAATAGGTGTAGCTGACATGCAAAATAGTTGGCACTGTGATTCTAGGAACATGGTCCTGCCTACCACAGTATTGTACCTAGGCCATTAAGACACAACAGCCGGGAGTAAGAGCTTGCCACATCCTGACAGTATTTCCCATGCATATATATAGATCACTGGCCCCTGCATATTCTGGACATGTGAAAAGTAATCCTGTTGATTGGGACAGCCCTGGCAATGTGTGCTCTGCTGCTATTACCCTACAAACTTACATGTTACTGCATTTCTATGGGAATATGGGTGTGGGGGGGGACCTGTCAACAGTACACATTTGAACTTACTCTGCGATATTTGCTTTATGTTTTGGTTCCATTTATCATAGTATTGTGCCCTGTCTTGGAGACTAGAGGTATATCACTAGAGACCACAGGTTAGATTGTAATGGCATACAATTGAATTTCAGACTTCTTATCCTTCGGAGCCTTACTGCAAATGCAAGGCCTGCTGTGATATCACTGTGTAAGTCTGTAGGGGGTATTCCATCACTGACACCATTTGTGGGCCTTTGCCAGACATTCCTTTATGGTTTTCTATGGCTGACTTGCTGGCTGAGTCTGAGGGGTGAGTATGGGATCCCCACATTGACATCCATGCATGTGACTTATGACCCCCTTAGTTGGCCCCCCTGCATATATTGCAGTGGGATTTGCCATCTTGGATAATACAGCATAGTGTGGGGAAGCCAGTATTGTGCAGACATTTCTTGGTGTTCCACATAGCTGTCAGTTGTCTGCTGCTACCCCTGTAGGCCACCCCATTCCTTTGCATGCGTGCAGCAATACCATAGATATGCTACGAGAACACACTACTCCATTCATTTATTGTTTAGAAGACTGACTTACCTTGCGCCTGCAGCAGTTGTGGAGATGGTGGGTGAGGGCTGACTCTGTCAGATGCATGCGGTACACTGCCTATACAGGGTAAGCTACAAGTAGTGTGATATGTGTGGCATCCATTTTACTATGTGTGCGAGTCAGAGAGAGGTATCAGTCCCTGGTTCCCTACAGTGTCAGTGTGTGTGCTATGCATTGCCTCTTTGCCAAGGCCTGTACATACTGGGCATGCCTCCACCTTCCTACAGGAGCAGGCTCAGGGGATTCCTCCTTTGAGTCCCGCTGTGCCTGTGGGGACCTTGGCAATGGTTGGGGGCTGCATGGCCCTGCCCTATGCTGTTCCTGCTGCAGCTCTTTCCACAGGACCATATTGTGTAGCATGAAACATACTATGAACATGTGTGCACATGTGGCTAGAGAGTACTGAAAGCCTCCACCAGATATGTCAAGACAGCAGAACCGTGACTTAAGCATCCCAGACACATGCTCTATAATTATCCTGGTTTGTGCGTGTGCCTCATTATGTCATTACTAATTGGGTGTGTGTGTATTCCTGATGGATATCATCATCCACAGCTCCAGTGCATACCCAGCAACCCCCACCAGATGGCCATACAGGATGTCCCCACTGGCAAATGACTGGTACAGCTGTGATGAATGCCAGATGTGGGAGTCGTGATAGCTTCCAGGGCTGCCAGCACACACATTCATGATAATGCCCTGGACATTGCACACGACCTGGCAGTTAATGGAGTGGAAGCCCTTGCAGTTTATGTAGACCCTACCCTGTTCACCGGATGGTGCTTTCTAGTACTCTGCTACATGCTGGAAGAGATGCATATTGCTGGTCCTCTCCTCATGGGTATTGGGGAAGTAAATGTGCTTACCAGTATGTGGTAGCATGGTATTCAGGAACTGGTGGAGTACCTTGGATACAGATGGCTGTGAGACCCCCATCATATCCCCAGTAGGTCTTTGGAAAGTATCTGTAGCTGGTATTCTTAAGGCTACACATACCTTGGTATCCACTGGGATGGATCCCCCTATGTTGGCGCTGGGTCTGAGTTGAGGCCGCCAGAGTTCGATGATTTGCTGAAGTATGTCTCTGTCCACTCTGTAGCGCTCTACTATCTCCAGATCATGTAGCTGCTGGTAGGTTACTCTGGGTCTGTACACTCTTCTCCTCCTCCTTAGTCTTGGGTGGTTGTCAGCATTATCCTCCTCACCACCCTCAGCCTTTAGCACATACTGATAGAGCAAAGCAACAGCAGGCCTTAACATTGTTTTGGTTAAAATTTCCCTGCATGTGTACACCAGTGGTCCAAGGTTTGTGGGAAAACCAGACTGAAAGATGTTTACACAGTTTATACTGTTGTGCTGCAGATGCTGCCTGTATGATTGGCTAGCTATGATGCATTCCACTTGCTTGCTATTTTATTTGTACTTGATTGCTTTTATTCTGCTATTTACCTTTTTTTCTTTTTTCTTTTCCCATTTCCACCCCTTTTAAGCCCCAAGGTGCACCGCGGAAACCTGCTACCCAAATGTAAACAGTCCTGCTATTTCAGGGTTTTTGTTTTGTTTTTTTTTGTTTAAGACCTGGTGCCTGCCATGCAAACCTCTTTAGCTAAGGTAAACAATGAGAAATGGCCCTCCCCAGATATGAACATGCTCTTCATTTCATGGAATAAGTCAATACAGCCTCAGACACACACCCTTGCTTAGCTGTGCTTAGCTAAGCTCAAATGTGAGCCGTGGAGATCTAATGTGTTTACACCACACCCCCTTTTCATGTCAGCCACTTCTCCTGCTTAAATCAATGCCTTATAGCTCCTACATGGTTAGGTGCAGCCATATAATAGTCCCCCCTTTAGTGATTAAGTTAAATTTGCTCATTTGCATACCCCACTGCCTTAGTCCCTGGTTCATAGGTTCATAGGTTCATAGGTTCATACTAGGCTATCTGCCCTAGGGCATTTATAAGCCTAGCCAGAGTGTGTGTGGCTTTCACCACCCCTTAGGATGAGAATACTATACCCATTAGTTTGCTGCGCCTCTGTCCAGCAGTGACACAGAGATGATTCCCGGGGTAAACCTACGATCTCCCATCCACTCGTCAAGATTTCTCTTGAACAGAGTCAGTGAGGGGCTCTGCCTCACATGGACTGGGATTCTGTTCCATAGTGTAGGGAGTCTCTGGGTGATGAATCTGTCCCTCCAGCACGTCCTATTTATATCCGTCTTGAGGTTTAAGTCTCTTGCTCTCATGGCTCTGGTGGATTTGGATTTTTTGAGGTGGAGCATGTCCATTAATTCCGGGTTGGACATGGCCTTGTATGTCAGGCACAGATCACCTCTGAGCAGGCGGTATGTGACTGAATAGAGCTGGAGTTTCTTCAGTCGGGCATCGTATGACATATGTTTGAGCCCCTTTATCCTTTTGGTGAGGAACTTTTGGGGTCTTTCCAACTGCTACAGGTGTCGGGTAAGGTACATTCCGAATGGGGCGTTGTACTCAATCATTGGTCTGATAAGTGAAGAGTACAGGGGTACAATGACCTCTCCTGATCTGGATGTGAATCCCTTCATGATCAGGTGGGCAATGTAGAAGGTCTTCCTAACCACTTTGGCAATGTGAGTGTCAAAAGAGAGGTTACTGTCAACTTGGGTCCTCAGGTCCCTGATAACTTCTTCCGTGTTTAATGGATTACCACCTATGTGGTAATTAGGGGTTACCTTGTTTTTCCCAAAGGGTATGACTATACATTTTTTGGCACTTAGCTTAAGGCCATGGCTCTGGCACCAGTTATCCAGTTCTATGAGACCTCTCTGGAGGATGTCTGTGTCTGATGGAGTGTCAATTATGGTGCCCAGTTTGCAGTCATCTGCAAATTTTGTCAGCCACAATCCCCCTATGTTTGCCTGCACTTCAGAAAAATAAATGCCAAACAAGAGGGGGCCCAGGACTGAGCCCTGTGGGACACCGCTCGTGACCGGCTTAGAGTCTGACATGGCACCAGCAACTCTAACCCTGTGTGTTCTGTCCTTGAGCCAGTTTGCAACCAATCTTATGACATATGGGTTTACATCTAAGCTGGTGAGCTTTTCTATGATGCCCGAGTGGGGTATTGTGTCGAACACTTTCGCTAGGTCAAGGTAGGCTGTGTGAACTGCCTTACCCTCATCAATGGCCTTAGTGACTGTTTTGAAAAAGTCGACCAAGTTCAAGAGGCAGGATCTGCCCTTGACAAAGCCAAATTGGGTAGGATCCAGTGTCTGTAGGTCCCCAATGTCTTTATTTATGAGTTCCATTATGATCCTCTCCATAGCTTTGCAGACAAGGCTCGTCAAGCTTATGGGGCGGTAATTTCCAGGGTCCGTAGAAGCACTGCCTTTGTGGAGTGGGACCACAGTTGCCATACGCCATTCTTTGGGTACGTATCCTGTAGTAAGGCTAAGATTAAACAGCAGCGTTATGTGTGGGTTTAGTTCCTCATTGAGTTCGTGTAGCACACAGCCGGGTACACCGTCCGGTCCCATTGATGCTGTGTTTTTTGCTTTAGAGAGAGCAGCTCTCACCTGGGCATCTGAGATGTTTGGGAGACTAGACTCTGGTGGGATAGATATTTCTCCTTTTGGGGGGGAGGGAGGGGAGAAATTTGCATTGAACCTGTCTGCCAGTATGTTGGCAATGTCTGTGGGTTCAGTGATTTTTTTATCATTTTGGACTAATTCTGAGCATATCTGGGAGTTTCCACCCAGGTTTCTAACATAGCTAAAGAAGGCTTTATGATTGTCTTTTGTGTCATTAGCGATTTTTCTCTCAAAGTTGGCCTTGGATGATTTTATGAGTGATCGTAGTTTTTTTCTAGTATTGATCAGAGATGCCTTCCCTTTTAGGGATTTTGCTCTGTCATGTAGTAGCTTTCTCCTCTTGTTGTAGAGTTTGTTTATGGCTGGGGTCCACCAGACTGGGCGCCTGCCTTTGGAGGAAAGGGTCTTGATTTTATTAGGGATTGCTTGATCCATACATTCCTGGAGGTGCTCGTAGAAGGCATTTGTAAGGGTTTCAGCAGCATGGGTTGTGGTTTCCACTGGCTCGGGGGCCTTGAAGGATACCACTCCAGTCTTAAGAAGTGTGAAGTTTGCTTTTGAGAAGTTCTTCACTGTGGTCTTTTTTGCTGGGGGTGGGGGCGGGATGTGGATCTCCAGTGAGATTAATTTATGGTCTGATCTCACCAATGAGGGATATACTTCCGGTGTGGAGCATTTTGTCCCCATGTTTGTGATGATCAGGTCTAGTATATTTTCTCCTCTTGTGGGAATGGTGACTAGTTGTTCCATAGCATTTGAGTTTATGAACTCAAGGAACCTTTGGGCTAGGGTGTTGGGGCTTGAGTAATGTTCCCAGTCTATGTTTGGGTAGTTGAAGTCACCCAATATGATGGTGTTTGGAGAGACATTCATACTTTCCAGTGTCTTCAGGAAGGCTGTGTGGGTTTCCTGAGTTTGAGAAGGTGGTCTGTAGCATGTTACAAACTGTAGGGCAGTTTTACCTATGGTTAATTGCACCTGGATGGTCTCCGATGCTTCGTGCGTTGCCACTAACCTGGAGGTGTGGGTATCCTTTATGAATATGGATACTCCCCCTCCTTTTGTGGTTCGGTCCGGATTTTGGGGCCGCGACGCATGATATGAGGTATAACTTGATAGTGCTGGGGTGCTCTCAGGAGCCTTGAACCAGGTTTCAGTCACAGCACAGACATCGATGTTCTCCATACTGAGGAGAGCTTCGAGGGCGTGCATCTTGAGGTTTAGACTTCTGGCATTGAGCAGTATTACCCTTAGTTTTTCTCCATTTTTGTTTTCTAGGGCGGTAGGTTTATCATTTGAGCCTTGCCTAAAAAAGGCACTATGGGGGTGGCAAGAGCCTTTGCCAATATCCGGAAGCCCAGGGGTGACAGGTGCAAGCCGTCCCTTGCGAAGCAGCGTGGCTTGTCAAGCATGTCATCCCAGGCAGACAGACATTGGATCCCCTTAGAATGACACCAGTAATTAAAAGACAAAAACATTTAAAACAAAGCAACCAGCGTTTAAATACATCCCCAATCCAATCAAAATGTTAATTAGCAAATGCATCCTCACGTGCTTATTAATTAGGCTAGATAAGCAAAAATGCACTAGCTTTAAAAACACACTAGCTTTAAAAACATATCCGCTTATATACATATAGAAAAATAAAATACACACATAGAAACCCTTAAGAGTGTACATATGTATGCATGTTTATACACATTTTAAAAGGTACATACAAGTATGAGCTGTAACTAAGCTTACATCAAACAGAATCAGGAAGGGGAAGTTGTTTACGGGGGGGGGGGGTGGGGGTTGGGGGTTTATCGTTTAAGAGCTAAATATTTAAGTAGGCACCCAATTGAAACATGATCATTAAGTCCTGGGTGAGTGTAAGAAGCTGTGCGAATTTGCCAATACAATTCTTCAATCTCCAGTTGTGTTTGCCATGGGCCACCCCTATCATCTGGCATAATGTGTTTCAGGACCATAAATTTAAAATGATGGTCATGATATAACATGATGTGCTTAGCCAGAGCATTGGACTCATCCAATCTAGTGATGGCATATTGATGCTCGTATATGCGTTTCTTGAGTTTCCGCTCAGTTTTACCAATATAATATGCGGCACATGCTTGACACATTGCCGCATATACCACCCCTCTAGTGTGACAATTAGCCTTAACTTTAATACGGCAAAGGAAATCCCCTAGCTGGACTCTTGAATTAGTGCAGATGTACTGACATTGATTGCAGCTGCCGCATTTGTTGATACCATTACAGTTATGGGAACCTTGAGAAGGATGTAATTCTAAAAGGGATTTTAGACTTTTTCCTCTCCTAAAGGCAATTTGGGGCTTTTCCCCAAGCCTATTAAAAATCCCAATATCCTCTTTGATAAACGCCCAGTTTTTGTTTAGAACCGACCTTATTTGTTTGTGGTTAATACTGAATGTACACAGAAATCTTGTTGTCAGTTCTATCTTAGGGACCTTCCAAAAATTTCATCGATGTTGTCACTAGTGGGCCCTACCATCTCATCTGAAGAATCGGGTGTTTGATCATACTGAGTAGTGGGAATAGAGGATAGAGGACAAGTAGGCGATGGTGAAAGAATAGCCTTAAAATGACCACTCAACCTTTTGTGAATAACCTCAGATTTAACCTCCTGTATTAATTGAAAAGGGTAACCTCGCTTAAAGAACATGTCACTAAGCTGTTCACATTCTTTCAAAAAATCTCCCATTTCTGATACCATCCGTGCAGCCCTAACCATTTGTCCTTTTACCATGGCCCTCTTTTGGTGAAAAGGGTGGCAACTCGAGAAATGCAAAAAAGCATTCGAATAAGTCAGTTTACGGTATATAACACTTATAAATTTCTCGCCCACCACATCCTTGGTTAACAGGATATCTAGATAACTAATACTCAACTCCTGGAAATCATATGTAAACTCTAAAAAGGTCGTGGATTTAGTCAAAAATTCTAAAAATAATGGCACATTTTCTGGAGGACCCTTCCAGAGAATAAAAATATCGTCTTGGTACCGGGTATACCAGGCGACATTGGTAGAAAATATCTCTGTTGGAAATATAAACTTTTTCTCCCAAAGGGCAAGCACAACATTAGCAAAACTGCCACCACACGGTGACCCCATTGCTACTCCTGTTTTCTGCAGGTAAGTCTCTCCCTCAAACATGAGAAAATTATTGGACAAAACAATTTCCAAAAGAGTTTCTACCACGTACACTACATCATTGCTAATGTTCAAATCATACAAAAAATCCTTTACCCACTCAATACCAATTGCTTGGGGGATGACGGTGTACAAGTCTTTGATATCAATAGTTAACAGCCGATAGTCTGCTTTGAAAGGAATCATGCTTAAATTTTCCAAAAAACTCCATGAATCCTTACATATTTGTTTTTGTTGATTGATGCAAGGCTTTAAGATACTATCAACATATTTAGCGCAAGCATAGGTAGCAGATCCCCTTCCGTCCACTATTGGGCGGAATGGGGGTTCTGACAAGGATTTATGGATTTTTGGGATTCCAAAAAGAACTGGAATCCTTGGTGCCAACATTGTGAGATATTGATGTAACTCGGTATCAATTATTCTCTCAATAAACAAATCCTCTAAAGTACTACGGATCCTATTGTGTGCCATATTAATCTCATTTTTGCTGACCTTTTGATAGGAGTCAGTATTAAGAAGTACCATAATTCTTTCTACATATAGAAATTGATCCATTAAAACCAACCCACCCCCCTTATCTGGCTTCATGACTCTAATGTTGCAATCATGCAATAGTTTAATAAATTCACGTTGGGGTTGTGTGATGTTTAAAACATGATGGGGTTTAGTGCTTTTACTACTGTTCAAAGCTCTAAGGTCCAGTTCACAAGCCCTTTTGAAAACATGTAAAGACTCATTAAGGGGCGGATTGAAAACACTGGAAACCCTCAAATGGGGTTCAAACGATGTACAGTCCCCCATAAACAGTTTAAGGTTGAGTTTCCTAATATACAACTTAAGGTTGTTTTTGTCTTCTGAAGAAGGAGGGTCATTGCATTCTCCGAAAGCGTGTAGCTAAAGTCATAAGTGTTTTAATTAAAAGTCTTGAATTTGGCGTGGATTCCAGCTCTTTTTGGTGCTTTCGTTTAAGTTTGAATTTCTTCTCGGTTTGTACACCAGTAATTAAGCCAATTATTAAAGCTGATCATTTTGTCTCTGTATTGTGGCATCCTTCTTGGTGAGGGTAGGATACTGCTCAGGGTCAGGGTCATACCGGCCTGGGCTACATAATCTGAGAGCTCCTCTATGTCTCTTTTCATGTAGTCCAGGGAGGTATATCTCAGGTCATTCACACCGGCATGGACAATGACTGAGTCATACTTGTACTTGCTGTGGAGTGACCTGAGTGCTTGTGTTATGTGGCGGATTCTAGCGCCTGACAGGCAGCTTACTGTGATCTTTTCCTTGTTCAGTCTGGTGAGTGGGACGTCAGTGTGTCTGACTATGGAGTCACCTATAACAAGTGTGTCTGGCATTGTGTTTGGCCTTAAGGGCTGTGACTGTTTAGCACACTGACTTTGAGAACTATGTGTTGCATGTCTTATGTCTTGAGGTGGCAGTTGCTTGGGTTTGACCACTACACCACAGCCTTCCTCCTTAGCAACCAGTGTAACCTGTTATTGTTTTGATTCTGCATGCCATAGACTATAATGGCAAAATGCAGATTTCACTTAAAACTGCCTTTTCACATTTTTTTTTATTTTTGGCACGATCTCGTTTGCACGCCACTGCCCTATGCTTAAATGGCCCAGATCGGCCAAAAAAAAAAAAAAAACTCTGATTTTTATAATTTTGCAACACGTTTCCATGCCAGTGGCCATATATTTGGCCATTGGCATGCCTAAGGGGTATAATACATGCTTTACTTTGAGCTGTCATACCTCCGTTTTGATTTTTGCAGAAATGTATTTAGCGAGTAGCCGAATACATTTCTGCACCTCACACTATTCCCACACGGATGCCTGCCTGCCTGCCTGCCTGCATACCGAACCACTAATTCACCTCATTTGCATGGTTTTCACCAGCAAATGAGGTAATTATCATTATTCAGTGGTGTCCTTGCAGGAATAGTGCTGCCAGGCTAATGCACATCCCCAGGCTTGTTCAATGGATAGCTCGGCGGCCATATTCCATGCAGGGGTGGCTACACTATTCTTACACTCTGTGTAAGCTTTATTGATTCCCGGGGAATATCTGTTTTGTCAACATGCTTTGGTTAAGAGAACAGATGGTCAATAATTGTTTGACAGTGACAATCCTTAGCATAGGGGAATATGCCCTTTCCTTGGGGGTTGTGCAGTCTCAGAATTAGAATATATAATTAATCAAGGGTGTGGGGGTGGGTAGGTGCAGGAGATTTGCTCCTCTGTGAAAATCATGTTTGCTACTTTACTTGCTCCAAGGTTAATCATCAAACAGTGCTCAGAAGCATGTTAACATTTTGCTGTCAGTGTTAACCTTTTGACAATTAGAATGTTGATATTCCAGTCATTTGATGTTGAGGACTATATCTTAGTATGTGTGTGTGTATATATATATATATATATATATATATATATATCGATATATATATATATATATATATATATATATATATATATATATATATATATGTATCTATACACACACACACACACACACACACACACACACACACACACACATACAAACACACACACACACATATATACACACTTAGACACACACACACACACACACACACACACACACACACACATATATATATATATATATATATATATATATATATATATATATATATACATATATATATATACACACACACACACACACACACACACACACACACACACACACACACACACACACACACACACACACACACACACACACACACACACAGAGGGAAGAACTGAAAATAGTCAAATCCCCTTTTGGTCGACATTTGTTTAGTTGAAAAAATTTAGTCAGTTAAATAGACTGTCAACAGACTGTGTTAGATCACACAATTCACAGGGTTGGAGAATTAGCCATTTCCCCAAAATTGTGTGATCCTGGAGTTGTTATATGCAACTAGCAGGGTGTATGGAAGGTGCAACCCCTGGAAAAAATTATGTTTTAGGTTGTTTCTTAAGGTTTTGTTTTGCATGTACTGAGATTTTTGCCTAGTGCATGCGCAGTAGCGTGTCAACATTTATGAGGCCTGCCTTTTGAGAGGTGCTGTAAACATACAACTCTCTTGCACATACTGGGGTAGCATGTTTGGTTACTATGTCATTCCCACCCTGGGATTCTCTGAGGCTATTTCAAATGTTTCCTCAGGTGTGTCCTTTTCCTTTATTGTGTAGCCATTTCCCTGTCTGGCCAGTAGGTGTACAGGTTGCCATGGCTAGACAATCTTTATTTGTTCTGTATTGCCTCAGTATGCCTGTTCCACCTCCTGTGGTGGTGGTGATGTTTTCTAGCTCTTCATTGATGTCTGGTGTGTCGTCTCCAAGCATAGACCTTCTACTTCACTTGTTAGTATGTCTGGCCTCTTTTTTTGTGTGCTGCAGTCTTGATCCTGCTGTCCTTCTGCAACTCTCTTATATGTTCCACTGTCAAACTTTCTCAGGAGCCCTTATGCAGGCCTGCCTGTACTTTGCCTTCAGTTGCTGCCAGCTTCCTTTATATACTTGTCTTTTGCATGCTTCACCTTTGCTTCTTTGGACTACACATCACCTTTATTCTTGAGGGTGCACCAACTTTCCCTTCTGTACATTGCTGACTGTTATATTCGTCATTTGTCTGGACCGTCACCCTACCTGCCTTTCTTTGTCAATTTGTGTTTTATAATTTGTTCTGGAATGTCCGTGGCACTCATCTTCTGCTTTCCACACTTTGTTCTCTGTCTTCTGCTCCTCTCTTTCTCTGCTTCTGAATTTCAACAGGAAATCTGTTTAGTTGTTTCTGTAAAAGGGTGATTTATATTAGAACTTTTGTAACAAAGTTATGGATAAGAAAGTAGCCCAAATCATCCTGTCCATGTTCCAGAAATAAATCAACTGATGAATGAATGAAGCAGCCACTGCCTGAGCTTCCTTAACCAGGAGGATGAGATAAATGCAGATCTTACAGTTGTACTCACTGCCTCTGTAAACAGCAAATGTGCAGTGAGGTGGTATAATCTGTAAAGACTTAGACTGAAATATTCATGTAGAGAGTGGCAGAACAATCTTTAAGGAGAGGAAAAGCATGAATGCTGCAAGCATATTTAGTTATTTAATTTTTTTGGTTCCTTCAGACCTCTTTAAAACCAGATTGACCCCCCAGTTCCCCATGCCTGCACTGGGTCTATCAGCATCCTTCTCCCCCCTGGACTTGCTCAGCTCAGGAGTTGCTTGGGCCGGTCATGGATCTTAAGGTTATCCTGCTGGCTCTGTCACCTGTGCTTCTATCTGGTGGGTGGGGGTTATTTTTATATGCTATACTCTCTTTTCCCTTTACCAAACCCCACATTCACTGGTTGTGTCTGAGGGCAGCTCCCCTCTTTGGACACACCTCCCCTTAGGGAGCATCACCAATAAGTATCATCCCCCCTTAGGATGGGCAGGCCAGTCCTTCCATGCTGCTCTGTCAGTCACATAAACCACTAATCAAACCTAGGTCAGCTGAGCATAGTTAGGGCTTTGACCCTCCATACCACCAGAGAAT
>NC_056735.1:406415393-406535393 GCF_019279795.1 Protopterus annectens | reverse complement strand
CTGCCTACAAGTACTATACATGTCACAGACCAAGTGAGGACCTTGCGTGCATGATGTGTGAGTGCAATATGTCTTACAGATATGCAGAAACACCATCAAGGCTGGTTTGGACATGGGTTTGTATGCCAGACACAGGTAATCTATGATCAGTCTGTATGAGACTGACTACAGGGACATGGCTCTCAGCTTACCTGTATAGAGTAGGTGTTGCAGACCTGGAATTGCCTGGTCAGGAACCTCTGTGGTCTCTGCAACTGCAACATTTGCTTGGGAAGGTACATGCCAAAGGAGCCATTGTACTTGATAGTGCATCTGGTAAGGGTGGAGTACAGGGATGTTGTGGCCTCCCTGTTCTTGGATGACATACCCATATTTGTGAGATGGGCCATGTAGACGGCTTTCCGTGCAATGGTACCCACATGGTGGGAAACTGTTAGGTTGCTACCAACCTCGGTGCACAAGTCACCTCTCACCTGATTGCATGCTCAGTACATTATTACTGTCATACTTAGTGTGGATAACATCTGCCACAGCAGGGGGAATGATGCCTCTCCTGGCATTTAGTTTGCGGTAATGCTTCTTGCACCAGTCAGTAATTGGGTGAGTGGCTCTTGGGAGATGCTTACATCAGTAGGGGAATGTAAGATAGTGGCCAACTTGCCAGCATTTGTACATCTGGTCAGCTACAGACCACTGTTTGTATCCTGTACCTCAGATACGTATATCTCAAACAGTAGAGGCCCCCAGACTGATCCTTGGGGTACACCATTGTGGAAAAATCTACTACTAGAGGTGGGTTCCACTACTTTGACTGAGTGGGTACTATCATTGGGCCAGTTAGCTACCCATCTGGTAACCTACAGGTTGGTGCCTAGCAGTGTAGGCATATGCATCCTGACTGCCTGGGGATTAGTGTGAGAGGATTGGGCTAGGTGAAGGTAGGCATTGTTCACCATCTTCCCCTCATCCCTGTGTTTGTTGACCACTTCAGAGAGGTTGACCAAGTTGAGCAGGCCTGATCTCCCTTTGACAGTACCATGGTGTGTGGGCTCAGGCATTTCGATGTTGCCGATGTCCCTGTTCATAATGCCCTTGACATTGCCTTCCATGCCCTTTCAGAGCAGGGTAGTTAGGCTGATTGTGCATAATATTGGCTGGGTCTGTGGATTGCTCCACCTTTGTGTATAGGGGTGACAGTGGCTGTCTTCTGTGCAGATGGGATGACACCGGTGCTCAGGCTGTGGTTGACTATATTGCGGAATGGATCTGAGAGCCCATGCCTGTGTTGATATAGGATGCAGCCAGGGATGGTATCAGGCCTATGGAGACCTCTGTGTATTGCCTTTGAAAGGGCATTATGGACCTGCTTCCTGATGATGAGGGGAGGGGGGCAGGTGCTGTACATGCACATGTGTACCAATCGTGGGATAGGGGATGATGTTTACACTTCACCTGTCTGCAGCCGGTTGCCTGTATCTATGCCATATGTGTATGCGGTGTTATTGACCACAACTACAGAGCAGATTTGTGTGTTGCCTCTGGAATTGCAGACACATGTGTGGAAGGCCTAGTGATTGGCCTTGGTGGATGTGTCTAATTTGCACTCAAAGGCAGCCTTAGGGTACATCACCTGTGACCTTATTTGCTTATGCAGACCAAGGTGACACTGCTTCCAAAGAGGCATCTGTTCCTTCTTGGCCCGCCCAGCAATTGTTTTCATCTATTAAGGTATTTGTGTATTGCTGCTGTCCACCACAGGGATTTACCCTACCTTGAGGGAGATGATGTTGTCTTGTCAGGTATTGCTGAGACCATACAGCTTTGTAGGTGCCCACATAGTATTGTGGTGCAGGCCAGGACACTGCTGCTAGTTCCAGCAAAAGGGACATTGGTTGTACAGCTACTTAAATCTGCTCTGAGGGGATTTATAGTCATTTGTGTACCGTTCATTCTGTTTGACACTGTAAAGGGGGGGTGGCAGGGGAGATGGTGACCTGAACAGTGATGGCTATGTAGTCAGATATTACCAAGGAGGATGGCACTGTAGGAGTGCTACAGGATACTCATGTTGGTTAGGACCAGGTACAGGATATTTCCACCTGTCATAGGAGTGTTGACCAGCTGATCCACTGCATTGCCAAAGCTGAGGAATCTATGTGCATTCATGTTCAAGTGGCATAGGTCATGCACACTATAGTTGGGTATTTGAAGTGACCCAGGAGCAGGGTAGACGATTGAATCCTGACAGATTCCAGCAGGTCCCAATAGGTGTGGTGGGTGTCCATAGTCATGGTTGAAGGCCTATAGCTAGCTATGATTTGAGTAGGTGTTTTGTCAACTGTTAACTGCACTTGGTATGTCACCCATGCGTCATACTGTTTGGCCAGTCTGGAGGTGTGTATGTATATGCTAATGTTCAACACTCCACCTCCTGTGGCTTTGCAGGCCTCCATGTGGGGGTCTAAAAGTATGATGGGATGAATGACCTGGCAAGGCTGGTGTGCTCTCCACAGCTACAAAGCAGGTGTCAGTGACTGTACAAATGTCAGCATCCTACAGGCCAAGGTATGCTTGTATTGACATGGGTTTCATGGTAAGACACCTAGCTCCTGTTAGAGCAAGACATCTGCACAAAGGCATACATCAGTGGTGGGCAAAGGCCAGTAAACAGTGTCACTTTAGGAATCTAGCTGATACACACTTAGTTACCAGCAAATATGGTGTCACATTCACAGGTCTACTCTGCAGGATATGACATGTGACAATCAAATGTATGCTAATATGTTATGACTTCAGTCTTTAATGGGTTGCCAGTGATGTGCCAGACAAAACACAACTGTCTGAGGCACTGACTACAAATATGAGGCAAACATGTGATCATTCTGCAAAACTCTGGACAGTTGTCAGGTATGGGCTCAGTATATCACATACAGTTCAACACACACATCTGCACTTGTTGTGTAATATGCACATACCCTATATACATCTCTTACATTTGTAAGACAAGCATATGTATCAGAGTAGCATTCACAGGTGACATATGAATAATTACAACATCCCAGGTAGCTGGCCTAGCAGTGACACACTCAGTATTGGACAACAGACACTCTAGTAGTAGTCATACATGAGCTGATCTTTGCTGGAGTGACTCAGAGATCAGAGATGTGCTCCATGTCAATGTAGACAGGGCAAGCGGGAATGGCCAGAGGTGCAAGAGAGCAGCATGTGAGTCCAGCAGGTCTTGTTGCAGCCTAGTTTTTAATGTCCCATTTGACATCATTGCATCCCCCTGTCTGCATTCCATTACAAGCTTACATGACTGACATACCTGTTATAGTGCTGAAGAGTTTCCTCACAACAATGCAAATGGTTAGGTTTGTGTAGTCACTGTCTGTCTTTGTGTAGTTGGGTTGAGAACTGTGTTGCTTAGGCAGAAGCTTGCCTTTTGTAGGTACTGCTCATGAGTAGGTGATGGCCTTTGCACCAATTGGTGTCTCCCACTTGCTACTTGCATCCAGAGCAGCTGTGTTGTCTTTCCATTTGACGATGCCATAGCAACACAGTGCTATAATTTCATCCTTCATGTGGGTCTTGCCCCTTTTCCTTGCCTGTGTAGATGACATTATGGAGGTGTGGGGGCTACAGCTTCACAGACAGTAGGTGGGAATACCTCTCAGGATAAGACATGTGGAGACAGCCCAACAACACGGGGGACAAAGCTCCAGAATTTGGTACAGATTGTAAGTCAGTAGTTCTGTTATACACATAGACATTTGCTAGATTAACAGGGTTCATCTGGGTATGCATTTTCTGTGTGACTTGATGTCTGACAGTTATGTCTCTGACATATCTCTCAGCTGTCCTGATGTCCACAGACTGCCCAGAGTTTTGCCTGTTATGTTTGGTCTATTCTTCACACAACTTCTGTTTTTGTGAAATCAGTAGAATAATGTGGGGATTGTAGTCAGTACCTATTGACATCCACTGGTGTTTCAAACATCATATCCTTCAGGGATGTTATGTTACAACAAAGCCTGTGACACCAGCAACTGTTTCAGTTTGCAACATCATTATGTGAGATATGTCCCTCTTTCCGGCCCCCTGTTCCCCAAGTATTAATGCTTTGTCCAGATGTCTTGCAGTAGGTATGGTATATCATTATTTAGTGACTGCATTCCAGGTATCATCCCATTGACTTAGCAGACTCCTAGAAGTGGTATGCGGCAGTGGCCATGAATATGGTCTCACATCCTGGACTTTCTGTGGAAATCTGTACATATGAAAGTTATGTGCCTGGCCATTGTGAACAGACTGCCAAGACTGTGTAGCAGTGTTGTGTGTAGATATTTGTTGGGCTGAGTAGGCAGAGTAGCAGATGTGAGTGTCATAGATCCTTTTGCTATCTGACTGTGCATGCTGCTACGGCTGCTGGTGGTCTATCAGGTGTGTATGTAGGGGCAGATTGAGAAATGTCCTGCAACACCTCAGGATTCCCATACACTGTGAGTAGGGCCAGTATATGTTGGTGTAGTGTGTTACTGGCAATCAGGATATGTTTGTTCAAACAGTCATTCTACTCTAGAGTTCATTTGGGGTACTGGTATGTTGCTGTGACTGTGGTGTAAATAGTTGTGGGTGGACATTTTTGCACCACTATCTGCTTTTCCATACAGTTCCATCCCTGTAGTGCATGATATATTGGATATACATGGATAATTGCCCAGAGGTGATTTGGCATAGTGTCGTCTTGGTCTTACTGTGGTTCAGAAGGTGCTGGGTGACATGGTTTGCAGCTGTCATGGGTTTTTCCATTCTGTTATATGACTGCGGTCATACTTCTCCACTGTTCAGATCTCTAGACACTGTCCAGATGCGTGGCTCATATGTTTGGTCTGTTGTCCATAACATTAGTAGGTTTCTGAAAAATCATATTTCAAAGATGTCACTATTGTTTGCCCTTTATTCCCCCACTTTGTTGGGCTTTTTGCAGATGTCTTGCAGTAAGAGGTCATTTGAGATATATATATATATATATATATATATATATATATATATATATATATATATATATATATATATATATATATATATATATATATATATATATATATATATATATATATATATATATATATATATATATATATATATATATATATGAATATATACATATTATATATGTATTTGTGTGTGTGTGTGTGTTTGTGTGTGTGTGTGTGTGTGTGTGTCTATATATATATATATATATATATATATATATATATATATATATATATATATATATATATGGTATACCTTCATAAGTTTGAAAACACATTCTTCAAATGTGCATATCAGCAAACCGTTTAAGCAAATTCCAACATGCCGACTTCCCTAAAAGTCATAAATATATCGACTTTCAACATTCCTGAATGCTCCACTGCTGAAACGAGTGCTACCATGGGTCAAAAAGGGGGGTGAAATTTTGTACTTTGGTACTTTGGATTTTGCCATCTTTGAATTTTGCAGTTTCCAGTTCATGGCAGCAGTTTCAAAGATATGGCCAGCAAACTTATGAAGGTATACCATGTATATATATATATATATATATATATATAGAAAAAAACGTGTCCAACCAAAGCCCAGGAATATATGATAAAACAAAACCCAAGACGGATGAAGTATGGATTGGTCACTTGTCACAAACACAAAAGTCCAGCTCCAAAACGCAGCAAAATCAAAGTAAGAAATTTTAATAAATGAGTGAAACGTTAGCGCTATCGCGGTATCCCCGCTTCATCAGACGTTACAAGTTCACTAACCATAAAAACATGTATATAAAGCAAATTTAAAAAACGTCATTTCCCATTGCAATTAATTGAATTACATCAGTTCCTGCAAATCAAGAACACAAATCAACTGCATTGCGTCACAAACATGCATTAAAATACGACATCCTAAAAATCACTAACAATAAAAACTGTCAACATATAAAAACACACACTAAACTCAAAATTCTAAAAGCTGTGCATAACATAATCACACATAATCATAATAAACTTATTATGATGTAGTTGTTACTAATGTCAAAACTAACGACTGTATAATCAAACCCTACTGAATATATTGCAACAAGGTCAAAATAAAAATAAGAATGCATTGCCATTATTATAATGTTACATAGTCATTCCTATCAAAGGTACAAAGTCACTCCGCATTAAGCTGGACAAAAAATATGGCCTAAGCAAAAGCTACATGGAACAAAACTAAAAATAGAGGTATATGTGTATAGTCATACCCAGACCCTTCCAATACCAAACCTATAACTAATCATTTAACAGATCTAGCTTTCAATACTGGCTTAAGGGGCACACATTCATTGAGCCCCCTCCCACAATGGGCTGCCAGTCTGAGAATCCACTCAATTTCAGACAGTTCCGTGGAGTTAACTATGTCACCACCTCGCAGCTTATGGGGTTGTACATGTAATACTTGGAACAGAAAACTATGTTTGTCATGTCTAAGCATATGCTTGGCAATAGCACTGCATGCATCAGACCTAGCATAGCAGTAGAGGTGATCCCTAATCCGTTCCCGTAGGGATCTGTTGGTCTTCCCCACATAAAATACGAAACAAATTCGACAATATGCCACATATACCAAATCCCTTGAAGTACAGTCTGCTCGACATCTAATCTCCCATAACTTGCCATCATTTGGGTTCCTAAAAAAATCTCGATATATCTATATTGTTGCACTGGGCACATGATCCACATCTCTTAGTACCAAACTCAACTATCGATTTACTCAATCGATTATTGGCACATAAATCTGGAAAGCATAGATGCTGCTTAAGATTTTTCAAGTTGTTGTACACATAACGAGGGCAATTGCCCACAATTCTCTGCATATCAACATCTGCCGTCAAGATATTCCAATTCTCTAACAACACTTTTTGAACTGATTGTAAATTCTTCACAAAAGGAAGAACAACTGGCAATTGTGCTATAGACTTCATTTTACCAGGGTCAGTTCTCATAGCCCTACTTGCAGAATAGTACGGTTTCCCTCTATTACTCCTAAGCTTTACTACATCATTGCATGCAGAATTCAAAACATCTAATTCATAGCCCCTATTGTAAAAACTGTCCTTCAGGTGCTCAAGTTCAAAATAGAACTTTGCATCATCAGAGCACAAACGGGACAGCCTCAAGGCTTGTCCCTTGACAATATTCCTGAAAGTTCCAGGATGATGCATACTATCCATTGCTAAATATGAAGCTCTATAACAATCCTTCCTAAATATTCTGGTGTTGAATGTATCAAGCTCCCTGTAAATAGTTACATCCAAAAAGTTAATGCTGTCCCTAGAGTGATCCATGGTAAACTTCAGAAAGCCATCAAGATTATTGACGTACAGAAGGAAAGACTCCAAATCTGTAACGGTGCCACGCCACAGGAGAAAGAGGTCATCGACAAATCGTCTATAAAAGACTATGTGGGGACAAGTCAAAATGACCACCTTCTCCCATGCCACCAACACAAGGTTGGCGTACGAGTTGGCACAACTCGTACCCATGGCAATCCCTGTAGATTGTCTAAACGGTTTATCCAAAAAGAGGAAAAAATTGTTCTCAAGAACAATTTCCAAAAGAAGAGCTAATAGATCTGTCTCAGTATCAGTGAACAACTCTTGCATCAACTTCCTTACCAAATCAATGTCAACATCATTGGGTATGCAAGTAAATAATGATGTGACATCCATAGTAACTAACTGTAGATCATCCACATTATCAAAGCTGTCAACAAAAGTATACAAGTCAACTAAAAATTGTCCAGTATCTTTCAGGATGTAGTCATATTGTTGCAAAACCATCTTGAGTTTCTTATCCAGATATATAGAAATGGGTTGAGTGACCCATCCCTCTCCTGCCACTATGGGCCTAAAAGGAGGAGTAACTGCGTGCTTATGGACTTTAGAAAGTCCATTAATACGTGGTAGAACAGGAAACTCAACCTGAAAAAATTCAAACAAGTCCTTGGTCAACACTCCTAAGGAAAAACAATCATCCAGCGTCTTCTGTATGTTAATACAACAAATCTCCACTGCATCCAATGTAGTTGATTCATAAGCATTGGTGTTAAGCATAGTCAACATAGAACTAATGTAATACTCTCTATCCATCACGACTATCAGGCCACCTTTATCAGCTGGCCGTATAATGATGTCACAATTGTTCCTTAATGCTGAAAGCGCATCATACTGTGCATGATCCAAATTATTAAGACAGTCAGATGAATCAGGTCTCAAATCCTGATACAAATCATTCTCAACAGCCTTTATGAATAGATCTAAATTCGGCAAAAGCCTAGGATTGATGATACTTTTTCATTTGAGAGAATGATCAACAGTATTATCGAAGTCATTAAACATAAGCTTAAGATTTACATTTCTAGCAAACAGTCTAATAGCCAAACGATAGTCATTAATACCTGCTCTTCTGGTGGGAATAAACCAGAAAAGTATCATCAATCCTAGGCTTTTGCTTTCAGCATTAAGGAACAATTGTGACATCATTATACGGCCAGCCGATAAAGGTGGCCTGATAGTCGTGATGGATAGAGAGTATTACATTAGTTCTATGTTGACTATGCTTAACACCAATGCTTATGAATCAACTACATTGGATGCAGTGGAGATTTGTTGTATTAACATACAGAAGATGCTGGATGATTGTTTTTCCTTAGGAGTGTTGACCAAGGACTTGTTTGAATTTTTTCAGGTTGAGTTTCCTGTTCTACCACGTATCAATGGACTTCCTAAAGTCCATAAGCACGCAGTTACTCCTCCTTTTAGGCCCATAGTGGCAGGAGAGGGATGGGTCACTCAACCCATTTCTATATATCTGGATAATAAACTCAAGATGGTTTTGCAACAATATGACTACATCCTGAAATATACTGGACAATTTTTAGTTGACTTGTATACTTTTGTTGACAGCTTTGATAATGTGGATGATCTACAGTTAGTTACTATGGATGTCACATCATTATTTACTTGCATACCCAATGATGTTGGCATTGATTTGGTAAGGAAGTTGATGCAAGAGTTGTTCACTGATACTGAGACAGATCTATTAGCCCTTCTTTTGGAAATTGTTCTTGAAAACAATGTTTTCCTCTTTTTGGATAAACCGTTTAGACAATCTACAGGGGTTGCCATGGGTACGAGTTGTGCCAACTCGTACGCCAACCTTGTGTTGGTGGCATGGGAGAAGGAGGTCATTTTGACTTGTCCCCACATAGTCTTTTATAGACGATTTGTCGATGACCTCTTTCTCCTGTGGCGTGGCACCGTTACAGATTTGGAGTCTTTCCTTCTGTACGTCAATAATCTTGATGGCTTTCTGAAGTTTACCATGGATCACTCTAGGGACAGCATTAACTTTTTGGATGTAACTATTTACAGGGAGCTTGATACATTCAACACCAGAATATTTAGAAAGGATTGTTATAGAGCTTCATATTTAGCAATGGATAGTATGCATCATCCTGGAACTTTCAGGAATATTGTCAAGGGACAAGCCTTGAGGCTGTCCCGTTTGTGCTCTGATGATGCAAAGTTCTATTTTGAACTTGAGCACCTGAAGGACAGTTTTTACAATAGGGGCTATGAATTAGATGTTTTGAATTCTGCATGCAATGATGTAGTAAAGTTTAGGAGTAATAGAGGGAAACCGTACTATTCTGCAAGTAGGGCTACGAGAACTGACCCTGGTAAAATGAAGTCTATAGCACAATTACCAGTTGTTCTTCCTTTTGCGAAGAATTTACAATCAGTTCAAAAAGTGTTGTTAGGTAATTGGAATATCTTGACGGCAGATGTTGATATGCAGAGAATTGTGGGTAATTGCCCTCGTTATGTGTACAACAACTTGAAAAATCTTAAGCAGCATCTATGCTTTCCCGATTTATGTGCCGATAATCGATTGAGTAAATTGATAGTTGAGTTTGGTACTAAGAGATGTGGATCATGTGCCCAGTGCAACAATATAGATATATTGAGGTTTTTTAGGAACCCAAATGATGGCAAGTTATGGGAGATTAGATGTCGAGCAGACTGTACTACAAGGGATTTGGTATATGTGGCATATTGTCAAATTTGTTTCGTATTTTACGTGGGGAAGACCAACAGATCCCTACGGGAACGGATTAGGGATCACCTGTACTGCTATGCTAGGTCTGATGCATGCAGTGCTATTGCCAAGCATATGCTTAGACATGACAAACATAGTTTTCTGTTCCAAGTATTACATGTACAACCCCATAAGCTGCGAGGTGGTGACATAGTTAACTCCACGGAATTGTCTGAAATTGAGTGGATTCTGAGACTGGCAGCCCATCGTGGGAGGGGGCTCAATGAATGTGTGCCCCTTAAGCCAGTATTGAAAGCTAGATCTGTTAAATGATTAGCTATAGGTTTGGTACTGGAAGGGTCTAGTTATGACTATACACATATACCTCTATTTTTAGTTTTGTTCCATGTAACTTCTGCTTAGGTCACATTCCTTGTCCAGCTTAATGCGTAGTAGTTCTGTACCTTTGATAGGAATGATCATGTCACATTAGAAATAATGGCAATGTATTTTTATTTTGAACTTACTGCAACATACTCAGTAGGGTTTGACTATACAGCTGTTAGTTTTGATATTAGTAACAACTATACCATAACAAGTTTATTATGATTATGTGTGATTATGTTATGCACAGCTTTTAGAATTTTGAGTTTAGTGTGTGTTTTTATATGTGGACAGTTTTTATTGTTAGTGATTTTTAGGATGTCGTATTTTAATGCATGATTGTGACACAATGCAGTTGATTTGTGTTCTTGATTTGCAGGAACTGATGTAATTCAATTAATTGCAATGGGAAATGACGTTTTTTAAATTTGCTTTATATACATGTTTTTATGGTTAGTGAACTTGTAACGTCTGATGAAGCGGGGATACCGCGATAGCGCTAACGTTTTATTCATTCATTAAAATTTTTTATGTTGATTTTGCTGCGTTTTGGAGCTGGACTTTTGTGTTTGTGACAAGTGAATAATCCGTACTTCATCCGTCTTGGGTTTTGTTTCATTATAGATATATATATATATATATATATATATATATATATATATATATATATATATATATATATATATATATATACATATATATATATATATATATATATATATATATATATATATATATATATATATATATATATATGTACAGATATATTGGTATCTACATATACATATATATGTATAGAAGAGTACTATGGATATATAATTTCCCTTTATGTTAAATGACTGTTGTGCATGATTTGTTTATAAAAGCATTACAAATTCCTACAGCTCAGATGGCGTAGAGGTATGCTGCTGTCATTGTAGTGCCCAGGGTCCTGGGTTTCAGACATGGAAGTGATGATGTTTTTCATTAATGTTAAATTACCAGAATGCATGATATGTTTGTAAAAGTATTACAGATTACCACACCTCAGATGGTGTAGTAATATCTTGCTGTGATTGCAGTGCATAGCCTCCTGGGTTTGAGACTTGGCAGTGCTGATTATTTTGTTGCTGGGCAGAACAAGGGCTGATGTAGACAGAGTAATTAAGGCACTTTTAAGCAGTTGTAAGCGAGTTTGCACAGTTTTGCATGGAGTTAAGTGATGCTAACAGATGGTTAAGCCCTTACTCCCGCTTACACCTGCACTAATTTTCATTAAAGAAAAGAAAAAAAGGTGATAGGAAAGTGGTGAAATTGGGGCAAGCAGGGGGGAAACATTAGGAAAAGCAGCTAGGGATGTGTGGTACGGGGTGTAGGGAAGGACCATAACTCTACATTTCTTCTGCAGCAACAGCTGTGTATAATGTGTAGAATTTGGAATTTACAGCCTCACACCCCACAGGGAGGGGTGTTGGTGACAGACATTTGCAGAATAATCTGTGGGTTGATTGATTAGTTTCACTGTACATGGGGGTGAAATGTAGAGCTATGTATGCAGCAATGTTTTTTTGGAGGGACAGATGCCCTTTTTTAAGGTGAAAGTGGGATGTTGGAGAAGGGCTGTAGGTATGTTTGGGGAGGTAGGTTAGGTAGGATAGGTTGCATTTGTAGACAGACAAGACAGACAAGACAGCAGACAGGGAGGTATATTACACATGAGGGGGTAAACACCATTGACAGGGAGGGTAGTTGGGAATCCAAAGCTCATGATCCCCCAAAGGGATACAGTGAGACTGAGGTCCCCCCCATGGGCAGTCACCACTGAACCTTGACAGCCCTAAAGTTGGCTGTGCTGGGGGCCCAACAGGAGGGGCGGCCTGCCCCTCAAGGTGAACCAGGCAGCCCCCAATCTAGTGCAGTTGTCCACCCAACTCTGCTCAGATGGCGCTGCGCACAAAACCCCGGAACTGATTGTGGGTGACAGGCTTCTGTCTGCACCCACTCTCAGGGGGGGATGGGCCTCATCTCCTGAGGCAGTTCCACCCAAAGGTGGTGCAGGACCACCGGACAAGGAAGTACCGTTTTGGGTCCCAGATGTGTTGGGGCTCAGTGCCATGGCCAGATGAGGCAGGACAGGCAGATCTGCCAGAATCTGCCTCCCCAAACGTGCTATGGTGTTGAGGTTTTACTTCTAGTCATGTACAACACATTTCAAGATTAGTTATAACAGCATCCGTGGGTGCTCCAATTAACCCCATAAATCAGATTTGAAACAGTTGCATAGCAAACAGAACACATGCATAAATGGAACAACAGTATGCATCATAACAGCATGTCAGTAACAACGATGGCAACAGGGTACCAACAATGGTTTTTGAACAAGGTATGTTAACATGCAACCAGTCAACTATATGAACAGTAATAGAACACAAGTCCCAACATTTGGTTTGGAGAACAACATACCCATAGTATATGAATAATAATTATTGATGCAGATGGGTGGGGGGGGGGGCAAAAAAATCCATTAGCAACTGTTTATGCTTCTGTTTTCCAAAATAGTACTGCTCAATACTCTATGGGTCTGCCTTCACTTTACATCTACCTATGGTAGCTTCTGTAGCACAACATACCTATTAAACTGTCAGCCTGGAATGGTATGGGGCAAACTGTGACAACTCTGGGCACATGACTGGATTGAACTCGTACATGTCAGGGTTACATATCTGGCACAGGAGGGATACCCTGAACTGCTGTTATGTGAGTGTGCTACTGACATACTTCAACTGGTTTCTTATCTGTTTCCAGGGTTATTGGCAGCAGTGACCACTAGCTGTGAGAGCATGATACTTGAGAGACATGTGGTGAGAAGTGTGCATGTTGTGTGTACCTATTCTGCTATCATTTGCAGGCATGTGGTGGGACAGTTGAACAGTTCTACACAGTTTATTAGTATACCCTTCATACAGCTACTACCAACATTTCCTTACCTGTAAAACCTGTGGAGAAAGTATCTGTTAACACTACCTGACTGTTTTTATTTATATTCCTGATTTCTTGTGTGTAGATATGTACACATCTTAGTACCACTCCCTGGATTCAAACCGTGTCTGGCTGTGCAGAAGAACAACTAAGGTATTTATCATCACACTGAGCTACTGGGGAACTGCTGTTTCTTGTTTCACTGGTTTCTGCCTATTAGTCTCTTGGTTAGACAGTCTGAACGTGTAATCCTGTGATGCATGCATGACAGAGCACTGGGCATTAATCCACTGAATTACTACAATCTGGAAAGCAAAGGTTAACACAGGGCATTTATATCTTGTTTAACAGATCCATTCTACATCTACAACAACATACCAGAGTAAACACAACAGTTTGTGTTATAGATGTTTATTTCAGATCAATATTAGTCAGACATACTTTATTTATTCAGTTAACACAGTAACAGTATACCTACTAGCACTACACAATGTACTCCTTCTTAGTTATTTGCACAATATACTGCAAAACAGATTTTTACTTACCAGCCTGTCAGTGCAGCCTCAGCAGTCTGTTGGCATGGGCTTTGATGTTACTAGCCCTCTCTGAGACAGCTGTAGAGGAGAAAAACAAACATTATGCACACCTGTCTATCACATCCTCAGGCTAGAATTTGGTACACCTATATCTGTGATACTTACAAACTGCTGAATCATGGTTGTCCCTGGCATCTTGGATACACTGGTCCAAGAGCACCCCCTTCCTCCACTTTAGGTCAGCATAGTGGTGCCAGACCTGCTCACCAGTTTGGGGGATGCCAGTAGCACTGATGAGATCATGGGTGAGAAGGTCCCAGGCCTCTGCTTTATATTGTTAGCCCTGGTACTGGCGCTGCAGCAGTCTCTCATCATGGTTACTTATGAGGAGTCTGGCCATGACCCTTGACTCCACGATGCCCCAGTGCTGCATCCTAAAGCGCAAACTCTCGCCTACACCAGCCATGGTTCCTGCACAGGTTGAACTATAACAGGTACTGGCTGTGTCCCCCCCTGTGTGGTTTGAATAAGGCCATATTCCCACCCTTTGCCATCAATGGCCAATTTTGAAAATGTTGAGCACAGCTTAGCGGTGTACATACCTGCTAAGCTGATTTTAGCAATGCTTAAAGGGGAAATCGTTGAGCACTACTTAATGGTGAGTAAATCCACTTAGCTGAGCTGACTGTTGCTTAGCATTCACGTCTAAGCATTGCTTAAACTGGCTAAGCATAGCTGAGCACTGCTAATCATTGCTCACTTTTAATTTTTAGATATATTAGAATAATGACTTAATTTAGTAAGTGTATATAATTTACTTTAAATAACATCCCTCTATGTGCTTTCTTTACATTACCAAGGGGTGTGACTATACTGTATGGGACACTTGTGTATACACGGGTGCTTTCACATATTATATGCACTCATACTTCCATTTTAGACCAGCTACACTACCCTGGTTGACAAATATCACTTACTACATCATTTACAAAAAAAAATATTTTAACATTGCTTTTCTGTGTAAAAATACAGTTCCTGTCTTGGTACTCTAACTGTGAGTGCCTGCATACAAAGCCAGGGCTCTAACCACTACACTATCCCAGTGTTAGGATTTTAGCTGTATATTTGTATTTATCTTCTCTGGGATGTTTAAGCAATGATGGGCAGAGGGCCATAATGAGCAAACCCACTCAGCTACGCTTAAATATACCTTAGTAGGGAAAAAATTATTTTGAATTATTTATGGCCTTGTACAGCTTTGTTACAATAGGAGGTTGACAGGTATGTGAAGCAGACATCTGGGCATTCTGCAGACACCTGTACAGTTGAGGGGGTATCACCATACAGCACACTCAGATGGCTGATATTTGTGTCTCAGTCTTTATATCCTTCAGGAAGCCTGTGCTAATGTTAACCTTTTATTCTATCAGCTTTCTGGTTTGTCAGCACAATATTTATAACATGTCCCTAATTTTGTGGCTTTGTCCCCCCATTATTTATGGCTTTGTACTGCTTTATTGCTCTGAGAGGGTGAGATGTATGTGAGGCAGGCATCTTGGTATTCTGCAGAAACCTGTACAGTTAACAGCTATGGCCATACGGCACTTTTACAACCTGTCACACACCCTCTGCATTGTTTCTTGCTCCACTAGCTAGTTCAGTGTCTGCAGACACTGAAATGCTCATTTTAATTTCATTTCAGTGTCCGCGGACACTGAAATACTGTTAGAAAGTGCCATACAGGACTTTCTGAGTGCAGGGGGACATGTTCAATGTCCGTGCACTACTTAAACATGCCTCCTGCACTCGTTCACTATTCATGTCCATTTAGCCTTAACTGCAGCGCACCTTCATGAATATACAAGGCACACTGCTGTTAAAGCTAAGGCTAAATGGACACAAACCACTCCATGCATATTACTGCATGGAGTTTATTGTATACCGGGAATTGGCTTTAGCCTTTTTCTCTGTTTAGGACTACCCCTATGTATATATATATATATATATATATATATATATATATATATATATATATATATATATATATATATATATATATATATATATATACATATATGGGTCTATTTTGTTTCATTGAAAGCTAATTTCACTGAATTTCAGTTCATCTTCACCAAATCACTGAAAGCTCAAATTACTGAAAACCCATTTCACTGAAGTGAAGTACTGGCACTGTGTAGAGTGCTGTAAGGCAAGTAAAAGGTACATACGTAGTCCCCCACCTAGTTTGGTTTTACATTATATTTCACCAAAAACTTCAAAACAATACATTTTAAACCATAAACATGCACACTTACAACACCAATGACTAACTCTTTCCAGAAGACAATATAAACCCAAACTAGGAGGGGGGCTGCAGCTTTGTATGGTGTTTGGTGCTTTCCAGCTGTTCCGTGTTTTTATTAGCCTATACCTTTGCTGTTCAGTGGGCTGTCATTGATGTTAGCATGGAGAGTACACAGAGCACTGTTAAACCTACCACCCAACAAGAAGAAGAAGGGGGAATTGGAGCCTTGATGGCTCTTGTTGGACTGCTTACCAAACAGGTTGAATCCCTGGTTTCTAGAGTTGAAGCATTGGCTGGGGGTGCGCCTTTAACCCAACCACCAAGTGGAAGTAATGGAGGAAGAATTAATTTAACTGATAGACTTTCTGGTGACTCTACTGGCAATCTAATGAACTTAAGCACTCATACAATCCCTGCCAATTCCCAAACCGGCGACCTTGGTGCTTATCATGTACGAGGTATAATGGATGGAACACAAAATGAACCCTCGGGGCTTATTGGAACTCCATGTCAAGAACTGAACAGTTAGTTGCAAGTTGTTCCTACTTTACAATCACCTATGAGCAGCAGCAGTACTGAGGTACTGGCTGAAGGGTTTTGCAATGGTGTTTTAAATATTATGAACAACTTGAAAATGTTAGATGATAAAATGGTCAAATTTAAGAAAAATCAACTGGAGATTTTCTATTTTAAGGAGTGCATCAGTGAGGTGATTGTCCCCAAGGGGCTTAGATCATGGCAGTACCCAACTGGACTGGTGGAAGGGTCCATGTTTCATAAAGACTTAATCAAATTGTTTAATAAACATGGCATTGAACTGTTAGAGGTCATGATCAAACACTGCCAGCTAGCTGCCAATGCCCTGATGAATGAGATTGTACCATTGGATGAAATAATTAAGAAAGACCCTGATTTTGGGTGTTATAGGTTTGAATATGAGAGATGTTTTTCCAGTATCGACCAGTATTTAGAAAAATTGAAGTTAACTAAGCTAAATAAGCTCAATAGGGACAGAGAGGCTTACTGAGCTGGGCTGGCCTATCCAAAACCCCCATTGTCACAGGCCAGGCTGGGGTTTGGTCAAACAGAAGGAGGAGGCAGTGCCCAAGTGAGTATGGAGCAAACGGAGCTTGCTTCAAGGAACTTTCATTATGGAGGACAACAGGAGGGTCAAAAACAATGAAATGACTATTCAGAAGGGAGATTTTCACCTCCAGGTAGAGACAGAAGGAATAATAAATCATCTAATAACTTTCGAGAAGTAAATAATGGTCCAACTTTTTGGAAGCAAGACTCAGGTTACAACCTGAGGCAGGGTCTGCCTCAGGTAATCTACAGTGCATCCTACAAACAACAACAGGGGAAGAAATAGAGAATTCAGCTACTGGATGTAGCATTACGCTCAATTCTCAAGGTGACTTTAAAATATTTAATTTTTCAACTTTAACTGTGGATATTGTTTTAGCTGATTTACTGGATAAAGGTCAGTCTTTTATCCAGTGAGGAAAGCTAGTTTTGCTGATTCAATTGTGGACTTGAAGCTTTTTACAAGGAAACTGAATTTCAAATATATGTTTGGCCAAGATAGGGAATTAAGCAATCCTTTTTATACATCTAGTACGTTTTGTCCACCACTTCATCCAACATTATTGTTATTTGAACGAATTTGTGAATTAGATTTTTATAATTTTTTAGAAGTTCAGGAAAAAGGGTACTAATAGGTTGAATAATGTTACTAGAGAAGAAAGACAGGTCCTTGCATTATTGCAGCAAGCCCAGGTCAGAGTGATGCAACCAGACAAGGGAGTGGGGCTGGTTATCATGAATAAAGTAGATTACCATGAAAAAATGGAAAAGATTATAGCAATAGACACCTATGTGGAGGTGTCAAGGAATGAATTAAATGTAGCGTATGGGAGAATATGTTCACTGTTAGAGGAATTGTTTATTGAAGCTAGAATAGATGTGAATGTTTATAATTATTTATGTATGCCAGCCCTCAAAATACAGATCTTGTTTCATATCCCAAAAATACATAAGTGTATTATAAACCCCCCAATGAAACCATTGGTGGATGCAAGGGATAGCATTACTTATGCCTGCACAAAATAAATTGATTATTGTTTGAAGAAGTATGTGCAACAACTGCAGATTTGTAAAGATTCATGGTAATTTTTAGCTAGTCTCCAAAAGTTAAAGTTTAAAGGGGGGGGGGGGTGGCCTAACGGTTAAGGTGTTTGCCTTGCAAGCACAAGGGATAATTGGCTGGGCTAAAAAATGGCTCGCAAGGGCAGTTAGCTTAGTACTAACCTATGAACCTATGAATAGTAAATTGAATTTTTTAACGATAGACATAAAAGATTTATATACATCAATTCCTCATATGGAAGGTATAGAGCGGCTTAGTTTATTGTTGCATGAGGTAGGAGCCCCCAACAATGAGATTACCTTGTTGGTTGAATTATTGGACATGGTGTTATCTAATAATTTCATCATCTTTAATGGAATTTTTTTTGTTCAAAAAGTAGGCATAGCAATGGGGTCCACATATGGGGCTAGCTTCACCAATTTGGTGATGGCTTACTGGGAAAGGGAATACATACAGAAAGTACCACATATAAATAGGAGAATTTATTTTTACATGTTTCCTGGATGACATTTTTATGTTGATAGATGGGGATGTTGGTGAATCAGCCTACTTGGTAACATATTTTAATAATACCACAATGTTTTTGAATTTTACATCTACTTTTGATACACAGAGAATTACTTATTTGGATGCTGATTTGAAGAAAGACTTATTAACTAATATGTATACAGCTTGTATATTCAGGAAAGACACTTATTCAAATGCCTTCCTCCATTTTAGCAGTTGTCACCCTTTATTCCAGAAACGTTCTGTGGTAAAGGGGCAACTGGTAAGAGTTGCCCAAATGGTGTCGAAGGATATGGAATTTCTATTAGAATGTGAAAAACTGGAGGGGATGTTCCTCAAAAGGGGGTACCCAGTAACATTTGTTAGAGAATTGATACAGGAGATGAAGGAGAAGAGGCTTAAAGGTTTTTATAGACCCATTTTGGGTGATGAGTTATAGATGAGCACTTTGGAGGTTATTTCAGAGTATGTAAAGAATCAGAGAGACCCAATGACAGGAGTTAGTTTTATTACAATTTTTAGTTTGGAAGGACATGGTATTATGGAGATTATTAATAAAAATTGGGATATTATTAAATCAGATCTAACTCTGGCTCTTAAATTCAATAATCCCCCTAAAGTGGTATTTAAATGGGGAAACTACCTGAAGGCGTTATTGGGGATGAAGAAGAAATGGATTGAAGGATCTAACAGAATAGGGATGTATAAATGTGGCAGGTGTCCCTATTGCCCATATATGGATACAGGCAAAAAGTTTTTTATTAGGGAAATTAAGTATAGGACCACTCAAAAAATTTGATTGTAATTCAAAGGGAGTAGTCTGTTTTGCACACTACCAGGAGTGCCCTGCTTTCTATATCGGGAAAACTGATAGGAAGCTCAAGGAAAGGATATACGAGCACCTGTATAGTATAAGAACTGTTAAGCAGGATAGTGCATTAGCAAGACATATTGAAGAATTTCCTACTCATTCCTTCAAGTTTAGAGTTATTGATTGTGTGTCATTAGATATGAGGGGAGGCCCAGCAACATTATTTTTGGAAAGACTAGAACTCAAATGGCAACTAAGATCTAGGGCCTGCCAGTACCCATATTTGAATGAATTTTACTCAGTAATGAGTATCTTAAAATTAAGGAGTCTTACAAAGTAACACTATAGGAGTACTTGGATCAAGAGTAACAACAATAATAAATATCATAAATCATGAAATCTTGAATAAATTTATATTAGTTATATATAAAAAAAGAGGGGCATGAATTTTAGGAATTTTATAAATTTTATAAATTTTATGTATTATTTAATGTATTATCGAAGTATGAATTTCAATTGGGATTGAGCTATTAAGTATTACAACTTGAATGAATATATAGTACTAATGGGAATGAAATAGAAATGGGTTGTATGTATGTAATATAATGTAATATTTTGTAATTTTCCTTATGCAGTTTTAGATGCATACAAGGTGTATGCATATAGATGTTTTTCATATATGTATATATATATATATATATATATATATATATATATATATATATATATATTTATATATGCTTTATATGTATATTTTCATACATTTGGTTCAGGTTGGATGAGTTAGTGTGACATTATGGATGAATTTGATGATTATGCTTACAGTTGTGGAAAGATCACTTTAAATTATGTTAATGTTTTAAAATACTTAAGTAGATTCGTTTGGTAGTTGGGGTAATTGATTAATTGATCAAGATATTTAAATATTGAAGGTGTGTGATAGTGTTGTCTGAAGAAGTCTCGCTAATAGCGAGACGAAAAGTACTTCATGTTAAATAAAGGAGTATTTTTGTTACTATTTTGGCCGTATTTGCAACTTTGTATGGTGTTTGGTGCTTTCCAGCTGTTCCATGTTTTTACACACCCCACACCTCCAATATGGGGGGCTGTGCCCACCACACCCCCCTAACTATATATGCTAACTCCAGGATCTCACTACAGTGGGGAAAAGGGCATACATCTTTTACTTGCCTTATAGTATTCTACACGGTGCCGGTACTTCACTTCAGTGAAATGAGATTCGGTGAAATGAGTTTTCAGTAATTTGAGCTTTCAGCGATTTGGTGAGGGTGAACTGAAATTCAATGAAATTAGCTTTCAGTGAAACAAAGTAGACCCATATACACACACACACAAACCCACATATGTATGTATATATATATATATATATATATATATATATATATATATATATATATATATATATAGTAGATATATGTACTGTATGTCTGTATCTATCTACATATATAGATAAAAACACACACATACACACACACACACACACACACACACACACACACACACACACACACAATATTGAGAAAAGAAAACTGAAAGTCAGACCTACTGGTACTGCATGCAGAAGGGAACAGCATGATGCTGGGGGGGGGGGGAGTCATAATGATTGCAGTGCATAATGGTTGAGGAGCTGATACATATGACAGTACATAACCAAGCCCAAAAGTGAATATGATGATCATTAGCCCCCTTTTTCCCATTTTTTCTATATGGGGTTTGGGTATCGTGTTAACTCTACAACACTCTCGATTCAGTGCCACACTCCTGCCTTCTTCAGCACTCTGACTGTCGCAGATCTTCTTTCACACAATTCATCCACCTATTTGCAGGACGTCCTCACTTTCTTTTACCTTCTTCCTGCCTGCCCCAAATCTTTCTCACCAAATTGTATTCTGCTTTTCTATACATGTGCCCAAACCACTGTAATTTGTTTTCTTTGATCTTTTATGCAATTGGAGCTACTTTGGCTTCTGCTCTTATGTCCTCATTTCTTCGTCTGCTCTTATGTCCTCATTTCTTCATCTGTCCCACAGTGTGCATCCTACCACCTTTCTCAGGCACTTCATGTCCATCACCTCTAGATTTTTCAACTGTTCTGCCTTCACTGCCCAGGTTTCTGTACCATACAGTAGTACTGGTCGCACCACTGTCTTGTACACCTTACTTTTCAGCTTCTTTGGCATTCTTCTGTCATAGACTACACCTGATACTCTATGTCAATTGGCTGCAGCCCCTCTGATTTTAGCTTTGACCTTTTCATTCAGACTACCCTTCTCTTCAACCACCCCTCTCATATACTTGAAGCTGTTCACCTGTTCCACTATCTTCCTTTCTATCTCTGTTCTCAGCTTCTTCTGATTTCCCCAGTTTGCTGCCATTACCACTGTCTTATCTGCGCTTAGTTTCATGCCATGTGCCTTCAGATTTGCATCCCATTTGCCTATCTTTTGCTGAAGTTCTAGCTCAGAGTCCGCCTGTACTGCTACATCATCTGCATACAGCAGCTTTTTCAATCTGTCCCCTCCAGCCTATTTGCTAATGTAGTCTATCACCAGTATGAACAGCAGTGGGCTCAGAGCTGAACCCTGGCGTACACCCACTCCCAATGGGAACCCCTCTGTGAGGCCGAACACTGTTCAAACTTGAGGCACTGGGTCCTTGTACATAGCCTGCACTAATTCTACCAATGTTTCTGTGACTTCAAACCACTGCAGTACTGTCCAGATCAACTTTCTTGGGAACTTGTCATATGCTTTCTCCAAGTTTAGGAATGCCCAGTTGGACTTGCTCCTCATCTCTAGCTTCTTCTCAAGTATCTGTCTCAATGCAAACATTGGGTCAATTGTGCTGCTTCCTGATCTGAAACTGCACTTCTCATCTCCCATCTTACATTCTACTACTCTGCATATCCATTTATCAATCATCCTTTCCAGAACTTTCAAGCAAAGTTGTAGGAGTTTGATGCCTCTGTACTGCCCACAGTTGTGGATGTCCCCTTTGTTCTTGTACACTGGCATGAGTATGCTTATTCTCCAGTTATCTCTCCACACTGCTATTAGTACCCTCAGGAGCCATTTCTCACCTATCTCACCCAGCATCTTTATCATATCTGCTGTGACGTCATCTGAGCCTGCTGCTTTCCCTGACTTCATCTTCCTTAGTGCTGTGCTTACTTCTTCTAAGGTGGGCTCCTCTTTTTCTCTCATCGTAGGCTGTTTCTGGGGCAGTACAGCTTCTGTGGGGTTTTCTTCATTCAGAAGCTGCTGGAAACATTCCTTCCATCTGCCTTTGATGCCCTGTGGACTAGTGAGTAGGTTGTTGCTGGCATCCCTTATGAAGGGTGTCTGACTATCTTCTTTATCTTTCTGTATTTGCCTTGCAACCTGATATAGTTTCTTTGTGCCCCTTACTGAGTCACTTTCAAGAAGTGGGTAGAGTGCCTCCAATGCCCTATTCTTTGCTATTGCAACTTCTTTCTTAACTTCTTTGTTAGCCAACCAGTGGTCCTTCCTAGCCTGGTCAGTCTTGTGACCCAATGAAGGAATCAGAGGTCAGACCACAACCAATGTACATCTTGGGTGACTTTGAAATGTGTTTATAAACAGTGTGCAGACAGCCTTCCGAAATTCAGGACATATCTGTTGCAGTTTCCAGCTTGCCAAGATACTATACGGTAACAGTGTGAAAAGAATGAAAAAGGCAGGCAGAAGATGACGATATTACAGATGGAAAGGTGAAGGGTGGAAATGCAATTTAACTGAAAGGCAGTTTGAAAGGAGAAAGGTCAAACTTCAAACTGTGATTGACTGGGACTGGTAGAGAGGCATCAGAAGGTGATGATGGTGGTATGGGATGAGAGCTGTGAAAGGGGGATGGGAGGTTATGGAATGGAACTTAAAAGACTGAAAGAATGACATGAAATAGCAAAGGGGAGGGAGTCTGCCAGCCAGCTGCCTTTATGAACAGTTAGCAAAGAGACAGCGAATGGTCAGAAGACAAGAGTATAGCAAGCAAATTCCATTTTATACTCACAAGCTCTTAGTACTACCCCTGTTGGACACCTATCACTTAAAATTAACATGTCTCTCAAAATGCTGCGCCAAAGCATTTAGTAAATGTAAGTGATATTTTCAGCTGTTCCTCCTAAAGTGATTACAGATATTGCTTTTAGATTAACAATATTGAACCTGTTGTAGGAAGCATTCATTTAGATAGTTGCAGACATAATATGTGGAAAAACAAGCCATATTGATGTGATGCTCAGAAAAAAGCATGTACTCAGTAGATTGCAAAGAGTATGTTTGGCTACAACCCTTGGAGAGAACAGAGGGTTGGGACATCAGTCGTGATGTGCTAGCATGAGTGCATATGCAATGTAATGACCCACCCCTCACAAGTTCAGTGTCACCTGGGCACAAACAGGAAATACAAGAAGGAATCCAAAACATAGGTGGTATTGCACAAAAAAAGATGGCTATCAGAGTAACATCTGAGAATAGCATTTTATGCAGCTTGAACAGCAGTAGTCAGTGTCCCTCTTCAAATTCTGACATGCACAGATCAGTATGTGGCACAGACATCTGCATGCTACATCCATGCCTGATTGTGTCCATAGCTGTCGACTGTCCTTGTTGTCACATACTATTTCTGAAAGTGCCTTATACTGTTGGTCCATTCCTTGCAAAACCTATTGTCTGACAAATCAATGAGGATTTCAGTCATGAAATAATAACATATTTTTAACTGTCACAGGCCATGCCTTCAGGTAACTGCATGCAATACAAAACCTGTTATACAAGTGCCTGCAGAAGTTTATAACAGGTATATGTGCACACTGTCCTTGTCTGTGTGCCATTGACCAATATTAAGTTTGCTTCTTTTCCCAATTCTTTAGTAAAGAGGTTGACAGATATATTTATGGCCGAATCTAATGTGGTCTCCCCAATTCCTATGGCACCCATGTGAGGAACAATGGTGGATACTTCACCTCATCACTATTTGGAAATGACCCCCTATGCACACCCTATGCCTAACATGCAAACCCCAGTATGTACAGTATTCATGCTGTGTGCCATGCACCCCTGTTTCTTCCTCAGTGCAGACTGGAGGAGAGCTTTGAGAGGTTACATGTTATGGATCTGGAGAGCAGCAGCACTGCTGTGTTTGAACCTTAAATGATGTTCTATGGTTACCTAAATCAAGATCTAATCATGACAGGATGATGCACTGACAAACACAGCTACATGCTCAGTACCAGGTACATGTGGGAGCCAAATAGCACACACCAATCTGCAGTACAGCTGCATTTAGTTTTGTTATAGCCATTAGTACATGGGACAGTATGCAGTGAACTGTCATATTTCTCAGGCCAGCCTGTTGATGTTGATCTATGCTGTCTGCCAGTGTATATAGCTGTTATATGCAAGTTGTCCACAGAACATGGGCAGAGTGTGGTGGCATTCCAGACACTCACATTGGCAACAGGTGTGCCACATCCCACACCCTGAAGGTAGCTGTCTAGGAAATAGCTGAGCAGTTTTGCATCCGCTACTGTTTTTGTTGTTGGACAAATTTCTTTCATGGCAGTGATTTTTGTTTATCCCTCCAAATTGTCTGGCAGATGACAGATGAAATTAACCCTGTTCTGCTCCTCTTGCAGTGTGCACACTGTGTGTGTGAATGTATGTTTGTAGGGGCATGTGTGGGAGTGGGAGTGTGTGTGTGTGTGTGTGTGTGTGTGTGTGTGTGTGTGTGTGTGTGTGTGTGTGTGTGTGTGTGTGTGTGTGTGAGAGAGAGAGAGAGAGAGAGAGAGAGAGAGAAAGATAGAGAGTGTGTAACTGTCATGGTATCTGTATGAATGTGTATGTATGCTGGAATATGCATGTGTGTGTGGGTGTGTGTGTGTGTGTGTGTGTGTGTGTGTGTGTGTGTGTGTGTGTGTGTGTGTGAGTGTGCAAGTCTGTTTATTTTGAAATAATGTCTTGGGGAACATTACATGCATCCATGATTATGAAAGATCACATCGTAGGATAAGAAGTACTAAATCCCTTGTTTTTTTGGATCTAGAAATAAGATAAAGGTTAGCCTCAAATTATTTTTTTTTCTAAGTCCTTTTTCTCACCCTCCTATTAGCCATTAAGCCCATTTCTCAAATGTTCCATTCATTACCCCTTTTAGCCCAGTATTCTAGACAAAATGTGAGGAAGAAGAGATAGCTATCAGAAGCATCATCCTACAGGGAGTTTAGAAGCTTTAGTAATATGCCAAAATGTGAGTGTGTGTATCTGTCTGTATCTATGTTTATGTGTGTGTTTCTGTAGGTACCTCCTTTGGGAAACACTTAATATTTGATTCAGACAAATGCAAATGACCTTCTAAAGAGCTTTGTTTAGTGTGACTCTTTCACGTCTCTGAATTGCTTGTCATCACCATTGCACTATGAGAGCTCACCAGCAAAGCACTAGTAGAACTATAGTGATAATTTCTTTGAATACCACCCCTCGTTTATTATATTAAATTGTAAGCAGATGTGATTTTAAGCACATGCTTGTATTCATTTCTTTGTTATTTTTGGACTATCATAACAATGACACCACAGCAGTGAGAATTAGCTAACCTATTGTCAAAATATTGGTTTATCTGGAACAAGTTTGTTAAGTGAATTACCCCTGGATTATTGTCCCTTGGTTCTTTCAGTGGTCTCATTTCCCCACATTGTTTAAATTATGATCTGCATGATATTTGATTGTGACTGATGAAGACTACAAACTGTTCATGCGGAAATATTTTAACTGACAAAGTCGACACTGCTTTCAAAATGTAGTCCCTAGCACATTTGGGCATGTAATCTAAGTGCTCCTAATCAGTCTTTATAAACACTACAGTGATTAGTTATTCTCACTGCATAGCCCTAACTTGTTTAGTCACAGGAAAGTTAGATTGCAATAAGTGTTTTACAGTCATATAGTAATCTGCAAGTAGATCTGTGACAGGAATTTACAAATGAAACTGTTGCTCTTTAGTCTGGACTGCTAGACATTTATTAAATAATTCATATTTTAGTATTTTCATTGAATATTCTACTATATTTATACTGCATTATTTATTATCAAATACAAAACACGCATTATTTTTATGACACAGAGCTTTTGCTGGCATTTGCCTATCCAGTTTCCCTCTTACATACTATGTAGGAGGCTTGGGATAACAAACAGACACAGGGTTGGGGTCATTCATTTCTCTAGGACTGGTAGCTCACCCTGAATTGTGAGATTCTATTCTTGTAAGGATTTCTTTGTGCCAGCCTGGAGTGCAGTCTCATTTTAACAGGAGCCTTTCCTGCCTACTTGAAATATACAGGAAGTCTATTAACCACCAGAGACCTGCTGGAAAGGCTTGTTCCCCAGTTGTACCAACAATATATTTTATATTAACGCCAGATTTATTCTCAACAACCAAACAATCAAGAGCTGATTCTGTGATGTAGAGAGATTAAGCCCTGTCTTGGACCTACATGACCAGGAATCAAGTAGCTATTCGGGTACTGGAGGGTCTGACTGGGAGGGTGGGATTCAGAAGCTAATGCTTTCTTTGGTAACTATTTGAAATGTTGGGACCCACTAGAGTAATTCCAGAAATGTAGAGACTGCTTGGACAAAAAAAACAGATTTACATATATTAAGTTTGAGGTGGCCATTTCTCGGAAAATTTCTTTTTCTCAAAGAAATGGCATTCTCAGAGTTGGTATATATAACTTTGTGAGGGGCTTGCCACCTCCACATTGGAGGTGCAGGGTGGTTTGCTACAAAAAAAATAAAAGAAAAAATTTGAAAGAGAAAAAATATCTTCCAGGTGTTTGACATTCCAAGTGCTGACATTTTAATAGAGAGCTAATTTGGCTCATACATCATAGGTCAGGGAGAGCAGCCAACCCCACTGTGTGACTAGCAGACTAGTAAAAACTGTTCTTCCTAAGATCAGCATGTCACTAACTATCATTTAGTAGTTTGTCTTCTACAGTATTGCAGTGTGCATGAGTCACTGGTGCAGCAAGGAGGTATCACAAACATCAGGCTGCAGCAGAGTGAGGAGAAAGGTTATTAGAAGTCCTTTATGCATTGCACAAGAGTGATTCTCCTCAAACATAAGGAAGTCATGACAACTAGTTCTCTAGCCTAGTGACAGACAGAGTCTGTCCTTAGATGTAGGCAACCCAGCTGTGGTGTTTGGAGTCAGACCCACTAACTACAAGAGAAAAAGCTCTTTTTGACTCCTCAAAAACAGAGCCTTAGCACGGAGTGCACAGAAGGAAAGTTACAGTACAAGGGACTCCAAAACCTTTGTAACCATATGGATGATAACCATCTTTGTTTGGTAAGTTCTCATCACTGCCACTGATCTTTGAATGTACCAGGGGAATGAATGGGTTTGAAATTCATTGGACTGGGGATTATGGTTGATATAGAGACAGAAAATGTATATAGAAAAAAAGTGGCAACCTGTTGCCTGACATAGCTCTGGATGCTGTGGCCATTATAACAGGCACCTGCTTGAATTCCAGCTTTGGCTCACTTCTTGTGATGACCATACCTTCACATCTTTATTATTTATGGTGGTCTTGGAAGCTTGCACTGGGAGTAGGCGGTAGCACTATGTTACAAATTTATACTTGAACTGAGACAGATTCCTAGCAGGAGCAGTTAGCCATTTAGCTATGTCTTAGGGAAGCCAAAAAATATGCAGATTTCTTCCAATTTACCATCTACCCAGTGACCTGAGTTAAAGTGCTCTGACTTTCTTGTTGACACAGTATTGGAAAACCTGAACTGTTTTGTATTTGTTGATTTCAAAATCCAGACTGATGGTGAATCACTGAATCTGGGGAAAGGATTCCTCTTATAAAAGTGGCATTCATTTAATTTCTTATTTCAGGTGAGGGTTGTTGCCTCAGACATGATGGGTAAATCTCTCCCTTTGCTTGACCATGATGTGGTTAATTTCATTGTAGAGCTACCACATTAAGTCTTCCAGTCTATATGTGGCTGAGTACAGGAATTTGAAAAATATAACCTAGATCTTCTGCCTTCTCTTAACCAGTTCCTTGAAGTTAACAATCCTTACATTGTTGGCCTGGGGCACATAATTTCAGACTATCTACTCTTTTATTCAGAGAAGATGCATGTAAGAGTACTACTAAAGATGTATCTGCTTTCTTAAGGACAAGCTTGAGTTTAGTGTGAAACGTGTACTCTGTCATGCAGAATTTCTCATCAGAAGACAATCATCTTATCAAGGTAGGTTTCTACGAATTCCAGTCCACCAGCAAATCTCTTCTGGATTATAGATCAGCAGTACAATCCAGCCTGTCTTTTCTATCACAAGGATGTTTCATCCTCTGAATGTGAGAATGTCACTTCATTCTTTGTAGTCAAGGTGGACCTTACTGGGTAGAAAACTCTACTCATTACCTCTGAAGAATGTAATATTAATGCCAGATGTGCCACAATTGGCTTTGCTTGATGTAGGTTTACCTGTGTTACATACATACATACATACATACAAATATTTCAAGCACAGACATTAATGCCCTTTTACCTAGCCAATATACCAAAACACTTGTTCCCATGATAAGTGTCCAAGCTCTTCCTAAAATATCTAAACTAGTACTTGCTTTAATGTGATTTGGTAGTCTGTTCCGTGCATCAGCTATTCTGTCAGAGAACCAATCAGTACACATCTCATTCCTATAGAATCTTCAACATAGGTTGTCTGATGATTCTCTTGTACTTTCAGATAATCCAAACATTCCCAGAGGTGGTTGTTTCTAAATGCCCTATATTTATTTATTTATTTATTTATTTCATTTATTTTACATTTGTTAACCGGGTTAGTCTGGCTGAGCTTTTGGCTCATTTTCAGCAGAGACCCGGGGAGAAAAGCTCCTCAGGACTAGAAAACAATTTATTAAATTTTAGTAACAAGGTAGTAACAATCAGCTATAGGATCTTCCAAGCAGAGACCTGGAGAGAAAAAAGCTCCTCAGGTAATTCAATTATACAGAGTATTAACAATTGGCAGACAAGTATGTGAGTTGTTACAAACAATGTTTTAAACAATTAGCAGAAGAAAAATATGACTAGTTACAATATTATTTAAGCTGCTTAGAGCAAATGAGTTAATAGTTAGGCATATGCTTATTTAAAGGGGTAGGATCTAGTTGTATAGGAGTTTGGGAACAAGAAAGGAAAGTAAGAATGGCTAGTAGGAGATGTAGGGGAGGTTGAGTATAGGAGACAGACTAGACAGGTCGGTTGTTTTGAAACTGTAAGAATTAAGAGTGGTTGGAGATAGAGGAAGGGAAGAGGTAGAAGAGGCAGGGGAATAGCGTTAGAGATACATTAAGAGTGAGGTGGTGAAATAGGTGAAAGGATGGTGGTTTCAGGGTGGTTGGCTACAGTGGCAAGATCACTTTGTTTTTAGGTATTTCCCTGTGGCTAATTTGAAACTTTTGCTATGCTGGAGGGATTTTATTTCCAAGGGAGTTGGTTCCAGGAGGTAGCTGGGTTATAGTTATAGAGAAGGCAGTCTATTTTTGTTTTGGGTTTGTAGATGTCTAATAATTCTTGATTTGAGCTGCATAGTGTCCTAGCAGGGGAATATTTGGATATGATAGTGCAGAGGCTGGGGCAGAAGGAGGGTAGATAGAGGATAGAGTGGATGATTTGTAGTTGGTATAGTTGGAGCAGCTGAGGGAATTCTAGCCAGTCTAGTTGCTGTAGTGCTAAGCAGTGGTGTGACTTGTAGGTTTGGTTAGCTGCAAATCTGGCGATCTTATTATAGGTAGTTTCAAGCTTGGAAATAAGTGTAGAATTTAGGTCTATGAATATGTGACAGCTGTACAGGAGTGTTGGGAGTAATAAAGCTTGGGAGAGAGTTATTCGGGCAGTGTTAGTTAAGTATTTCTTGCTACGGAAAAGGTGTCCAAATTTCTGATGAGTTCTTTTTACCGAGTTAGTAATATGGAGATCAAACTTAAGCTGATCATCTATTGTAACACCTAGCAATTTAGTACTAGATTCAGCTGAGATGATAGTGTTGTTACAGGATAAGATGGCAAATGTACTTTTGAGTGTGGTGATGTTTTTAGGTTGGAAGAGTAGAAGCTTAGTTTTTTGCATTAAGTATTAGTTTGTTATTACTAAGCCAAGTCTCAATGGTGTGAAAGGATGCCTGGGTAGTTGAGTGGAGGTCAGTTGGGTTGTCAGCAATGGTTATAACAGTTGAGTCATCAGCATATTGCACAAGAGATGACTGGAGACAAGAGGAGTAGAGCAAGTTGGTGAAAATATTAAAGAGTAGTGGGTCCAAGTATGGACCCTTGGGGGACTCCCATTTGTATAGTGAGAGGGGAGGATAGTGCAAAGAGCTATTTAACTGATTGCTGGTGGGTAGAGAGATAGCTGGAGAACCAGGAGATAGTAGAGGGAGAGAAATGTAAGTTAATGAGTTTCTCTAGAAGGAGTGGGTGAGAAACAGTGTCAAAGGCTTTAGAAAGGTCAAGGAATAGGCATGAGACAAGTTTATTGTTGTCACAAGCTAGGGAGACTGTGTTGATGAATAATATGAGTGCAGTAGTTGTACTATGCTTGGGACGGAAACCATGCTGTGTGGGTGTGAGAAGGTTTTCCTGGTGAAGGTAATGCATTACCTGCTTGTGAATGCATTTCTGTAGGATTTTTATAAGTGGAGAGAGTATGACAATCGGTCTGAAGTTGGATATGTCTGAGGAGTTGCCACCTTTGTGAATGGGTAGAGTAAAGAAATTCTTCTATACAGTGGGGACACCGGATTCAGAAATGGATCGGTTGATTACGATGGATACAGGATAGGCAAGAGGTTCAGAGGCAATCTGCAGGGAGTAAGAGTGTAGCTTGTCAAGAGATGGGGAGCAAGGTTTAAGTTTAGAGAGTAATGACTTTACATAGTTGATACTGCTTTTAGAGAGAAGGAGTTAGTTGGGTTTGGAAGAGGTTTAGAGTTTGTGGGGGTGCTAGTGTTGTTTCTGGGGGGGTAGTTTATTATGGAGGTTATTGAGTTTATAAAATGATTGTTAAATTTGTTGGCTATGTCTTCGGGTGTTGCATTGGGACATGGGTTAGGAGTGGAAGGGTTTCCTGGATGAAGAGTCTGATTAATAGAGCTCCAGAATTCTTTTGGGTCTGATTTGAGAGTAGAAGGAGGATTGGCATAGAAGTTTATTTTGTCATAATGGATGATTTTTTTTATTTTATTTCTGAGTTCTTTATATTTCTGAAGAAAAGAAGGGGTCCTAGTTTTAATCCACATTTTCCAAATCTTATCCCGGTCTTTCATGAGGGTTCTGGTAGATTTAGTGAATCAGGGAACAGTATTAGATTTGAGTCTAATCATGCGAAGAGGAGCAAGGGAGTTAAGAATGTTTAGGAATGCAGTGTTGAAGGAGTGGACAGCTTCATCTAAAGGAAGAGTGGTGAGGTAAGACCAGTTAATTCTGGAGAGTTGGTGAATAAAGAAGTTAAGACATAAATGAGAAAGTGAGAGGGTGGTAATAAATTTGTTAGTTTTGGTAAGGTGGGGAGTATGTCTGGTAACTGTTATAGAGCAGTGGTCGCTGAGGGCATTTGGAAGGGTTTGGGAGTTATGATAGTTTTGAAGGTGGGAGACCAATATCCAGTCAAGAAGAGAGCTAGGTAGGTGATATTTATTAATGTAGTTGGGGTTGTGAATAGCTGCTCAAACCCATGTAGGTTTATACAGGAAGTAGTGTTGGGAGCTTGTATTGTAAGCCAATCAATATTTACATCTCCCAGTATAATTATTTCATTGTGGATGGTATGTGCGAGGTGAGATAGGATGTTTTCAAGTATGTTAATATTATCATCAGGGGGAATATAGATTGCTGTGACAGTTATGGTGATGAAACTGTTAAGTTTGAAGTTGGTCAGTAGGAGTTCAGCTGGTGAGAAGGAGGATAAGTCTAGTGTGGGACGGATTTGGGAGAGACAATTGGAGTAGAGTATGGAGACTCCACCTCCTTATCTTTTAGGTCGATCTAATCTAAGGATATTATAGCCAGGAGGGATGATTTCCTTGTCCAGATGGTGTGGTATTAACCATGTTTCAGTTAGGGTAACTATGTCAGGAGTATAGTTAGCTATCCAAGCATGGAGTTTGTAAACTTTATTTAAAAGGCTCCTGACGTTGATAGAGCAGAATTATACTTGTTTTTGTGGGTTGGAGGGGGTGGCAGGTTTAGATACAGGGGGGTTATTGTTCAGGGTAGTGTCTGTAGGGCCTGGGTTAGGATGAATGTCACCAGATAGAAGTAGAGGATTGTAATGGGGTTTTAATTTGAGTAAGCAGACTTTGTTTTTATGTTTTAAAGGGGAGGGGGAGATATTTTTTATTTTAAGAATGGGAGTGGTGGGGGGAAGGCTGGAGGGACAAATAAGTACGTAGGGTTGTGGTGCAGTATTTGAGTTAAGAGTGGTGTTTGAGGGATGGAAATAGGGACTAGGTAACTGTGAGTGATAGGAGGTGAGGTGATAGAGTATAAGGAGTAGAGAAGGTAAGAGTATAGTTTGAGTTGTAAGAGACATGTCACTTTATGGGCTGTAGAACAGAGGATGAGAGAAAGGGGTGGGAGTAAGGTATAGTAGTCTTTGATAGTGGAATAGTAGGTAACTGTGGGGAGGAGCAAAAAAGGGAGGTAGTATGAGAACAGGAAGTAGAGGAGTGGGGAATTTGGGAAGAAGTGAAGGGGTGTGGTTGTATAGATATGTATAAAGGTAATGATATGGGGGGGTGGGGGGGAGCGAAATGATCGGTCATCTCGCAGATATAATTGAATAAGATCTCCTCTTAGATATCTGTAAGAAACACTGTACAAGTTGAGATATTTTAGTCTTTCATAATAACTTAAATTTTCACATCGATGGATGCTCTTGGTATATTTCCGCTGTACTCATTCCAGTTTACTCATGCTTGTTTTCTTATAGGGTTTCCATATTGTTATTCCATACTCAAGTTTAGGTCTAATGTAACTAATGAACAACGACTTCATCATTTTTAATTTCCTAGACTTTATAAAGCTTTTTATATAACCTCTAGTTCTATAACTATTATTAACCAATTGGTTGATATGATTAGAAGAACACATAGCTGAATCTACCCATATACCCAGGTCCTTAAAGGAGTCTACATTTTCAATCACTGTGTGCTGTATTAAATATTTGTAATAAATTGACTCGACTGAGGTCACACATTACAGATTTTTATTTCAGACATGACAAACTAAACTTTGAGTTATGGAGTCCCCCAGGGCTTCATTCTTGGTTTGTTTCTCACTATTTATATTACTCCACCTGTGCATGCTGATCCAGTTGATGGAGACCTTGTCATAACAGATCAAGGTTTTACAAGATGACCAGTATTTTACATATTGTAGCTGGTATAATGATTTTAGAGGTAAAGATTCAACATGCGTACCTGCCATGCTGTAGGTTGTGGAACAGCAAGCAAACACTTTTTAACAATCAATAAATTCATTAGGGTTGCAACAGTTCCGAGAAGGGTTACTCATTTATTGACAGATATTTCTTGCATTTTCTGTTAATTTTTGCTTCTTTCTTAAAGGACTCTAATGTTGTGTTCCATGGTTTTGACATTCTTTGGAAGTTTCATAAAAGCAGTGATTGAGCTCTTCTTAAAACACATCAGCTAGTGTGTTTTGTAGTCATAAATGTTCCATTAATGTTTGCAACCTTGGGGCAGCATCATGCTATTAGGGTAAATTGTTCACATTTCAGTAGCTGGAGTTCAAAGACGGACAACTAAATGCAGCATGACAAGAAAGCACTAACTATTAAAAGGTTAACAGTTGTGAATATATGTTACTTGTAAATCAAACTTTGAAATCAGAGGGTTCTGTAGCATTTGTTTTTTTTTTTGGCAATTCTCTTAATACACGTTGTAAAAACTGATATATCCATAAGAGGGAGACAGTTAACCACATTTCTTCCAAACAGTATCTCACTTGCTAGTAATACAAAACTAGTAGGAAATACAAATTTTATTACATGGTGTTCTTTCCCAGCACTAACTTAGTAAGCACAACTAACTAATTGCTATTTCAAGCCATAATTACTTGCATAAATGAATTTCAGATGTATGTTTTGATTTATTCTATACTTTTTCTAAAAAAATCATCATAGGCACTGTGTCTTCCTTGTTATGCCGCATAATATCAGCAGGCCTTAATTGATCTCTTACTAAGGCTGTCAACTCTAAGTTCAAAACTGAAAGTATATATTATATCTTGACTCGGAAGAAAAATACAGTCATAAGAAATAGTGCAATTACTTTAAAAACAATGGGACTTAAATGCTAGCTAATTACAAAATGTTTGACGGCTTACTCCAGCATGTTGGTCTGTGGTGCTCTAACACCTAAGGACAATGCACAGAGTTATGCTTTCACTGTAACTTTTGACTCATTTTGATGAACATGATTTAGATTCTGTGATTAGCAGCTCAGTCCATCATCAACATAGTGATAAAAGAAAACAAGGGCAAGTGAAAGACCTGTGGCCACAACTGAGAATCCTTTACAAAGTACAATCACTGTACGCTGCTATACTTCTAAGCTAATATACGTTTTGTTACAGAGATGTGAATTATGCTTTTTGACTTAAACTAAAACAACTTAAATTTCCTGATATTGCAGATAAAGTAATAAAGTATACCATGTCAAAGAATTCATATTACCTCTTTATAATAAAAAGTGCTCCATTTTCTGACTACCTCCTTTGAATTTTGTTGTGAATTGTAGAGATAACAGGTTAAGTGATAAGAAAGGAGTGTCACATATGCAGAGCTGGTTTGTCATTACCTTATTGTACGGAGCATATCAGCATAGATGTTTTTTTCACTCATGTAGACATATCATTTACACAAACGTCACTGTGTGTGTGTGTGTGTGTGTGTGTGTGTGTGTGTGTGTGTGTGTGTGTGTGTGTGTGTGTGTGTGTGTGTGTGTGTGTGTGTTTGTGTGTGTGTGTGTGTGTGTGTGATACCTCTCAACCTGCATGTGTTGAAAACAGTCACAAAGACCCTTGAAATGTAGCCACAAATCTGGACAACTAATTAGCAAAATATTTGAATACCAAATAATGCATAACTCTTCCCACTTCCAGTGGGAATGTGGGATGCAACTCAGAAACAGAAAATGACAAAAAAAAAAAAGGAAAAATATAATGACGTTATCAAAGATAGATTGTAACATCTGTAGACTTTAATGAACTGCTTTGCAAAATTCTACCACTCAAGGTCATTTATTTTTGCTTCTGAAAAGGGGAGATGTAATATGTGTGTTGTCTTTCTTTAAATTACTTGTGCCAGTAGTTTCTGGGAAATTTTGGTCATGTAGTGTTGTTTTATGTGTAAAAATCATATGTGATGAGTAGGATTCAGGTAAATCAAGCCTGAAAATAGGGACACACCTCCAAAATAGGTACATCATGGCCAGGGATAAATCAGGCTGCCTGAAAATAGGAATGTTCCTCCAAAAGAAGGACAGTTGAAAGACTGCTGTCTGCATGTACGTGTGTGTGTGTGTGTGTGTGTGTGTGTGTGTGTGTGTGTGTGTGTGTGTGTGTGTGTGTGTGTGTGTGTGTGTGTGTGTCAGACAGCACTACAATGGGAGCACACAGAGCCGTGTGTCCCTCCTGTTAAACTGTGTTCCCTGGTGAGTGCCACAATAGCTGGCATAGTAAAATATTAAAAAGAAAAATGGAAAAGCTCTCTCTTTTTTTCACAATATAAATCAAGCAGTCAGGTGTACATTGGTCTGCTCTATGAAGAAAGCATGAGTAGATGAATGACAAGCATGGTAGTAGACCAAACCAATGAAAAGGGTGCTTATTGGGGAAGACGTTCAGCAGTACAGCTAAAAAATACCTACTCCAATCCTGCTCCCCCTCATTAAACCTCTTAAATAAGAAGTAGTTCCTTGATCTCTTAACTCACACAAACAACTCACCTGGAGATTGGCAATTAACTCTGACCTCTGGCTTTTACCAGTGGGATGAACAGAGGTATTTTCCATTATTTGAAACTGTGTAAAGCAAAATATTTGCTTTATGTTGTTTCATACTTTCTCTTATTATCAATTTTTCCAATCATACCTTCTCATTTTGGGGCCAGATTTGTTCTTCCCATCACCATCAGTCCAATCTCTTCTTCCCTTGGCAGACTTACTGGAGCAGACTATATAGATGACTGACTCAGGTATAGTCTATGGATGGCACCTAATGACTGGAATTAGTTAAAGTGTACAGCATTAGAATCATTTGCTGCAAGTGTTAGTGACTGTCTCAGCCTTCCAGCAATGTGCCAAAGTGCTGCTACCCTAGTACCTACTAACTAGACCCAGTGGACAGTCTAACTAATGGTCAAGTCAAGTAATTTCCCTCCCATTTATGAAAGGACAGAGTCTTCAGTAAAAAAACGTAAATGTTGAAGTTGTACTTTGACCGTCTGTAGCCTACAGTAGTCTTTTTCAGCAGAAGGTAATAGCTAGGAAGTGTAGGCAGCTATGTACATTTTTAAAAATTCACGAATGACAGAAAATGAGACACTTTGGAATGCGCCCTTTCATTTTTAGAAATGCAGGGTTGATATAAAAAGAGATCTGGATAGACAACCCAGTTTGGCATGCACACCATAGGACTGCATAATCTGGGCTAATAAACTAATTTACAAGATTGCTCTTTGAAACTATCAGTCTGCTATTCATTTGCTGCTGAAGTGGAGTTAAACAATGGGACATGGTGAATGAGTTACAGGTTGCCTGTATAAAATCTTCCACAGTTTCCTTTTGTTTTTAAAATGCAGGATGTGTATGTGTGTGTGTGTGTGGGGGGGGGGGGGGGCTAAGACTTGCTGATCTCCTACTTGATGAACAAGTTCTGTCCATTGACTGACAGGGTCACCATTGTTGTTGGTGGTGGGATGCCATAAAGATGGTAACCTGCATACTGTGCCTTTTTTAACTTTTGCTTATAAGTAAGTGCCAATTCAAGGGAAAGAAAAAAGTCAGGCAGTGGCAGTAATCCGAGAAAGTCCTTCAGTGTGAGAAAGGAAAGACCATCAGTAAAGTAGGTAGTAACTGGTAAGGTAAACAAAATAATTGCAATGTCATAAAAAGACAAGAACTTAAGAGTACAACATCCTGTTTGGTATGTACCTCACAAGACATCTGCAACAGCTGGAAAGGCCGCAGAAATGCCTCACTAAAAGAATCACAGGTCTAAAGTAGATGCCCTATGCTGACCGTCTAAAAAACTCCACTTATACTCTGCGGAATATCGTCTACTCTGAGGCGATCTCTGCTTAACATACAAGGCCATGTCAAACCCAGAGCTGTTGCACATGCTCCACTTAAAGAAATCTCAATCCCTCAGAGCCGTACACTCCAGGGATCTAAACCTTGTCATCACAATGAACAAAACATGCTGGAGGGATAGGTTCCTGACCCAGAGACTCCCCATACTCTGGAATAGACTGCCCATACATGTCAAGCAGAGCGGCAACTTGGCCCTCTTCAAAAGGAACCTTGACGATTGGATGGGAGATAGGAAATCCACCCCAGGGATTACGTCAGTCACCCTGCTAGACAGGGGTCCAGGGAAGTAAATATTGTGGGAAGAAATATCCAGGGAATTGTTATGGCTAGGCTTGTATAGCGTTAGGGCCGATAGCCTAATACGAACCTATGAACCTATGAAGCTATTATTTGGCACAAACTAAGAAGAAAACATTCTTTGCAGAGACTTTGCATTATTAGTCAAGTTTGTGGTATTAGTTCACCACTGGACTTCATTTCAGCGGTCAATACACATAATTGCTTTTCATGACCCCTTTTCCACTGTGTCATGTATCATTTTATTTCTTAAAGGGGAGAAGACTATTTTTCTTTTATGAGCATCATCAATGCTATGCCTTAGTTGAGATTAATGAATGTGAAAACAATACATTCAGACAGCCTTTTAAAATATACTACAGGAATCCACAAACTGCCTGAATTGTAATTTTCACATTCAAGCAACTGTAAACTAGTCACTGAATCCCCAAAGGACTTAGTCATCCTGCAAGATGTTTTTTTTTTCCAAACAGATAACTGGTGCCAAAGTCATGAACTGAAGCAAAATGCCTAAAAATTGTATCATTGCAACCTTTGGGATATCATCTACCCCAGGGAACTACCACATCACACAGACAGTATGTTCCTAAGGGTTGACCCAGTTGCTCAGGATTTAGGAACTTATGTGGACATTGACCTAACCTTTTACCAACATGTGTCCTTTAATGTAAGAAAGTCCTTCTACATTGTGCAGCTTATAAACAAAGGGATTGTGTCTTGATCTGTGGATGTCATTGTCTCCCTTTACACAGCCCTCATTAGGCCAGTCATTGAATATAATTCCCCCTTTGGCATGTATCTGTTCCGACACATTCAACAACTGGAAATCCTAGAGAGGTACCTTACTAAAAAGATACAAGGCCTAAACAACATGACTTACATGGACCGACTCAAAGTCTTGTCACTATACTCGGTATCCTACAGACAACTAAATGGTGACCTGTGTCTGGCATACAAGGAATCCTCTGATCCAATGCTGATGGATTTACTGCCCATCAGCAAGTCAAATGGCATCAGAAATTCTTGATCAAAGGATCTAAACATTTTCCACAACATCAGCAGAATGATTTGGAACAGGAGGATACCACTTCTCTGGAACAGACTCCCCGTCCATATAAAACAAAAAAAGTTCATCCCTGACCATATTCAAGTGCAACATAGATCTATGGATGGGAAACAGAGAATTTACCCAAGGACTGCTTAATGTACTACTAATGGACATAGACAGCACCCAAATGCTTTACCCTATGCATGAGTCCCTTCAAATTATCTATGTTATGATCCCAGTTATTGTCATTAGGGGGAATATATGATTACTGACCATGGGATGGGTAAGACCAGTCTATAACCAAATGGGAGGTTATTTTGACCACAAAAAGGGAAAACGGGCTAGGCTTAAAATGGTCCACAAGGGCAGCTAGACTAGCAGTTACCTAAGAGGCAATGAACTAAAAACATCACTCTTATGATAACTTCAATTTGTGTCTGATTTATATATTTTTCCATGACTTTCTGTGCAACTCTGCTGTAACTTTGAAATTATGTTAATATCACAAATGTTACTGTGGTGTGTCTGCAAGCCCATAACTTGACTTTTTATTTTTTTTTCATACATTCTGGACTTTATAGTGTCTTATCTAGGATTTAGCCCTGCTGCAGTCCTTTATCTTGTAAAACAAATGAAGGAGAGCTATTGAAGTTTTGCATTATATACAAAAGTCTCAACTGATCAGGGACAAATCTTAACCGAATGCTTTTCTCCCTCATGTTGTATTTACTTAATTATTTGTGTTTGTTAACTAGGGAGGAGCACTGATCACCATGGGCTTTTTTCTGATTGAGCCTGGGATCGCTGTCTGTTTAAGTGACTTACTTAGAGTCATCAAACTAAGACTAGCAAAATCAAACGTTGACCACAGGAAGCAACTTATTAGCAACTCATTGCCTTAATCTTCTGTGCCAAAAGCCAACTTTTGTTTTGCCCCAGTTCTTGCACTAAGACAACTAAAGCTGTGGGTGAGATATATAGACATGCACTGTGTGTGCGTGTGTGTGTGTGTGTGTGTGTGTGTGCGTGTGTGCGTGTGTGCGTGTGTGCGTGTGTGTGTGTGTGTGTGTGTGTGTGTGTGTGTGTGTGAGCGTGCAGAACACACTAATATTTAGGCATTCACTTTTCATGGTTCTCGTGGTTAGAATATAGTGTGTCTTCTTAACTATTCTAGTGGTTAAGAAGATGCACTGTCTTGGGATGTCTGCATCTTTCACATAAGCATTAATTAGTGCATCACTGCACTGTATTAGACAGCACATCTCTTTGTACATTAACAACTTGCCAGATGCACTTTCAGTAAATGTGAGTTTCAGGGCAAGAGATGTTTACTGTTGCTCATACTATGTTTATTTTCAGTGTGAGAGTCTTTGGTTTTGTTTAGCAAATGCTCTGCAGTTTTTTTTCTGCATAATTTGAAATCAAAAGTTTATGTCTCTATAATAATTTTGACAGAAACTATGCACGTTGACAGGTTTGAACAGTATTCAAGGAAGAGACAGCCAAGTAATAGGATATTGATATGGCTGGGGGGACTGTCAATTCTATTCCCTAAGGCCCCATTTGACCATAGGTTCATAGGTATATACTAGGCTAATGGCCCCGGAGCCTTTACAAACCTAGCCCATAGGATTACCCTGACATCATGGCACCTAACCTTAGTTCCCAGTGCCTCTGTTGAGTAGAGCCACTGGAGTGATCCCCGGGGTGAATTTTCTATTTCCCATCCACTCATCAATGTTTCTCTTGAAGAGTGCCAGTGAGGTGCTCTGTTTGACATGTATGTGAAGCCTATTCCATAGCAAGGTCAGTCTCCGTGTTATGAACCTGTCTCTCCAGCACATTCTGTTGATTGTGGTAATGAGGTTGAGGTCACTGGAGCCTGTGGTCCGGAGGGATCGGGATTTCTTTAGATGTAGCATTTCTAACAGAGCTGGATCAGACATGGCTTTGTATGTCAAGCAGAGATCGTCTCTAAGTAGGCAATATGAGACAGAGAATAGTTGGATTTTTTTTTTTTTGAGTCTATCCATATAGGACAAGTGTTTAAGGCCTAGGATCCTCTTTGTGAGGTACATTTGTGGCTTCTCCAGTTGTTGCAGGTGTCTCATGACGTACATGTCAAATATTCCATATTCTGTCTCTGGTACAGATCCAGGTTACAGCACTTCCTTCCTGTGAAGAAAACACTGAAAACAGAGAACCAGGTTACAGTATTGCCTTTCCAAAAACAGATCTTCTCTGAGGACATTTTCTGGTAAATTTCAGAGGAGATGCAGCAATGGGGCAACCTAAGAACAGTGTCTGGTTAAGTGATTTGGTCAAAATTATACATTAAGCAAATGGAAGTAGGTAGACTTACATCCTGTACGCTTGACTGAATAGCAACCTAGAGCCTTAATCCTCCATGTGACAAAAGGAAGCACTGCCAGCGCAGCTAGCTTGAATTTTGTAAATAATTATGTCATTTGATAATATCAAACTAATTTATATAAGATGCTTGTGTTACAAATTGTATGTCGTGTATATCAAACTGCTTTGTACAGATGTTTGAGTTGAAAAGGTATTTGTAAAGTGCTTGTGCTTAAAATGTATCTGCAGTGTGCTCTACTGGAAGAGAACAGAAAAGTACATGCACTATTTTAGCTGTTTAAATGTATATGTTAACAGAGGAAACTAGAGGGCTGGTTAACTTCAGTCCAGCAAACTTCAGAAAAATATCTGAAATTAAATAACTTTATAGGAGGTGATAAAGATACTAGCTCACAGGTTTCAAGGCAGCCAGAGACACAAAGTCTGTACTAGGAAGCTTTCTGCATTGACTTAGGTGTGAAATAATTGCCACTGAGGAAGAGTGAAAGTGTTTAGTTGTTTTATGACCTCCAGAAACTCAACAGATCTGAGCAAAGGTCCTTGTGTGTGTATTTTTACAGGTAGGTGCTAAGTCCTGTCAGCTGCCTGCAATGGGAGTTTTGCCTGGGAACTAGAAATCAGACAACAAAATGTGATATGATTCTGCAAGCTATCCCAGTAGTAATATTTTAGATACTTTTTTGAGAAGTCTCTTAGTGTGTGACAGGGTATTCTGTATTCTGTCTTGGACCTGACAAGAAGAAGAACCATTTATCATTTATCATCTATCTTGCTCTATTAGTAAGTTACCAGGGAATAGTATAATTGTGTTAGATTCAGTCATTAATATAGTGAAGCTTAGTTTAGATATTATTTTTCTTTATTTGTGTGAGACTATTCTTCAATGTTATTTTAAATATTTCCTGTAATTTTGAACTCCGATGTCGCTGTGAATATATTTTATTATTTATTATTACATATATTTGAACCTTTCATTGTGGCTGATCTTTGTAGAGATATTTAAGTTTTGAGAGTACTTGCATATTTATTTGGTGACACTGTGTGGGCCACTCCTAATAGCCTTGCTCTTGGTTAAACTACCATTTGTATTAACAGTAATTTCACTCAGTATATTGGGTGCCTTCGTAAGGGCTTCAAGGTAGCTGGCATGAGTGACTGGTGGCAGTGGTAACTACCTTGTAGTGTCAGCAGAAGGGAGCATAGCTAATAAACCTGTGTCAGCCTTTCTCAGGTGTGTGTGTGTGTGTGTGTGTGTGTGTGTGTGTGTGTGTGTGTGTGTGTGTGTGTGTGTGTGTGTGTGTGTGTGTAAATCAAATCTCAAAGAGTGTATGTGTGAGTGTCAGCTACTTGGGCAGGGACACAAAGCACTGGTTGGACAAAGAGGGTGCTGGAGGTCTTGGCTTGGTCACTGAAATGGGATATCAGCTCTATTACTGTACCAGTGGGAAGTCCCACTGGGGATCTGGAGAAAGAGGGAGAAACCAGCCCCGGACTGATTGTGGTCTCTGTGTGCCCTTAAGGGAAATTGCACTTGATGCAGAGAGCTGCATCTGGAAATACTGTGTGTGTACCTGTTATCCATCCATGAATGTCCCCCCTCCCCACGCAGGTTCCAGTCATGAGGACTGAGGCACCTTGATTACTGGCCTAGAGATGGGAATATCCAGGTCACACTCCACACTAACTACCAAACCTTCATTCATTAACTGCATGTTTCTGATAAATCACTGAGAATTACAGTCAGCCAGTGCCAATCATTAGAGGTTTATGTTATTCATTGTTCAGAAAATCCATGCAGATGCAAAACCTGTTCTGTTAACCTTAAATGAGTTAGAGTCCTTTATCTCTTAACTGTTTTTGACTTTGCAGAACATCTCTGATTGTGGTCTTTTTTATACTGATGCCCTGTCCCTCATTAGCTGTTTTGGCAGTTAGTGCACAGACAGGACTAAAATTGAAAGATGCTGTACGCAGAGTACAGAGTTTGATTATTTCCACCTTCATTGTGTATCAAGTGACTCTCAATAAGTCACTTAATTCAACAGTGTTTCTAGGTCACCCCAAAGGGATAATTTGTCGGGTCTACTTTATTTCCACGAAAGCTGAATCGGTCGAATACAATTCACGTGAACCATAATGAGCGAAACACGAATACGTTGAATGCACTAAACTGCGAAATTCGAAATCTCGATCTCTCATAGTTTTCCAACCCCACCGCCTGCAACATACTACCTACCAAAATACAGTAAAAAATAACACATACACACACTAACCAAAACCCTACTTTTAACCCTACACTAAACCCTACATACACAACTATTTATGACTATCCTTAACCCCTCCCTAACCCTAAGGTCCGTAACTACCGCACACTTACCCTACTGAGCTATACCCAAACAAACTAAATATTCCACACACATACACTTAACAAAACCCTACACTAAACCTTACATACATTACCTATCTATGCACTTACCTTAACCCGCACCCTAACCCTAAGGTCCGTAACTATCGCACACTTATCTTACGGAACTATTCTGCAGACGGGCCAACTATGCAAATTTGATATTTCCACTTTCGCGGTTTAGTGCATTCGACGTACTCGCGTTTCGCTCATTATGTGTCGTACAAATTGTATTCGACCGATTCAGCTTTCGCGGGAATAAATAATTTGTCCAATGGGCTTACATTGTCAACAAATAAGTTTGAAAAAATAGGTAAATCACTGAGCATTACATTCAGCCAGATATTAGAGTTTCATAGTTCTTATTAACCAGGGAATGCATATGCATGTAGCACCTGCTATTTTCTTAACTTTTTAACTAAATTAGAGCTGTCTGGCAGTTAAGGCTCTGAGCTGTTAATGAACTGCTTTCTATAGTCAAAAGTATAGTCTGAATTCTTCTACATCCACCTGCTTACTGTGTTACTTCAAGCGAGTCACTCAGACAGTGCTCCTAGATTGCCCCCGAAACGGCCAGTTTGTTCGTCGGGTTTACCTGGTTAACAAATACATAAAAGGAAATAATATTTAAAACATTTATCCACACACTCCCACCACCACTACCATAGAATTTTTGAGCACAACGTTCAGAGTGGTTTGGTCTATTTCTTGTAAAAGTTCTGGCTTTCTGGCAAATTGTTGTGGACTGCAGCCACTAAATGACATGTATGAGGGTTTCAGAGTATGTATCCTTCAGAACATGCTTGTTAATGCAAAACTTATTATTCTAGCAGCTTTCTAAAAATCTAAGAAAAATATTTAAAGTCTGTCCTTGATATTGTGCCTGTTTCTGATTTTTGACCTTAGATATTAAGAGGGCAGAGAGCAGTTGCACTGTATGGCTCTGAGAGAAATGAGATGAGATACATTACTATTTATGAATGTATTTCTTAGCTTGATCTTCATGCAATTACATTGGCTGTAAATGATGTGTGTATGTGTGTGCACAGAGAGGGCATAATTCTCAACTGCCTCTGACTGTTTTCCCCTCATATTTGTAGTCTATTCCATGTAAAATTTTTGGCTTTCTTATAAAGTGTTGTGAACTGAAGTCACTAAATAATGACAGACATGAATTTCAGACTTCATACCCCTTCATACCCATCAGAAAATGATTGCTAATACAAAACGTACTTTGCTAGCAACATTTTTCAGTATGCAGAACCAAAGAAAATATTTTTCGTGTAAGTGTGACCATGTTACTTCTCCTGAGAGTACTCCTAGGATGTTCCCAAAAAGGGACACTTGAGTCCAGTGTGCTGTCCCAGGTAGTTAGCAAATTTGTTACATATTTGCCTTTTGAATTCCTGCAGCCTTTACACAGACACTCATTAGTGTTTCACTATATGCTATTTAACTACAAATGCCAGCAGGTGTCTTGTAGTTTGATGAGTTGCCATATGCATATTCAATATATGAGCTTCAAAGAAAGAGAAGTTCACCGTTACTCATCTTAAGTCTGTTTTCAATGTGAGAGATTTTGTTTTGTTTAGCAAATGGCTGTCAGTGTTTTTGCTGTAAAATTCCAAATCTCTGATCAGTGCAAAACAGGCACAACCTGCTTTTCTGGAATGTGCTCTGACATTCTTTATTATCTTTTGACTGAGGCACAGAAGTTTTTATACCATTCTCCTACTTCTGCTGTATTGATAGCTACCAGCTTAATTTGTTAAACTGTAGCTTAACATTTCATAAAAACTATAATACTTCAGCACAGCAAATTTAGTTACTGTCTGTGTTGTGCATATTGCCAGGATATGTAAAATATGTATGCTATTAGACTGTGGCATTTATTGCCTTTTTCATGGGAAAACATGGGGAATGGTATTTCATGTTTAGCAATGGATTGTCGGTAAATTGTTACAATGCAATCTATACTTTTTTTTTGTCTTCAGATGTCTGATGCGCCCCACTAACTAGGTACTGCACTCCTATTGTGTCCCAGCTGGAAAGGAAACCTGGAGCAGTCACTGTTTTGTGTGTGTGTGTGTGTGTGTGTGTGTGTGTGTGTGTGTGTGTGTGTGTGTGTGTGTGTGTGTGTGTGTGTGCACTTGCACACTGTGTGTATGTAACAATATATCTGTGTGAAAAAAAGAGTGACAGATAACATAGGTTTTGCAACTACTTGAGCTTTTAGGATACCAGGAGTCCTTCATCTACAGTAATTAAATTACATCGATGATCCGCTGTGGCGACCCCTAACTGGGAAAAGCCTAAAGAAGAAGAAGAAGAAGGTATACTGCTTAAATATTGATTTGCGCTTAGAAAGGGAAGTACATATTTATTTCTTGGCCAAAAAAGTCACTTCAAAATGCCAGTGAGGAAAATAATGTGCAGTTCTGAATTTGTGTGGCAAAAAGGCAAGTATTACCAAAGGAATAAGCTATTTGTATAGAATGTATGGTTGCTGTTTGCATGTAGTAGCCTATACAGGTTATGGTTCAGCTAACTGAAAGAAAGAGAGAACAGTAAAAATGTGTTGACATCCGGCAGCTTGAACATTAACAATAGATAATGGTCAGTGTTGATGTGACACCCTGACTTCATGTGCAATAATGGGAAAAAGGAGGTTGTGGTTGGTAGGATGGATGAATGTCAGTCTTAAAATTGTCAGAATATTAAAGCCTTACTGGCAGTTAAACTTACAATTACTAGGGTCCTGACTAGAATGTTACCTTATGTGATAACTACTGTTTTGCCATGAATAAAACACAGATGTCAAAACGTAAACTGCATTAATCTTACAGTTACTGTTAACTTTTTGAGTTAGTCAGTAGTTTGGATTTGGGGTAAATCCATTATAAATTCATGCATTATTAAAAAAAAAATTGTTGGTAACTAATGTAATAGCAATGCTAGCAGCACTCTATACATTTAAGCGAATTTCTGCATTGTGGAACTGCTTCCACCTTCCACAGTTACATCCACTGGGCCTTCTACAGTGAAGCCTTTTATGGAGTCCACACAAGATTAGGTGACATTGTCTAGGTTGCACACTCTCTTATGAGTCACACAAGACTCCTAGAATGACACCTTGGACAGCCACAGTTACTTACACAGCTTTCAAGGTAAAAGGGGAAATGGAAGCAGGTTGCCAGGTCTTTCTTCTGGAAACATTTTCTAGTCATTAAGAAAGATGGCAGATGAGCCACTGCCTGAGACTTGAATGAAAGTCAGAACAAATCTGTTCTCATCCCATGTCTCACTGTTTCACCGAGGAACACGGATGAGAGTTTAGTTTTCTGTCAGCAGCAGGTGGCACCTTATTTGTTACCAGAAACTGTTGGGAGAGTCAAATAAAGAGCACATGCAAAAATAAATAAGGAACGATCAGACAGGCACAAATGCATCATTAGTGATACAACTCACAGGCCGCTGTTAAGATTATTTGCACAGAGTATGATAGTCACCAAATAATGTTGTTCCTGGAGTATGTTCCAAGGACCAGTAGGGATGATATATTTTTGTCGATGGAAGGTGGATGGAAAATGAACTATGATAGAACTCAATGACACTCCGTATAGAATATATATGACTATAGAATGGTATGACATTATTATTTTTCTCTCTGTAGAATTGGCTGGAGCATATTACTTTGGCAGATAACCTTTTAGTGTTAAATGTCTACTCTTCATTTTACAAACTGAGATGAATAAACCCGTGTTGAAATGCACAAAGATATCTCAACATATATATATATATATATATATATATATATATATATATATATATATATATATATATATATATATATATATATATATTAGTGGTAGGCATAAGCATTTTACAAGCCAGCTTTACAGCTTTTATATCAGTACTCTTATATAAGAATAATATTTTTATGAGGATGAGGACTGCAAAATATGTTTTTGAAATGTATTACAAAAATGGAACACATCAGCAAGGGATAACCTTCTGAATGTGCTACAAATCAAGCAGACCTGTTGAAAGGATTGTTCATATTAGTGTTTATACCCAAATGACTAGAGGAGGCCACCATGGGAAAGCTGAGTAGGTTTGGGCAGGGAAAGCTGGATGCATGGAAAAGTAAGACAGGAAAACTAGTGAAGGAATTCCAGAGCTTTTGGGGAGATAAGGCACAAGGTCGACATAAGCTCCCTCTTAGGATGTTACAAAAGTTGACCTTTGTGATCTGCAACCATCTGATGCAACTCTGTAGTTGACTATTGAGTAACAACAAGGTGCTGCAAGAATGAAAGTGATTTCCCTGCATTAGAGCCATAGCTTCAGAAGGGTGAAGAGGGCAGCTAACCTGGGTGCAGGCTGCTAGAGGATGCAACCCAATTGACAAATATGGTTGCCAATGCAAAAGTGATGTACATTAAGTAAGGATCAAAATTCAGCATTCGTTTCACTCTTTTAGATATAGGAAGGAACCAGGTAATTAAAAACATGTCTGTCTCACTTTCATTCTAATGAAGGTCATGAAAAGACCTTTAATGACAAGTTAGTGATATTCCTAAGGGTTAGTTCTTTCCCTAATTGCAGATAGTAATGTTTCAAAATGTCAGCAATGAAAGAGAGTGATAGTAAAGATGGAATCATGTACTATGCCATTGTTGACATATTTTACAATCCCTAGATTTTGTTCAATACTAGTGACACAGCACAAGTATTTAGGAGGATGCATAGATGCATGGGTGGAAGCAAAAAAAAAAAAAAACACAATGAGGAACAAGGTTTAAAAAATAAAGTTTATGAGGACATCTTAATGTCAGGATAGATGCAATACTCAGGCAATTGTCATAGATAGCATATCTTCTATCAACCTCTTCATCTTTTTGTAATATTGTTAAGTAAAACTGTTGATGTATAAAGGTGGATTAGTGAAATATTTATTTTCCATTTGTATTAATGCAGCATTTTACTTTGAACTATATAGTGCTTATGCATATTGGATGAACAGCGTAATGTTTTAAATGAAAAAATGCATTTCATAATATACAATGCATGAAACCAGTCAATAATTAGCATTATGGAACCTTGCTGTTCTTCAAAAATTTTAACTTTGCAGGAATTTTGGTAAATGATAAGGAAGTACATGTATTTAAAAAAACAAAACAAAACTTAGCATACCTGCAGTGAACTATAATTGGAGAGTACATAATTTCATATCTGCTGCCTCTTTCTCTACAACGGTTCAGTGTCATATAATGTAATGAAGCCGTAAAATACAAATTAATACCATGCGCACAGTGTGTTATATATATGGGGTCTATATCAGCATATCGAATGCTGAAAATGCCAAATGCAATTTCATCGAACTGAAATGTTCGAAATCTCAAAAGAGTGAACTGACAGAACATTGATTTCTTTCCCAGGGAAAGAAATCGGTGTTCCATGCAAAAAAAAAAAAAAATGTTAATACTTTAAAAACTGACAGAAGCTTCGCCACCCACACCCCCCCTACTGAAAAATGTCAACTCCGAGACCGCACCACAGTGGAGGTAATAATAAACTCAGATGATGGCCCACAGATTTCTTTCCCTGGGAAAGAAATCGATGTTCCATCAGTTCGCTCTTCTGAGATTTTGAACATTTCAGTTCGATGAAATTAAATTTGGGGTTTTCAACATTCGAAATGCTGATAGGAACCCATTATATGACTGTAGTAAACACAAATCTCTTCTTGTGAAAGAAGAATAATGCATGGCATATGTGAAGTCATGTTCATTCTATATGATGCCACAAGATGGCGATAGAATCATAGATTTCAACATCCCGTACATTAAAAAAAAAAAATTAGAACCTGGTGCTGGCAGTTATCTCAGAGATTTAGGCTATAAGCTGTTAATGATTGGCTTCCTGTAGATTACAGCTTGATTCTATCAAGTCAGGGGTTGCCACAGTGGAACTCCGGTCCGCTAATGATTGGCACTGGATTTTTACCGTGCCGAGTTGCCAGCCCAATGCCCAACCTTCAAAGAAAGCACACCCATTCATGCAGGCACCTACCTGCATATCTTTAAATGTCACTCGACTGTGGGGACGACATGCAGACTCCACACAGAAGGCACTCCAGCCGAGAATCGAATGGGAGAACATTTTGTTGTGAGGCGACAACGCTAACCACTGCACCACAAGTCATTTAACCTGACAGTGGATTCAGGATCAGTGCTCTACCCTGGATACTAAATAAATACCTAGTTTTGGTGACAAATTTTTAGACTTATAAGCAGCTTGGAAGGAGTATAAAAGATAAAATAGAAACAATGATTACTTAGGCTACTTTTATTGTAAAAATCTAGATATGGGAAGAATATTGTGAAATATGATAGCACTTTTCTAATACATAGAAAACCAAGACAAAATAAGAGAAATCCATATAAATAGGGATGGAACAGAAAACAAAACCACAGCACTGCTAATTTTGCTGACAAAACCATCCAGCTTTAATACTTTAGCACTTTTGTCCATTACGTTATAGACTTCATTAGAAGAATTGTAAAATAACACACAGCCCACTTTAAATGAAGCCTAGTTGTGTGATTTTTTTCCATTTTCTCATCACATGCCCCATATTAAATACTATATTTAAAAAATACTATAAAGTATATGGTTATTGGTTATGGTGCATTGTTTTATCAATGAATTTATCACATGTTATGTTTCTTAAAGGATTTTGTGAGATGTGCTTTAAAATGTATTCACTGAAAGTGGCTTGCAGCAATTTAGTTTAGTTGATTTATCTGTCAGTTATCCTTTGATGAATATTCATGAATGCAGATATCACAGACAGTGTAGTGGTGCATCATGAGCAAATGAAAAACTGTACTCTCAAGGAAGTGTTCTGCCACGAGGTTATGAATCTGTATCGAGATAATATCTGTGTATACCAGTGGTCCAGAAAACAAGTCCTAAGTGTTAGAAATATGTGTGTATTGTGCAGATCTTGAGGCATAGTATGTTTATACAGTTGCTCTGTAACACTCCCAGAATGAAATAGTTAACCAAGTCTGATGTTTAGTGGCCTGGCATGGATCTTGATGTGGAAAATGAAATAAAGATGTGCCTCTGGAAGGCCCAACTCAGTGGTGAGTGTAAGTTTATGCTCAGGGGCGGGGCTAAAAAGCCACGGTCAAGACTGCATGTGAATTATGCTCTGTGTCTGTTTACTTCTCAAGCAATGCCTGAAAAATTAAGCCATTTTAATATCCATGGTATCCCGGACATGCTAATGTCTGATAATGGATTTTGTTCTACTAGTGTGAAATTTACTAAGTTTATGAAGGGAAGTAGAATTAGTCATTTAACTTCTGACCTATTTCATGCTTCTGGCTTGACAGACAGGGCTACTAAGCAACGAAACAAACAAAAAGTGAGAAAGAAAACAAAACTATCACAGTTCTTGTCAAACTATCAAATTACTATTCAAATGATGTCAGGTCTGACTTTCCCAGAAATGCTCGATTTTCATGAAAGAAAAAAAATATTTGATTGTTTCTTCCAGGTTTGCTAAAAACATTAAGTTCAGATAATTGCACAAGTACATGAAGTCCTTGTAAAGAATCATATTTGTGGTTCTAAAGGATATCAGGAGTGACTGAGAGCTGTTTGGCCTTTGTCTAAGACTATGATCATAGATAATACATCATCTAGGAAAGGACTGTAAAACAAGTTAAGTGCAAGATCAACAGGTACTGTGTAGGACTGTTCTTTATGTTTAAACTGCCAAGTGGCTGACATATGGCTGTATGTGTATATTTATTTATAGATTAGTGCACTGACCCAAAAGGCTTTGTTTCAGATATAACCTTGTTACAGCAAGTATAAAATATGCACTAAGGTGAGAATTATATACTCAGAGTTTAAAAGTATTAGACTAGTTTGTCAAAGTATGTGCACACATAATACAGTCAAAATTATTACAGCTGCCACTAGTCGGTGCTCACCCATACAAGGACATGTGCTCACCCATACAAGGACACGTGCTCACCCATGCTAAGACGTGCTCACCCATGCAAAGACACATGCTACCATGCAAGGGCACATGCTCACCCATACAAGGACACGTGTGCTGTCTAGGAGAGAATTAGCCTTCTTAGGTGGCTGCAGCTATACAAGAGTAATTATCATTTTATAAGAACAGTTAAGCTCAAAAGTGGAATCAATGAAGTCTTGAAAATGTGCATTTCTGACACAATAGGGTCTATTGAGGCTCTGCACACAAGGCAGAGATCATCCCTCAGCAGTCTGGGAAGAGGAACAAGGCTTTGAGATAGTCCACATAGTTTTTATGATTTAGGCCCTTGATTTTCTTAGTAAGAAAGGGTTGCGGTAATTAAGGTTCTGTCAAATGTTTGGTCGGGTACATACCGAAGTGGGCATTAAGCTCAATGATTGGCCTGACAAGTGTGGAATACAGTAGAATGATTACATCCCTGAACCTTCACACCATATCCTTAAGCAATAACCGATGACATGGTGTGGTATATTGAAGATTTATCCATGGTTGGTGTGATTTAATCAAGAAGGCAAAGCCCGAGTGATTAAATAAAGCCAACCGTGGGTAAATTTCAATATACCACAGCCATGGAGTTGGTTATTGCTATTATACAATGACATTATTTAAGAAAAAAAAAACTTTCTTTTCTTAAATAATGTCTTTGTATAATAGCGCATTACTGTTCTTCTGCTGTTGGTGGTATACTGCTTCCTTGTGTTGATGTTCTGCGCATGCGTGTGCGACTTGCGTTCCTATGCATACCCAGTACATCAATGCTTTGAAACAGAAGCAACGGAGAAAAGAAAGTCTCTGTTGCTCCATTTTATTCTTTTTTTTTTTATTTATTAAAAAAAAAAAGGTTTTGGACACTTTATACCAATGGAAAAAAAGACCGGGCATCAGACCTTTTTCCGTTGGTATATTGTGGGATTTACAACAGGCACGCTGGCCAATCAGTGTGCACATTTTGGAATATTAATGGGGGGGGGGGTCATTGTATAATTAGTAATAATCTGTGGAATGAAAGCATTTTCTTACAATACTAGATACATAGTGATGGAAGGGCACATCAATGTCAAAATAAGTTTCCAGGTCCCTTACTACTGCATTGATTTTCAAGTAGGTGTTGTCAGTATGATAGTTTCCTTACCAAAGGATACTATTATACATTAATTGGCATTTGCTTTTAGTCCATCATTTTGACACTGGCTTTGCTTTGGGAAGAGCTCTCTTGGAGGTTCTTGGTGTTCTCTAGAGAGTTTATGATTGCACCAAGTTTACAGTCATTTGAAAACATGGTAAGACATAAATCCTTAACAGCAGCTTTAACCTCCAAGAAGTAAATGCCAAAGAGGAGTGGCCAAGGATTGAATCCTGAGGTGCACTGCCAATGACAGGTCTTTTGGAAGAGGTAGGGCATCCTATTGCAATTTTCTTTTTTTTTGTTTGTGATCCAATTTGCTATCCAATAAGTAACATAGGGATCAACATTTAGCTGATATATTTTACCAATGATACCAAAGTGGGATGGTGTTGAATGTCTTTGTGAAGTCTAGATACTCGATGCATACTGATTTGCCCTCATCTATTGCTTCAGTAAACATCTTGAAGAAATCATCCCGGTTAAGTAGTCAGGATTTGCTCTTGACGACTCCGAACCATCTTGGGTAGAGAGTTTGTAGGTTACCTATGTCCCTCTTTATTAATTCCGTAATAATCTTTTTTCTATAGCTTTACAGATGAGGCTAGTCAGACTTATGGGCCTACAGTTTCCCAGATCCATTGATATCCCATCTTTGAACAAAGGGATGACAGTTTCTGCCTTTGTTAAGTTTGACAAGCATTTATTCTGGATCTTGTGAGTTACATTTATTTTTATGTGCAATTATTATTTTTTTTATTATAGATCCTGTTTATGTTTGGGCTCCACAACAGGGATTTATTTTAGAATTTGGCACTCTATATACTTTGGAGGAGGACAGATGCATCTATGCAGCTATTCACATGAGCATATAATCTGGCAGTAAAGGATTTTCCATGAGTAGTGGGGTCATCAAGTTGGAAGAGGATGTCAAATTTAGCTAGGTCATCACTCAGCTTCAATAAATTAGCCATAATATAATCTCTGAATACCAAGGCATTGGAGGACACTTCTGGCTTCACTATTAAGGTGAATGTGGCTGATCTGTGATCTAGTTTGAACAGGGAAGGAGTTACAATTGGTAATGAGCAGAGCTATTCCATACTAGTGAAGACCAAGTCCAGCATTTTATCCCCTTTGGTTGGGGTGTGGACTAACCAGTTAAGAGAGTTTGTACTGAAGTCTAGAAATCTTTGGGCATTCATGTTAGAGGATGTGAACATCTCATTTAATGGAGGGGTAGTTGAAGTCCCCTAGGAGAATGGTGTTTGACTTAATGCAAAGGAGCTCCATGCTAGTTAGTTAGGAGAGGTCTGTAGCATTTAACTGAAAGATCATTACGTCGAATACCAAATGGTTGAACTCTAATTGAAGAAATAACGTTTCATTGAAGTACCTAAACACTGAACAAAAAGGTACCAAAAGATTTTTGTTGGCCAACACCGTACATAACAACATGGTATCCAAATGAACTTTAAATTACAAACGTCCAAAACAACATACAAAACTGTTCTAAACAATACTAAAACAAAATTATTTACAACTTAAATAAACAAACAAAACCACATAAATAAACTTAAATTGCAAAAAAAAAAACACTTTCTATACCTTAAGAAATTAGTAAGCCAATCTAAACAAAAGTGGGCGTACCCTTAGAAACAAACAACCAAAACAGGCATTACCTCACCTTATAAACAAGCACTGCAATTTCTTTTCTTCATTTTTGCAGGATAGCAAGCCCCCCTGCACTCCCTCATGTGGGGTGATGTGCTCCCACACCTCCCAAATTAAATATTCCAACTCCGAGATCGCACTACATTTAGAAAAAGGGTAAACAAAGAATACACAATTAATATTCATGCCGACATCGGCATGAATATTATTTTATTTTACCCAATTGTTGGATAGTGGGCAGGGTTCAGGTGGGAGTTTCTACTACAAATTCTGCAACTTACATACTGGTACGGACCTAGCATTCTAGGATGACAAACTAAAACTTTTCAACAACATTACCTTCGACATTTAGGTACTTTGAGTAGCAATTTCAACAATTAGACTTTGAACATTAGGTATACGATGTAATGATTGTTCGATTAAATGATAGAGACATAAGCTGATGGGAACATGGCTGGGGGAGGGTCTTATATTTATCCATGATGTGATAAATGGTCTTGTTAATTGTAAGATGGACATGGAGGAGTTCCAGATTGTTATCTTGTCTAACTACTCTGGAGATGAATTGTTTTTTTTTTTTTTTTTTAACAAATATGGAGACACCACCACCTTTAGTGCTTTCATCTTGTGTGGTGGGCCTGAAGATGAGGTAGGTGTTGAGACCTTGCACTAATAGGCTACTCTTAATGGCCTTTCCTTAACAATGCATAAGTTAAAGAATGCTTGAAGGGAGTGTAATATTTTGTTAAGGCCTCTTGCATTGAACAGTAATAGCTTTAATGTTATCTGGCTTCTGTTTTGTTATTTAAGAAGCCACTGAAGACTGACACCTAAAAAATATATTATGGGGTACAGAAAGTTTTTAACCAATATACAAAACATTAGGAGGATAGGTGCATACCAGCCCTGATAAAGCATTTAGAACTGTCGACTATCTCATCCCAGGATGATATACAGTGGATACAAAAAAATGAGACCACAATAAATCATTCCAAAAAATTTCCCACCTTTAATGTGGCCTATAACCTATACAATTCAATTGAAAAACAAACAAATCTGTTAGGGGAAAAAATATAAAAAATAAAAAACATACAATATGCTGGTTGCATAAGTGTGCACACCCTTAAACTAATAGTTTGTTGAAGCACCTTTTAATTTAATTTCAGCATTCAGTCTTCTTGGGTAGGAGTCTAGCAGCATGGTGCATCTTGACTTGGCAATATTTGCCCACTCTTCCTTACAAAAGTGCTCCAAATCTGTCATATTGCGAGGGCATCTCTTGTGCACAGCCCTCTTCAGGTCACCCCACAGATTTTCTATTGGATTTAGGTCTGGGCTCTGGCTGGGCCATTTGAAAACTTTAATTTTCTTCTGGTGAAGCCATTTTTTTGTTGATTTGGATGTATGCTTGGGGTCATTGTCATGCTAAAAGGCGAAATTCCTCTTTATCTTCATCTTTCTAGCAGACACCTGAAGGTTTGGGGCCAAAAGTGACTGGTATTTGGAACTGTTCATAACTCCCACCACTTTGACTAAAGCCCCAGTTCCAGCTGAAGAAAAGCAACCCCAAAGTATGATACTGCTGCCACCATGCTTCACTGTGGGGATTGTGTTCTTTTGGTGATGCTAAGTGTTGATTTTGTGCCAAATGTACCTTTTGTAATTGTGGGCATAAAGATTAACCTTGGTCTCATCACACCATAACACAATTTCCCACATGCTTTTGGGAGACTTGATGTATTTTTTTGTAAATTTTACCTGGGCCTGGATGTTTTTCTGTGTAAGAAAAGGCTTCCGTCTTGCAACTCTACCCCATAGCCCAGACATATGGAGAATATGGGAGATTGTTGTCACATGTAGTACACAACCAATACTTGCCAGAAATTCCTGCAACTCCTTCAGTGTTGCTATAGGTCTCTTGGCAGCCTCCATGACCAGTTTTCATCTTGTCTTTTCATCAATTTTGGAGGGACGTCCAGTTCTTTGCAATTTCACTGCTGTCCCATATTTTCTCCACTTTTTGATGATGGTCTTCACTGTGTTCCATGGTATATTCAATGCTGTGGAATTTTTTTTGTACCCTTCTCCTGACTGATACTTTTCAGCAATGAGATCCCATTGATGCTTTGTAAGCTCTCTATGAACCATGGCTTTTGCTGTAGCAGGCAACTGAATAAATGTTAGAAAATCCTACTAGGACAGCTGAACTTTATTTGGGGTTAATCAGAGTCTCTTTAATTGATGGCAGGTGTGTACCCAAGAAGACTGAATGCTGTAATGAAATCAAAAGGTGCTTCAACAAAGTATTAGTTTAAGGGTGTGCACACACAGCAAAGTATTAGTTTAAGGGTGTGCACACTGATGCAACCAGAATATTGTATGATTTTTATGTTTTATATTTTTTCCCCTAACAAATTTGTTTGTTTTACAATTGAATTGTACAGGTTATAGGTCACATTAAAGGTGGGAAAAGTTTTGAAATAATTTGTTATGGTCTCATTTTTTTATATCACAAAAATCTGGCATTTGAACAGGGGTGTTTACATTTTTTATATCTACTGTATGTTGGACCTCATTTAAATGACACCAGAAGCTAAGCCAAATGTTGAAGTCATTAATCTTTCATTCATACTGAGGCATCATGCTTGGTGATGGTAAAATGCTACTCGTGGCTAGGTTCATATCTGCCTCCGACTTGTATTTTGAAAGCTTTGTGATGTCTCTCTATAGTCCAGGAAGGTGAGTGTCAAGTAATTCATACCCACTACTGTACTAAGATAGTGCCATGTGTGTGTTTGTGGTGTGAGGACCTGAGTGCCTGCATGATGTGGTAAATCCTGGCACCTGATAGACAACTAACTGTGATCCTTTCCTTACAAAGTCTGATGAGTGCTGGATCGGTGTGTGTCTCAAAATGGAGCCAGCTATGATTAAGATGGTATGATGGTTTGCCTTATAGGCTTTTGAACTAAGACACTGTAACTCTATTATAATGTGTGCTTCAAAGTGGGTGGTGCCTGTGTTTTGTAACTGGTGATGTTGCTTAGATCACTTGTTTCTTAGGTTACATTCAGATGCCTTTATGATTTTTGTAGATTACTTTTAAGAGCCTCACCATATGTAGGTGTATGTGTTTAGTCTGATATGTGTGAGATAAGTTTCATGTGTTGTTGTGTGTACTGCAAGTCTTCTTATTTATAGTGTCTTCACATGAGAGTTTTGCCTCCAATGGCATTAAATAACTGCATCCCTCAAACACTGTGTCAGTTTAAGTAGCAGGTGTTGTCAGTTACCATGAGACAGTTGCCACATTGTCCTAAAATACCCATTTCAACCAAGCTGGCTGCACAGACCATGGGAATGTGCAATCCATGGTTCTAGGTGTTTGTTAATGTGGGCTGAAGGGGGGGGGGGTAGTGCAGATGAGATTTGGAGTTGATTACTGGAGGTGTAGTAGCAGAAACTGTGCTAGTCTCAACGCAGCTGCATGCAGCTGGGAATCAATGCTCCTTAAGCTCCTTCTCACTAGAAGCAAAAGAGAAGCATTAATCCCAATCTGCTTCCTGAGAAGTACTTTTAACTCAGATGTTGCTGTGTTCAGCACACTTGCTATAGCCTTCTCTTGTTAGACGCCCTGAATAAAAACCTATAGCAGCTGAATGCAACTGTCAGCCAAGCTGCACACAGGCCCTGAAAAGATTATCGCCAAAGCTGCAACTGGACCACTCAGTATAGTCTCATACACACTACCCAGTCAGAGACCAGCATGAATCAATGCCCCTTTCTCACTATAAGCAAAGTAGTAGCATTAATTCCAAACTGGTTCATAAGAAGCAGTGATTGGTAATCTCATTGAAGGTTAGGAAATAATACCCCTCTGCTTCTTTTCTCACCAAGAGCACAACAGAAGCAGTATTCCCATGATGATTTCTGAAAAGCAGTTTCTAGGCTCTCCAGTGATTGATAGTCTAGGCCAGATCTTACAGATTTTGTAAATAAGAAGGAAAAATGGATTAATACTCTGAATATTGCAATGTGCACTAAGTCAGAGGATGATGTGAAATAAATGCTAACTTATACTTTCAGAGTATATGAGGAGCATACCTCTCAACCTGGAAACATCAAAAATCTGGACAAAGGCCCATGAAAAGTAGGTACAACTAGTCAACAATCTGTATGCTAATTATCATGAAATTTGCAGACATAATTATACAGCTCCTCCCACTCCAATGGAATTGTGGGATATCAACATTCAAAGGCAAATTGAAAAACAGACAAAATGTTAAACACAAAATATAAGCAGAACAATAGTGTTTTATTTATATTAAAGTGAACTTGTATCAAAATGACAAAAGACAAGGATCATGTTTTTAGGTAAGCCAAATAACCCTGGCAACAATAAGGTAACAACATGAGCTAAGTTCATATTCAGATGATATAATGAGATAGTCCCCAAACAGGACTATGTCCATCTGTACAGAGATAAAAAAATTTACATTTCACAGTCATACAGGCAATATCATTAAGTAGGCACACCAAAAGCTAGCTGCCTTTAAGAATAAAATGACAGCATGTCTGCTAAAGTTAGAAGTACTGTACCACTACTCAAGATACACTAAAATTTAAGCTACAGTGTGTATATCTCTTGCAAGGGGTAATCTTCCCAAAAAATGTGTATGAAAATCTTGATAATAAAACAAGTGAAAATTACAGCAAATGTTCCACTAGCTGCTCAAAGTAAAATTCAGAAAATAAATTGGGCTGGACGAACCTAACTATTAAAATCACATATTCTCAACTGAAACTTGTTCAGAGACCGATAGACAAGCAGCTTTGCCCTGATCTTTCAAATATGTTTTGATGTTTCAAGTATCTGCCAAAGGGATGACTTACGGTTACAGCACTCATTCAACCTGTTGTAGCCCCAAAAACTTCTACAAAAACTGGTTATTGGTTGCCTTGTCATCATTTTGTAGTATTTTTAGAACTATCTTAAAAGTCAATTAGACTATAAAAGTTTTTCGGCAGTTAAATGCAAATTAGAAGTACAAATTTACCAAATCAAAATGACACTAATAGGACCATTGCAGATAAACCTTAAGGGCATCCATTAAAAAAAATACTTCCTGAATATTAAATAAGACCCTACTAATAAATTCAATGCCATGGAACAGCTAGTCACTGTTCCCACGAGAGGAGAAAATATACTAGATCTCATTGTCACAAACATGGGGACAAAATGCTCCACACCGGAAGTATATCCCTCATTGGTGAGATCTGATCATAAACTAATCTCACTGGAAATCCACATCCCGCCCCCACCCCAAACAAAAAAGACCATAGTGAAGAACTTCTCTAAAGCAAACTTCACACTACTCAAGACTGGTGTGGTATCCTTCAAGGCCCCTGAGTCAGAGGAAACCACAACCCAAGCTGCGGAAGCCCTTACAAATGCCTTCTATGAACACCTCCAGGACTGCATGGATCAGGCAATCCCAAATAAAACCAAGACTCTTTCCACAAAGGGCAAACGTCCAGTCTGGTGGACCCCAGCCATTAACAAACTTTACAATAAGAGGAGAAAGCTATTACATGATAGAACAAAATCCATAAAAGGGAAGTCACCCCTGATCATTATTAGTAAAAAATACGAGCACTCATAAAATCAACTAAGGCCAATTTTGAGAGAAAAATTGCCATGGATTCAAAGGACAATCATAAGGCCTTTTTCAGCTATGTTAGGAACCTGGGTGGAAACTCACAGATATGCTCAGAATTAGTCCAAAATGATACAAAAATCACTGAAACCACAGACATTGCCAACATACTGGCAGACAGGTTCAGTGCAAACTTCACCCCTCTCCCCTATAGGAGAGATAACTATCCCAGGCGAGTGTAGCCGCCCGGCCATCTCAAATGAGCAGTTGAAAGCTGCTCTGTCTAAAGCTAAAACACAGCATCAATGGGACCGGATGGTGTCCCCGGCTGTGTGCTACACGAGCTAAATGAGGAATTAAACCCGCACATAAGGCAGCTGTTTAATCTCAGCCTTACCACAGGATACGTGCCCAAGGAGTGGCGTGACGGCAACTGTGGTCCCACTCCACAAAGGTGGCCTCACGGACCCTGGTAATTACCGCCCCATAAGCTTAACAAGTCTAGTCTGCAAAGCTATGGAGAGGATCATAATGGAGCTCATAAACAAAGATATAGGGGACTTGCAGACATTGGACCCGACCCAGTTTGGCTTTGTCAAGGGAAGATCATGCCTTTTGAACTTGGTCGACTTCTTGAAATAGTCACCAAGGCCATTGATGAGGAAAGGCAGTCCATACAGCCTACCTTGACCTTGCAAAGGCTTTCGACACAATACCCCACTCGGTATTGTAGAAAACTTACCAGCTTAAATGTAAACCCATATGTCACAAGATGGGTTGCAAACTGGCTTAAGGACAGAACCCACAGGGTTAGAGTTGCTGGCGCTGTGTCAGACTCCAAGCCGGTCACAAGTGGTGTCCCACAGGGCTCGGTCCTTGGCCCCTATTGTTTGGCATCTACTTCTCAGAAGTACAGGCCAACATGGGAGGACTTTGGCTGACAAAGTTTGCAGATGACTGCAAACTGGGCGCCATAGTGGAAAGTGCATCGGACACTGATATCCTTCAGAAGGGACTCACGGAAACAGATAGCTGGTGCCAGAGCCATGGCCTGAAGTTAAACGCCAAAAATGTATAGTCATACCCTTCGGGAAAAACAAGGTAACCCCAAGCTACCATATAGGTGGCAATCCACTAAGCACAGAAGAGGTTATCAGGGACCTGGGGACCCAGGTTGACAGTGGCCTTTCTTTGACACTCACATTGCTAAAGTGGTTAGAAAGACCTTCTACATTGCCCACCTGATCATGAAGGGATTCACATCCAGATCTAGTGAGGTCATTGTTCCCCTGTACTCTTCACTTATCAGACCAATGATCGAGTACAATGCCCCATTCGGGATGTATCTCACCCGACATCTGCAGCAATTGGAGAGACCCCAAAAGTTCCTCACCAAAAGGATAAAGGGACTCCAAAATCTGTCATATGCTGCCAGATTGAAGAAACTCCAGCTCTATTCAGTCGCATACCGTCTGCTCAGAGGTGACATGTGCCTGACATACAAGGCCATGTCCAACCCGGAATTAATGGACATGCTCCACCTCAAAAATCCAAATCCACCAAAACCACTAGAGCAAGCGACTTAAACCTTAGCACGGATATAAATAGGACGTGCTGGAGGGATAGATTTATCACTCAGAGACTCCCTATGCTGTGGAATAAAATCCCGGTCCATGTGAGGCAGAGCACCTCGCTGACTCTGTTCAAGAGAAATCTAGACCTGTGGATGGGAGATCGTAGGTTTACCCCGGGAATCATCTCTGGGTCACTGCTGGACAGAGGCACAACAAACTAATGGGCACAGTATTTTTTCATATAAGGGGTGGCGTAAGCCACAATAATTTGGGCTAGGCTTATAAATGCCTTAGGGCAGATAGCCTAGTATAAACCTATGAACCTATGAACCTATGAACCTAATACCTATAAAAAGAACTGTAAGCATGCATCTCACACAGTGTATATTTTACAGAACCTGCCACAGCCCAGAGTCTGATGCAACACACACACACACACACACACACACACACACACACACACACACACACACACACACACACACACACACACAAAGAACAACAGATAGTCGGACATGATTTTATAAATATTATTGTAGTCTCTAGAGTTTAAATCACTTAAATGTTAATACAACAACAACCGGAAACTTTAGACGCAACATGCCAGGCCAATACACAAAGAATGAAACTATTTGGCATCCTTGACTGGCTATATATAATCTGTTTACCAGAATATCAAAACATTTTATTATGAGGGAGCCCTGAACAAACAGACAAGGCAAAAAACTGAAGGAAAATGAGAGCGACATTTTAGATGTGTGTTTATGTAATAGTTGTACAGGGCAGTTATGAGCATTTTGGGGGCCCCCCCAGCAAGTCTGAAGTTAGGGGGCCCCAGGAGCTTTCAGTCTAAGTATCACCCTGTTACCACACCACTCAACTGTACAGATTTTCACAGAATATCTAGAATTTTACCTCATATGTTTAGCCCGTTTTTCATAAAATTGTGTTTTTCTGGCAAATTATTGGCAAGTCATTAAAGATTAAAGTCAGGGAATGATGACAGGCATTTGAGTTCAGACTTCACACTCTTCATAAAATTCATGATAATGCAATACCTGCTATTCTAAGAGCAGTATTTAAAAATTGTCCCTATTTTTGGGCCTTTGTCCCACTACTATTTATGGCTTTTTCCAGATTTCTTAATCTAAGAGGTTGAGAGGTATGGAGAGATATGCTGCTTGCCCACTTTCATGGTGTGATTCAGCTTCTCACAAATGGGAGAGATATTTTAACAGATTATTTTTGAAAGCAGACACACCATCTCCCAAAACACAGTCACTACCACCTGCAGATATATATATATCTATCTATCTATCTATATATATATATATATATATATATATATATATATATATATATATACACACACACACACACACACACACATATATATATATATATATATATATATATATATATACACACACACACATATATATATATATATATATATATATACACACACACACACACACACACACACACACACACACATATATATATATTTATATAAAGAGGATTACCGACTTCAAACAGATGCCCTATGCAGACCGTCTCAAAAAACTCCAGCTTTACTCCGTCGCATATCGCCTACTCAGAGGTGATCTCTGCCTAACATACAAAGCTATGTCAAACCCAGAGCTGTTGGACATGCTCCACTTAAAGAAATCCCAATCCCTCCAAGCTACATGCTCTAGGGACCTAAGCCATGTCACCGCAATAAACAGAACATGCCGAAGGGATAGATTCCAGTCCCAGAGACTTCCCATACTCTGGAATAAACTACCTATCTATATCAAACAAAGCTCCTCATTAGTACTCTTCAAGAAAAATCTTGATGATTGGATGGGAAATAGGAAATTCACCCCGGGGAACACTTCTGTGGCTCTGCTCGACAGTGGCACAGGAAAATAATTTTCTTGCGTGGCAAAAGCCAGGGTACCTTGTTGGCTGGGCTTGTACAGGCCCTAGGGCCAATAGCCTAATACCTACCTATGAACCTCTGAACCTATATGGGTTCCCTTTAGAATTTTGAAAAACTGAAATACCGAATTTCAGTTTTCCAAAATTCTAAGCCTGAAAGATTGAAATTGTGAAAACCAGAGGCGTGAAATTTGAAATCCCGAAGTTAGGAGCTTCTGGTGTTGCGGTGTATGAATTGATGTAAGTACAGGTAAGTCTGTATGAGTGTGTAGGTTATGGGCTGTAGTATATGTTAGTGTATGTTTTGGTTGTGATGTGTGTGTGCAAGGGGCTGTGAAATGTGTGGGTGTGAGTTACCTTTGTGTGTGTGATTGTGCGGTCTCAGAGTTAGAATATATAGGTAGGGGGGTGTGGGGGGGTGCAGCCCCCTGCATAGGGGGTGCCGGGGGGCTTGCCCCCCTGGTTATTTGTATTTTAGGATTGTATGTTTGATTGTGGGGGGAGAGTGTGTGTATGTGTATGTGTGTTTTGTGTTTGCAGTGTATGTTCAGGATTTTAAGTTTCACGCTTGTAGCGTTTCGGGCTTGTAAGGTTTCAGGATTTGAATTTTGGAAAACTGAAATTCGGTATTTCAGTTTTTTGAGATTCTCAAGTGAATCCATATATATATATATACATATATATATATATATATATATATATATATATATATATATATATATATCATATAACAGTGGAGAAGAAATTAATAATTGACTTTTACAGTCTCTCAGATCTGATATGAAATCATGGACAATGCCAGAAATAGTATGTGTGCATGTGTGTGTGTGTAATGTTAATAAAACTGCATAGTCTGCATCAAAATGCATTTTTCTGATCTGAACTGTAAGAAGTAAGAAAGTTTAAAGTCCAGCATTGTGACTAATTGTAATTCTCAGTGATTTACCATAAAATTAAAAAAAAAAATAAGAAAAGGGCAAAATTAGAGATGATTGATAGTTTTGCCATGGAGGAAAGGGGTTAATCATCTGTTTAAAAATGTTTCAAGTTCATAACTCTTGGCAATTACTCACTGGTAGAGAGGATGTTTACCGCTACCGCAGCTTCTCTGTCTGCTTAATTAGAATAGTACTGCCCACCCCCCCCCCAAAAAAAAGTCCTTTCTGGTTGTATAATTAATTTTAGGGTTCACTGTGCAGTACAGACATTTGCCAACACACTTTTAATCATCTGCCAGATCAACAACTTTGCTAGTAGCTATTTTAACACTTTCTATACAATCATCTGACTTGTTTTTTAACATGGCATGTTACACAGTTAATGACATTTAGACTTGGACAGACTGCATTGTTTTCTCTAGCTCTCTGACATTTGCTTTCCATTATAAATAGTCATTTCTTAGTTTGGGAAGATCAGCTTCAGTTTTAAGAGCCAATGTCTGAAATAATGCTACATTCTTAGTTGGGTAGTTTGCCAAGACTTGAGTTACCTACTTGGAATCTATATGCAGAAGAATGCCATCTCAATGAAATGACATATCTACCTACTTGCAGAAAGTATCTGAATAGAAAGAAATACATAAGAGTGCTCCATATGCTTATTAAAAAAGTTCATCAGCTATTTTACCTTGGGTCCCAAACACCATTACAAGTAAAGTAGAGGAGAAAGAGTTCTTCATCCGGGGACTCTCAAATACGGGGAGATAATTGGGCTATATAGTTACCTGTACAAAACGCAGAAGAGAAATGCAATGTAGCAGTTGGAATGTGGGCACAGTGTCTATATGGCATGGCAATAAGGCACATTTTTTTTAATTCTTTCTTACTTACTAGAGCCAGAGGTGGTCAAAGAAGAAGTACATTTTCTCATCCTGGGCTGGCTGGGAGTGTGTGGATGCAAAACACAGGTGGGCACTTGGCAGAATAGACAGCCTCTGTCTCTGCACAGTCTGGCTCTGCACTCTGCAGGACAAAAGTACTTGCTGGGGCAGTGTGTGTGGCAGTTGGCAGCTCGGCAGAATTTCAGTGAAGTTAAATTATAAACAGCTCAGACTGCACCTCATCTCACTGCTGTGCTGCTGCTCCACCACCAACCAATTCAAATTTCTAAATAGGTGCTTTATGACTCACATGCATGGCAAACAATAAGGTCCAATGCTTAGACAGATTGGCGCGAAGCTGGTGTCATCACACGTGCCCCTGCTCATTGCTATGCCGGCGATGCATGATGACATCAGCCAAAACATCAAATTGTAACTTAAAAAAAAAAAATTGGGAATTAAAGGGGCCACTCGGGAATTCATGGCAGCCCATTATTTTGCTCTCAAAACTGGTAAATACTGAGAAATTCAGAATGTTTGACAGGTATGATGGGAAGGTCCTTCACAGTTAGATCTTTCAGTGACCAGTAGAATGAGCAGAAGAGGTGAGACTTGAGGGAGATTGTAAAGCCAAATTTAGAGCAAGGGTGGGCAACTCAAAAGCCACTAAATCCAATGCAGTCACACAGCAGCAGTAGTTTCACAGAACTTCCAGATAAATAAGAATGCAGCTAAACAGAAATACAGCTAAATAAGAAATGCTGTTTCTCAGCTCCTTCAAATAATTAGCAAGATTTAATTCCTTTTCAGTCAGTGAAGGGAAAAGGAATTTTTTCTAACTGATCCTAGCCAAGAGCTTTCAAAACTTCAAGAACACAAACTGTAATACAATAACAGCAATAAATAAAATGGCAGTATCCAAACCTTACATAGAGAAAATCAATGCAAAGTTCAATGCAATTACATACCACCAGTAGCCTTACAGCACTTGCAGCTGAATAACAATCTGTCCTTGAGGTTTTTGCCCCCTTATGGTCCTCTTTAAATTTTGTCTGACTAATTAAATTGAAAGGTGAGAAAGAAAATAGATCATGCAGATGGCTGGCCTGAAGTCTATTAATTGTAATACTGAGCTTAGAATTTTGGACCTATATTCACTGTCCTGGGATTAGAGAACTTTTAGTGATGAATATTTGTTTAAAACATTAAGATTGCCAATAGGTAATACCAGAGCTGTAGCCTCCCAGGGTACTACACAAAGTGGTGCCCCCACTAAATAAATAAAATGGTCTTCTGAAGTTAAGGACCAAAAATAATTCTGAAGCTGGGGACCAAAGAAATTCCATTCCCTAACTATAGCAAAAAGTGCATGCATAAGGTCTTTTCCACATTTAAAGACACTGCTTTCAGCCTTGCTTGTCCATAAGCACAATGGTGCAATGGCTGAGAGCCCTAATAGGGGTTTCCAGTAAAGTTCCTACAATTTTTTTCCCGACTGAAAGAGAGAAAATGGGTGTATAGGACAGTCAGAAAGGAGAAAGAACAAGCAGAGAAACATACAGGATGACAAAAATAAGGAAAGACTGGGATGAGGTTGGGAAAGTAAGGGTACTTCTTTTGGGCTGGGTGTGCTTTTTATTTGAGAAGGGTATAGGGGGATGAAGTAAGTGGAAGTTATGGGTAGGAAATAGTATATAGGAATGGTAGTAGGGACAGACAGTCAGACAAACAAGCAAACACTGAATATAGACAAAGACCAATAAGGGAGACTCTAACACAATGGGGAGAACATGAAGAAGAAACGCAGACAGATAGAGGAGAGGACAACTGATGATGGAGATGGTTGGCATACAAACTGGGGAGGGAGGTGAAACATAAGGAAATTAAGAACCATACTGGAGGAGAGGGTAGGTGGAGAGTCCCTTCATACTGATTAGGGCATCTTCCAGCCAGAGGTCAGTTCCCTGCATTACTTTCCTACTTGTTGTGCCTTGCTTGTTTTGGCACACTGTGTAGGGACAGGCAGTAGTGCAATTGTTTCAGTCCCAGAAAAAAAACATTCTCCAGGTAGCCAATGAGGATGTCATGCTACTTGTCCACCATCACCTTTGCCATTTCCTCCAACTCCTGCCAGATAACATAATGTGAAGTACCAGTGGTATCTGACAGAGCATGACAATAATCCTCAGGTGACAGACCACCAAAGGTCAGAGAGGAACCCTCCAGGATGACTTTCATCATTCTACAGTGAGACAGGCCTGGAGGCTAATAGAGATCCTACAGAGCAATGCAGGGGAGGTTAATGACAAGGTGACTGGGCTGCTACCTCATCACAGCCACAGCTGTAGCTGGCACTACAAAAATAGTAACATAAATGGAGAGAAATAAAATAGCAGACATCAAATAAGTATAAAGGAAGGACAGTAAAAAGAGACACAACATGGAAAACATTAGAAGCATGCCTGTAAAAATAAAATGTTTGCTGTGCAGTGGCAATGTGGAGCATATATCAGATATGGCAGACTATAGGGTAAGATGGAGGTCACAAGAGGCAAGAAGACAAGGATCTTAGGGAGTCTCCCTTTGGGTATACAGGAGTACAATGCAGATGATGCAATGCAGGACAACAGGGTCCATGGAAGATAGTTTGGGATGGCTTTAACACATAATTGATTGGACAAGAGACAAGAAGTGCATGGTTGACATATCCTAGTGTATAAGTGCCAAAGGGCAATATGTGGACCATACTAGTAGCACACAGCAATATCTGCAAAACTGAAAGTGTAAACACTTGCACCAGTAAATGGTTGGTAGTCCTGTAGTATTATTATATATACTGGCCAGCAGTAAAAAAATCAAATATATGAAAATGAATCATGCTCAGGATATGCCATATAAAACTGGCACTGCCATGGGGCTTGGATGGGACAGTGCATGCGTTATTGTGGCCAGTTCTACCACCATGCTCAGTAAGAATGACAGTAACATGGCTTTAGACATAGCAGTCTAGGGATTCACAGCCACAGCTGTGTGGTACAGAAAGGCACATGACATGCTGTTAGGTCAAGCAGTGGCTAAAGTGTAATCCATACCTTGTTAATGTGGGCATCTTCTAAAGGTTGGCATGGGTGGTGCAGGGCATGTCTAGTGGTATAGAGTAGGTTTGTATAGAGGTGTGCAGTCCTGTCAGCTATGAGTTTCATTAATACCCACAATGTACTATTACAGCAATCTGCTTCTGCGATTCAGATACTGATATAATATTATAGCTAAATACATAACCATGTTTCTGAAGAGACAGTTCCTATGCCTCTGAAAAAGGAGCTAATTTTACTTAGTCTTTTCAGGAGCTGGAAAACATGACAGAAAATGAATCCTATATCCTGCAACTGGCCTAAAAGTTATTTACTAAAGGACTGTGAAATGCATCTACGATGTGTACTTACTGTAGAACTTATGACCATTTTCCCTAACTGGTTCTTCATGTGGCAACTTTAAATGATACAGTCAAGACAAATATGGCAGCATATTCACATTAATGCATGCTGCAAGGCATTATGTGATATGCAACAATGGTCACTGAGGCAGCATATCATTATGATATGCCATAATGTCAGGATATGATGGTATGCAGATGCATAGCATCCAAGACTGGTGTTTGGGCGTACAGTCCACAATGAAAGGCTTGTGTGTACCCTGCATAACATACATCTCCTTCAAGTATTGTTCTTTAGCACTTCTAGGGAGCTGCAAGAAACTTTTAATATACTCACATGCCCAATGATGTCAGTATCCCCCCCATACACATGTACAATGCACTTTGTGAGTATTCATGCAACTGCATGGTCACATACAAGTCTTGTACCACAGCTTTGGTCCAGTGTACATTATCATATTTTCCTATAAGTGGCTGATTAACTTAATTGCTGTGGTATCATCCTTGAAATAGTGAGATGAATACAGCTCCAGTCACTGCAGTGATCATCACACTATGGAATTTCTTAACATGGAGTAAAGGAAGTATAGTGAAGCAAGACTACTTGCTTAGGGTGATTACATCTACTAAAACTGACATAAGTGCTCAAGGGAATACTGCCTGGTCATTTTTGGGAAATGTTTGAATAGAACTTCTGCTGTGTTACTAGTGCTGGGGGGTAGGGTTGTCAACAAATGTCAGAAGGGTGTGGGCAGGGGATACTGGAGAGATTGATAGTAGGTTTTGATGTATATTGACACAATACTTTATTCCTGATAGCCTGAGTATGTTTGATGATGGCTGGACATACAGGCCTTCTACAGAAGCAAAGGACCAAGTGGTTGACATTGTTGAATAATGTTTAATGTCCAGTTTATTGTGTGTGGGTAATTACTTTTCAGACTGTTTCTCTTTGATGTGCTGTTGGGGGGCTGTTAATGTGTCATTGCTTCTACATGTTGCTGGATGGACCTGGCTTTTCAAAATGTTATTCTTTGGTTTCAGTTGCTGGGTGAGAAGGCTCTTTCAGCCATGTGCCTATCTGATGTATGTGGAAGCATCCACATATCTTAGACAATTGCATTCAGTTGTGCTGGGTGTGACTGTGTTTGCAAATGTTTCATTAAGTTAGTGTTTGGTGGGGGGACTTATATTTCAGACTGTGTTTTTCAGGTGTTGTCATTGGGGGGTATGCTTTTCAAAGTGTGTTCCTTTGCCATTGGTGATGAAATTATATGGCAATATTTGGAGACAGGAATGATAACTCTGCATCATGTTTCTCTAGCCCAAGATGAAGAAGGATCCATACAGACATTTTTGTGTGCCACTATACCTAGGCTGCCAACACATGGGATACTAGCAACATACTTGGGGGTCTACCTCATGCTGTGAGGCATGTGTAAAAAGTCCTGGGAGTGTGCACCAGTAGACACTGGTCATGGTCATGCTGCAGGCATATCAGTTGTAAATCAATACCAAGGGGGCATTTACAACACAAGGCACACAGCTATAGTCATCCACATATGTGGTAGCATCCATAAAAGTGATGTTGTGGGGCCATGATACATAAAACAGGTTAGGATGCAGAGACCAAGGCAGACCACAATGGCAGGTTTAACAGGTAGGTGCTGCACAGTGTGGTATGTTAGGGACACTGCTATGCATTGCTACAGACTGCTGACATACCACAGGCACCAGACATTTCTGGCACTATTACAGGTGTCCCATATCACAGAACAACGACTTACTATATGTCTTTCTTCACATTTACAGATCGGTTTGGCTCCAAAGGAGAGGAGGAGAATGAAGAAGTTCTCCCAGGCAGGGACTGCAGAGACTGGCATTTTGCTTCAGGCCATCAAACATAGCTGTCAGATCCTCTTTACAGATGAGAGACACCTGGCCTTCTGCAAATGTTTCTGACAGAACGTTGTTGCACATGTAAATGTTTTTAGTGCCCATAACAAATTACAAGATAAAGTACAATACAGGACCAGTTACATGATTTATGATGCCTGTAACAAGGCCATTCAGCTTGTACATGAGTGGATGACCCCACAGGTGAGGGTCCACCTACTCAGTCATCACTGACATACAGGGAGAAGTTACTCAGTCATCACTGACAAACAGGGAGAAGTTACTGACATCTCTGTTTGGGATTCACAACCACTTTCTCATTCATGATAGAGGGCTTGCCATTGATGCAGAGCTCCAGCCACAATTGTGGGTATCAGTGAATAATGCTACAGGTGGGTATTCTCTTATGTATATGTATAGATGTATAGATCTATTCATTGATCTATCTATATAGAGAAACAGACTGATCAATATATAACTCTCTCTCTCTCTCTATATATATATATATATATATATATATATATATATAGATAGATATGGGTCTACTGTAAAAGACTGAAATAACACTTCTATGAAAACAGATTTGGAAGCTACACTTGTGTGAAGTGCCAAACTACCGAAATTACATCAGTACGAAGCACAGCTGATCGACATTCCGAACAGCTAATTGTTGCACCTTAAATGTAGTAACTGCAGTAAGAGGTTTGTACATTGTACTAATTGTCAACAATGGCGGATATGAAATATTTGCAACCAGGAGCACTTGGCAAAGTATACAACATTGTACTTTCTAACAAAGGGAAAGAACTACTCACTATCGAAGGGTATGTGTATTACCTGGAAAAAAGGAGTAAAACCCAGACATACTGGTGCTGCAAACGAAACCTGACTGAGAATTGCAATCGTAGAGTCATAACAATGACTGTGACAGCAGGAGAAGAATTGGTAAAATCTGTTGAACATAACCATTCCGGAGACCCATGCAATATTGAATGATATAGTGTATGTAGTAAGGTAAAACAGCGTGCTACATTTTCCAGGGATTCTGCCTGTTTAATTGTAGATGACACGCTAGCATCTACATCACTCGATTTTGCTCCCGGTTTACCTAGCAGGAAAGCAATGCTTGGCCAGGTTAGAAGGGCACGTTTAAAATGTAAGGGTTTAAAGGCTGGTAGGACTACTAGTTTACTTGATGTAAATGTGGAGAACTTCTCTTTGAAATCTGGGGTATTCATAAAGAAAATATTGAGTGATGCAACAACAGATACCATTGTCATACTTCTGACTACCACACAAAATTTGACAGACAGCGTCTGCAAGTATATGGCTGATGGATGGCACTTGTTTCATTAAAAATGCTGCTGTCAGGCAGTTATACACTATCCATGTGTTTGTGAAGTGTGGGGCATACAGTAAGAGTGTACCACTATTGTATTGCATGATGGCAAAGAAGTCCCTTAAGTCATACCATTTTCTTTGGAGTGGTGTGCTTAATTTGTTTGCTGGACATGGATTGCAACCGCAGCTGAAATTCATTCTCTGTGACTTCGAAATCGCTGCACTAGAGTATAAAAGTTCATTTTCAAAATATCATCTATAAAGGATGTTTCTTCCACTTTGGTCGTAATTTATGGAGGAATGTGTAGAGTTTAGGTCTAGGTGGTCTGTATAATTCATATATTGTGTTCCAGCTTGCTGTGAAATGATTGGCTGCATTAGCATTCCTCGAGGAAGAGGACATTATACCCACATTTGAAACAGTCAAAAGCACTTTTCCGTCTAAAGGTGAAAAACTACTGTGATATTTAACTGAATGGTACATCTTGGGAAAACCACATAAGTTTCTCACTCGCAATGTGGCTCAGTTTAGATTCCCTCCCCTATTCCCAGTTGCATTTTGGAATGTCTCTGTTCTCAATGATCTTTGCCTGCCCAGGACACAAAACAGCATTGAGGCTTGGCATCGATATTTCAAATGTTTGACTGGGAAACACGTCAGATATAAACAGTGTTTTGTTTTCTATTGCCAGGGAGAAGAAAAGGATTGATGAACTCAGGTTGCGTATGTCTGCAGCTTGTCCACCTACCACAAAAAAATGGGCTCTGCAGAGACGACAGCATCAGTTTGAAACCATCTTTGCTAACAGATCAGAATACTCACCGTTATAATTCATTGCAGCGGTATCACATTTATTGCGCATGTGAAGCAGTACTTTCACATTTGTTTGTAAAATTGTACAGCACCTTGCACTTTCACATTAATTTGTAGAATTGTACAGCACCTTGCTTGCTTGTTGAATGTTATGCTGTACAGCACCTTGCTTAATTCTTACATGTTATGATGTATAACAGAGATATGGAAATTTGAGTTGATTATTTCTGTGCAGTGACGTCGCAGTATGGAGTGGACAGTTACTTGATTCTGCTTTTGTGAATTGGAGCACTTTGGTTTGTTGTGTTGTATCCACTGACGTTGTTGTCGATTAAATGGTGTTCATACTGATTTAATTTTGGTAGTGTGGCACTTCACACAAGTGTGCCTTCCAAATCCTTTTTCGTAGAAGTGTTATTTCAGTCTTTTACAGTAGACCCATATATATATATATATATATATATATATATATATATATATATAGATATATATATATTACACCCTGTAGTGGAACATGATATCCTCATATAGGTAGTTCATATCTTCAACTACTGCATCAGACTGCACATCATATGTGGTGTATTTATTTTTTGCATTACATTCTTTTATATGGGTGTAGTCTCAGTGGAATATGAGAGTGTCATAAAGTAGTATTGATACATGTGGGTGTATCTGCCTGTTTCGGTAGCTGGGTCTTCCACCATGGACTTTAGCATGCCTTATGTCAAGAGAAAGATCTGAATATGAAGTTAATGTCTGCCAAAAACTGACACAGTCTGCAGCCACAGTGGCACTGTATGGCATGGGTAACATGCAGGAATATCACCTTCTCCTTTTGCAAGCACTGGTCTATTGTCTGTGCAACCTACCTGTCACTCTCAACATACCATGGTTACATCACATTTTGGACAAACACAATGGGGATTCGGTCTACTCAAGTGGCCCATATGCAGCCACACATCAATGGCATCAGCATTCTCAGAACCATAGTCACCATAGCTGGACAGGAGTTGGCTGGCACACCAGGCAAGGGTGCACCCTTGTCTCCTGCAGCTATGACAAGAGTGGATCCTGGAAAATCCCAAGAGCATAGGGGAGAAATTAGGGGCCATCCTACCAGTGATGACTAATGACTTGGTTCTCATGTCACAGCTGACCTCAGTGCGTCTATTGCCACCATACAAAGGATGCTCAGGGAGGTCATACAGGGAATGGACAGATGCCACTATCACCATTGCAGAGCTGATTGGTGTGGTACATGGTCTGCATGATTATCTCAGAAAGTACTTTTCCCATTTATGTCATGATTTGGAAAGGCACAGTGGGGTGTCTGTCTCCTCAATTGCAGCCATACGCATAGTTATCACCAAAGAGCCATAGGTGTCTCATCTGTTGCCCTGTGCATATCCCCAAATTTCTACAGCCACAACTGATAGTTGAAGAGTGAAAAAAATCTCATCTACAACTGCCAGCTGCTTTCTAAAACTTTGCAAGGGTTATGCTAGTTTGCTACAATTGCTACCACACAGTCACTACACATTAAACACTTCAGCACTTCAGTTTAGCCATAAATGCAGTGTCAGTACTGCAGTTTCACAACACTAGCACCTGGAGCAACCATCCCTTTCCCCTGCCCTGGTTATGACTCTGGTCATTCTCAGGACTAATTCTCTTCCACCTCTGTTGTGGAAGCCTACCACATGATGGTCAGGAGACAATATTGGTCCTGTAGTACTACATCCTCCACACTTGCAACCAATGTCAAGAGTACGTCGACCCTCCATTGATGCATATGTAGACAGGATGTAGGTGTTGAACCTACATAAAACATGAGCAATTCGTCCTAATCACAGAGGACACTATCCTCTTTCCAGCTGCTGATCATGTTAATGATATGACTTGGTGGGGGGGGGGGCTGCCCCATGGCTACAATATGCACTGTCAATGCGCATTCCTCTTGAGGGTGACTTGGACCTGTCCCAAGGAAAATGGACATTGCAGCAATGTCTGAAGGAATCTGGTCTATGCATACACATCTTCACAACAAACACCACCACCTCCCTTTACCCATGTGCACCACATTACAGACACCACTCAATTTCTTTGCAATCTTCCTAGGTCACCTCACTCACCAGACCCAAACCTACACCCACACCCATACCCACATCATTACCCCCCACAGTGCTCTTTGCCAACCACTATCACTTTGGCCCTCTAAACCTGTGCATATGATGACATCTGTTCCCTGTGCTTAGTGTTCTGTTACCCGGGTAGCTTGTGTCTGCAAGGTCACTCCATACACTATACAACATAACCTGGTTGCAGTATGTCACACATCACCATTACTATTTATGTCTGATCTGACCCACATTTGTGAACCAGATGTTGCCCCTTAATCAGTGCCACAGCACACAGTGTTTTCCTCTGGCTCACATGGTCATCTCCATTCAGTCATCCATAATCCTCCACAAATTTCTCACCAGGTACTTCTTCCACTGCTGATTCTGGCATATTCTCTATCCCTCTTTCAATATCCTATCCTGTTTGCATAACAGCATGTTGTTTAACACTAAACACATATCAAATATCTTGCTGCATGTTTCTGGATCATATTGCTGTTTATCACTGGAGGCTTCTGAACAATAGAAGTGGGCCTTCATCATTCCAAAGATATGTGACAATGTTTTAGGTCTGCAATACTACAGTGTTGTAAGCAGTCTCTGCCATGGTCTGTGAATTTTGTATGGGAATCATGAGCCACAGCTCTGGGGTATATCTGGCATCACCAGTAATATGTCCCTGGGGGAAGTCATCCTGAGCAAATTGCCAATATAGCTTGCACATGTGTCAGCTGTGGGAATCATAAGAACTGCTTGGCTGACACACTCTCACCTTATATATGATAACCTCTGCACTGCATACCACCTGTCAGTTGAAATAGTAGAATCCCTTTCAGTTGATATGTCATTTTCCCTTGGTCCCAGGTAGGGGCTTTCTGCAATGGAGGTGCAATCAAAGGGAGCAAGTAACTCAGAGAAACAGGTTACGTCATGAAATGTCTGCATGTTGTTTTTCCTCTCCCTAGCAGTATATCTTTTTTATTTATTCTTTGTTGACTGGGTTAGTCCCACTAGACTATTAGTCTTTTTAAAAGGCAACCTTAGGCAGTATTTATACTACTAAGGGAGACTTGCCCAGAGCAATGGGCAATTCCCCTTACTGTTTTTTGGATAAGTACCATGGGACCTTATACATCCATCTGAACTGACACCATTTGAAGCAGATAGGACCACTGTTTAATTTCTTACCTGAAGGATGGCACACTCAGATGTGCAGCACTCCCTAATGCTGCACTGCACTGTCAGCAAATTGAAAATGAATTCAGTTGCTTGGAGTGGGAATGAAACCACATATGCTCCTTCCTGCCTCACAGCATGACACTGAGAAAATTGTGTAGTATCTGTGAAGTGTACACCTTCATAATGTCCTGTTTTAGTCCCTGAAAGGTCCCTGTCTACCAAAGATTCTGAATGCTACACATACCTTGATGTCCACAGGAATGGCCCATTACATGTGTCCACATGTTAGAGTGACACGTCTGCACCAGCTACTGCATGATGTCTCTGTCCACACCATTATTTCTGTGTCTTAGAGGGGCAACATGTTAGCCATGGTCAGATCCTTCTGCAAAATGGATGGTGACAATGGCCAGCTTCATGACTACTTACTGTGAGAGAAGATTTGAACATGTGCATTTCTGCATAGTCAGAAACACCAGGCAGTGAAAGTGCAATAACAATCCAGTGAACCAAAGAACTAAAATAATCATAGTCTAGACCCTGTGACTCTTTCCTTGGATTTTATGGCATACAGCTACACTGGCAATCATGGCTACTTGCACAGATTTTTGTCTTTTTTAATCACACTGCCATATTGTTTATGCTCAGTTGCATTCACCGTCATCTTCATTATAATATTATTACTCATTTAAATGTCATTATTTGTCCGTTTGGGAGTTGCTAGCCACAATATTTCAAGACATGGCATAGTTCATTATGTTTATCTCTGAATAACTCCCACTCTGCAAGCTGCTGATTGTCACACAATTTTGCATTTCGGGTCGCTTGCTACAAATGTAGGAAGTTGCTTAATGCTGTTATTAGCTCCCAATGAGTGCTTCAGTGCTTCAGCCATGACTGCAAATGCATTATCGGTATTCATTTATGAAACCACAATATGCTCATGGCTTCATAAATCTATGCTGACATTGTACTCTCGCAGCATCAACACTTGCCAATTGTGCCCAGTAGTATAGCTAGGGTATGGCAAAAGGAACAGCCTCTCCTGTCGCAAAGTGTTAAGGGATGCAACCAACTGATCCTAATTGCTCTTTAGTGTATATTGGAAGTAATTTCCTAATGCCTGTATTGCATTTGCAGTAAAAACTAAGCACTGTAGTATTCTATGTGTGGTATAGACTAGAGAAGTTTGCTGCAGTTTAAAAGAAGAGTAATTTTTTTGGAGGAGAGCCAGAGCAGCAGACAGCACAGGTGCAAAACTAGCTAGTTAAACCTCTGATTGTGCACCCTAACACCTTGTGCCCAGGGTAGCCAGCCCCTGTTTGCAAAGTCCTTTTGCTGTCTGTGTATTACCCTCAGTTTTGAAGATGACTTTTTATTTTTATTTTGTGGTTGATGCTGTGATTTGGAATGGATATGAGATAGTACAGTATTAGTAGTGGATTGGACAGTACTAATACTATTGGGATAGCTTCTTGAGTGATTCATTACACATTGTTTACCTGTTTTGTGTTATATTGTTACTGGTACAAACTGCAATGTGCTGTTGTAATGCTGTGTATGGTCTTTTTTTTCAGATATATTTTTATTACATTTTTTCTTCTTATTTTAATACAAGAAAAGAATATCACATAAACATATAAGAACAGGTACTAGGAATATCAAGTTGCAGTAATCTTATTAATGCATATATAACATCAGTGTTTAACAATATGAAAAATTAATTAACAATCAAGCTGCTGTTCATATTGAATTTTAATACAGAAAACTACACAGAGATAATATACAACATATTGATATCTGACATTAAAACACTTGCATCAAGACATTCTAGCCTACCTAACTTACGTTATATCTTGTACTTATACACTATATACACTGATGTCACCTTGAATGTTCATCTTATATGTATTGCCATGACCTGCCCATTGTTGTTGTGGGTAAACATTTTACAATACTAAATATTTTTAGTTTCCTTTATTTACATAGAATAATACTGATGTCGTAATCCCTTGTTCATAAATCAGTTTTGACCTAAGATTTCTATAAGCATTCTCCAATGTTTCTGATAGTAGGATAGTTTTTTTTTTTTTGGCTTCTTGTCAATATTTACTGGCTAATGAGTACTTTATAGCCATTCCTTTAAATTCTTCCCATGTGATTTTACTTCTATCTAACCAGTTTTGGGCTGTGTATGATTTCATCATTGGACACAGTGTGACTATGATGTGTCTATTTTCATAGGAAAAATTGGTAGGGAATACATGTAAGATTGCCATTTCCCATGACAAGGTAGATTTAGTGTATCCATTTTTTTCTAACTTGGCTCTTAACGAACACCATAATTTGTAAACATTCTTGCAGCTCCAAAAAATATGAAGAGTGTCTGCAATGCTGTTTTGGCATATGGTGCAATAAAAAGAGTGTGAGGGATTAATTTTACTTAGAAAAAGTGGTGTGTGATAAGCATTGTTATTAATCATAATTTGAGTGTAAATCAGTTTTTTGAGGGGGGTTAGTTTCAAAGTAAGCTCAACTGCAGCAGATTTTTGTTCAACAGTCATCTTATTATTTTTCTCTTCCCAAAATTTTGAATATAGAAGTGCATCTTGATATTTAATTTTTGTTATTAATCTATAAGTATTTGATAACATTTTAGATATCAAAAGTAACAGGTTAATAATTTGTTGATATAGCTGCATGTCTTGGTTATCTCTTTTAACATTCATAGTAATTGCGTTAATCAGGTATGTTAATTGGTTGATTATGGTGTTATAACTTTTATTTACTTCGAATCTTTGCCTAATGTTTTCAACTGAAAGGCTTTTAACCTGATAGAGATCCCATACAGTGATGTTTTTGATTTTGGGGTACTGAGTCAGGTTTATTATAGTATTATTTAGTGTAATATTAGGGTTAAGGTGTATTGGTTGTCCCAGTACCAACATATCTTTAAGATTTAGGGAGGATACCACCTTTGATATATTAGTGTGTTTCTTATGATTATGGGGTGGACCTTAAAATACTTTAACCTCTTAGATTTCAAAATGGGTACTGCTTTAGGATTTAAATTACATGAGATTAGATAATTGTAATCTATATTTAATCCATAGTGGATACCATGCTTTGTTAAATGGTTCAAAATTTGCTATTTGTATAATTCGACTAGCATTTATAATGTTCTAGTATGTTTGGAATTTAGGTAGACCTAGCCCCCCTTTTTTGTTTGGGTAACGTTAATCTAGAATATTTTATTTTTGTATTTTTTGGATGCCATGTGTATGGTCTTTTTGATAGCTGAAAATGTTTTGTTCATTAATTCCTCTGCAGCTCTAGAATGTTAGTGTTTCTTATGGTCGCAGCTGAGTCTGATGTGAAGAGATACCTGTTCTCACTTATGGATCCAGCCAAAATAATCAAGAATATTAAGAAACGCGACATTTAAAAAGTTCCATGAGGGAGCCCTGAAGGAATGTGTGTAAGTTTGTCTGAAAATTTAATAAAGAATAAAGCTACAATGCTACATTTCTCATATGTAATGCAGGCTTAAGATTGTAGTTCCTGCTAGTATTTTCATATTAAGCAACTATTGCATTTTATTAACTTCGACTTTGAATAAAGTTAGCAGTAATGTTTAAGTATTACTTTGAAAAGTAATTTCAGACTGCAAATTGCACAAGATTAACAACTATCCACTATTTATATTTGGCACATTTTCAGAATACTCTGGGCCTGGCCATTTTTTAAGGCTAAAGGCAAGAACAGTAGAGTTACACAGTAGCTGTACAGTATAAATCATTACAAACACACCAACATTAAAGGAAAATACACCTAGAAGAGTGTACAAAGTTGCTTTCACAAGTCATTATCTGTTCTTTGCACACAGAAGATGTGTCAGCTCCTGTATGCATACTATCTGGGGAGTAATGTAGGTAACAAGGAAGAGAGAAAAATGCATTCAACTCTGCATGCAGTCACTGTTCTAATCACTGGGAATGCATTTGTCAAAACAAGTTGGAAACTCTGTGTCAGGCCTTGAACTGTGTCCAGACATCTGGATACTGCATCCAGGGCAATGGTGCACTTTGCCTCCAGATTTCACAGGCTGATTTATTATCCTGTTTTTCAGTTAGATATAGATTCCAGCTCTAAATGTAACCCCTGAAGTGATGGCACAACATTTCCAAAGGAAAACATTCATCCAGGGAACTAATTTGGAGCAGCCCTGTACGTCTCATCTTAGTTTTCTGCAGGCATACATTTGTCATCTCTTATAGAGTGCCACAAAGTGCTTAGTTTTTAGAGAATACAGCAGTCCATACCACATTGGTATGCTGCCACAGAAAAAAGATGTGGCAAAAAGCTGTGGGAGGGGGGGCTTTAGTCTGGATTGGGGAGGGCCTGAGTGAAAGATGAGAAACTAGGCAAGGAGCAAAACTAGGCAATGTGATGTAGTAAGCGAGGGTACCTGAAAGGAGATATGCCAGGAGAGATACACAGACAGATGATAGATCTGTGGGTGACAACAACAGGATTTGGTTAATCAGACTTAACAAGCGGGTAAGTACAAACAGCATGGGAACAGTCATAATTATGAAGGCTTAGTTGAAAAAAAAAAAATTATAGGTAAGCCCCCTGGACACAAGTATTCTGTCTCAGGGTGAATCAGGTAAACCTTCTTAAGTGACATGCATAGTAGGCAGATGGGGGGAGAAGACTCAGATCTTGTCTTGGATACAGCAAGCAGCTCACGGCCTTAATTTTCAGTACTTACTGCCAGAAGTACTACAGCAAAGATTGCAAGCATTATAAAAAAGTGAAGAATTAGTATGTAGGAAAGGTGTACATATATATACTGCCTAAACTATAAGACTGTAGGGGCATAAACTCTGCTAGCATGATGTTATATGTTTATTACTCTATGAGGGATACTAGATGCATATATTTATATGGATATGTTAGTCAAAAGAAAATTCACAAATGATATGTTAACCTTGAATGAAATTAAACTTTAAATTAAGGACTGTAATTACTGAAAGTAAAATTTCATGTAAGGCATATGCATTCAGTAAATGTTAATCTATCAGTACAAAATGAATAGGCATATTCATTAAGAAATCTTTCTTTCTGTTCCACTTTGACCCTGCTACTTGCTGATTATGATCCCTCTCTCAACCAATTAGCCTATTCACTCCCCCACACGTGGAGATGGGGGTGAAAGTTAGCAAGGAAGGACAATCATTTAGGCAGGCTAAAGGTGTTTTTATGTTAGCCCTCCCCAATTTGCCCACAGAGGGAGATGCCCTGAGTGCAATGTGCATTGGGTTTAACTGTTGCACTACTCATCAGTACTAAAATGTGTTAACACCAGCAGGGTGACTCTGCCCACCCACAAGAGGCATTGCACAGTTGTTTCATATATCTCCACCATAGAAATGAATTAATGAGGATGTCCCTGAACTTGTGCCCTCTCTCATTGCCTGTGACATCAAGCAGCCAAAGCCACTATTTTAACTCAGGTCACCTGGACTGCAGTCAGGATTTTAACCCTCTATACCACTGGTGCAGGTTTATATTCCTAAAGAATTAAGTAGGTTTTAATTAGTCCTTTGATTGTTTAGTTTCTACAAGCAGCACACATTAGGTTCAACAAGCATGCGATAACCTCTCTTCAGTCCACATAATAGGACTATCCAAGAGATGTGATAAATCCCCCCTCCAAAAAAAAATAAAGAAGGAAACAAACACATAAATAACCAGTTACCATCTTTTTCCAATACAAAATAGTTAGGGTCCCAGTTTGCAACTGTGAGACCTGTAACAATGGCCATACCTATCAACCTCTTAGCTCAAGAATGCTGGACAGCTGCAAAATGTTGGGGGAACAAAGGCCGAAAATCAGGGACAGATTTTAAGTACTGCTCTTAAAAACTTAGAATGTAGTTAGAGTGATGGGATCTGCTTTAGTGGGTGTTTTCTGAAGCATATGAAGTCTGAAACGCAAATGTATGTCATTATTTAGTGACTTCAATCCACAATGATTTGCCAGAAAACCACAATTTTTATGAGGAACAATACAAAAATCTGAGGCAAAAATCTGAACATTCTGCAAAATTCTCAATAGTTGAGTAGTAGTATCATGATATTAGAAAAAGGTCTTTTTCTTTTCCACTTTTAGTCTCACTCTTCTAAGGATTTCATTTGCATCACATAGAATTTCAAACAAATACCAATAGCCACCAATAGCTATCTAAAATGGCTATTTGATGTGCAGCCAGGTGTGCACAGAAAACAAAGTGGTGTCTGTGACAATTAAAAGTGATTCTGCCTAAGATGGTACAAGATCAGTGGATCTCTGTTGTGTTAACACCAACATAAAGAGAAAAACTTAAGATTTCACTCCTTCACACCATTTTTAAAAACAGGCTCACTTCTTGATTCAACAGGTATGAATTAATTTGAATATTGTTGGGACCACCACGTTATAGGTAGGAAATGAGCACTCAACCCTTTTTCTCCCTTCATCTGAAGGACATCTTTTATCGATGTTCCTCACAGAGTAACTAACAGCGCAATAATTCAAGGGATGTCTATCCATTTTTAAAATATCTTTCATATATCAGTCATACATTGTTAATTTTGCATCTTTTCATTTAAGTAGTAGGTCCTGACTCAACAAACAATGAGAAAATAGTGGGCAGGTTCTGAAAAACACATAGTTGATAAAGAAGACAGAATTCAAAAACATTCAATTAAAGTACAACAAAGCCAGTGACAAAACGAACTACACCAAAAAAATAACATTTATTGTCAGTGGAAGAACAATTCACATCTCTAGCCCCTCGGCTAAAACAGCCTTCTGAAAGTTAACAAACACAAAAAAGTACACATTAAAAAGTGAAGTCAATTAACACTAACAAAACAAGCAAACAATAAAATAACTAAATTACAAAAGAGCTTTCCAGGTACATTCCCTGTTTAAGCCCTTAGGTGTCAGCGTGTATACTTCAAGATAAAAATAGTCTCTTTAAATAACAATTTACATTTCAATAAGGAAACGTTTTCTGCAAAAACTTGTTCCAATATACATCCCATAAATCAACATTACCCCATGAAGCATGAGATCAGGCGGAAAAAACATGCTCCTCTTTAAATTTCATGTAAACATCACCACCATTTCCAAGGCTAATGCTCCCTTTGACCCTAACACCAAATGGTTACAAATAGGAAAACAATCCTACTATTAATAGCAGCCCACTTTTGTCGCTGTTGCCTACTTACTATCATTATATTCTCTCACAAAATTCCAATCCCCTTATACACAACATAATTTTCATTATTACCATTCGTAAGAATGAACTGATTCTAAGAGAGTTTAATCTTAACATACGCAGGCATCCATAAATGACATCAACAGTTTCCTAGCAAACCTAGATCATCTCACTCAAAGAAAACACAACATCCAACACACCCTAATTCTCTGTCAAATTATCACTCCCTTCTGGATGTTTTTTACCAACCAACTCACAAAACCTCAATCATCAGCTATCATCCAGCCACCCACCTTCAGTGACTACTGCTCCATTGCAGTCAGCAATCACAGTCATGCAGTCAGATACCACACATAGTTAACCTCCATCAAACCTGGATCACATGTAACATAGGCAAACTCAAATCACACCTTTCCACTATAGACTAGACCACAGTTTTTTCCTAATGAGATCAAAACCTGGCCACTGAATACCTAATAGATACCCTACTCAACAATCAAGACAAATTATTCTCACTAATCTCTGGACTCTTTAAGCACAAATCCACAGAGTAGCTTACCACAGAATTAAAACCCCATACTACAATTTTGACTGGAAGCAAAACCACTAACCTGGCGCCTGGAATCAATTCACCATACTAGGTAACCAAACTAAAACAAAAACATTAGGTAAAACAGTAAAAGCTCTCACAATAGAACAGTACTCCCCCCTCATTGCTCACTCAAACATTTTAGTTAAGAGGCCATCCTTCTCAACAGCCAAAAAAGCCCTAATCTCAGTACATCACCAGACACCATTCAAAGCTCTAAAATTAGCATCTCTGTCCCTGACTTCTTTGCACATGAAATCTGGACAAAGCAAAACATAATGGAGGGACAGAGGCACAAAAAGAGGGAAAGATAAATATTGGTCTGATAAACTTAGAATGTTGCTAGGATTAAAGGCATAGTGTTAGAATACATTTTCTGAAGGATATAAAGTCTGAAACTCCAATGTCTGCCATTTTTAGTGATTTCAGTCCTTAATGATTTTCCAGAAAACCACAAATTTTATGAGGAGCAGACCAAAAATATGAGGCAAAAATCTGAACATTCTGTAAAAATCTGGACTGTTGAGAGGTATACCTCCCTCCCATCTAAGACAACTCCTCTGTTCCCCTCCCTTGGTCACCTTCCCTTTCCCGATCTTCCACCCCTGTACTTCAAACAAATTTCCTCCAAAAAAATTGCAGACATGCAAAAAGTACTGCAGAGAGAGAGAGAGAGAGAGAGCTACCACTGTATTCTATGAAACAATTAAATAGAAAAATAAATAACTGCAGAGAGACACATACCACAATATTCAATGAGACAATTAAATAGACAGAAAAATAAAATGCAGTACAATCTTAAACAGTGCAAGTTTGTATTTAACTCAGCTAGTAATGCAGTTGATTATAGGTATGTAGCAGATGTCAAACAACTCAGATATTATTCTATATGACTGAGTAATACACAACTATCTAAACTCACTCACTTATAACTTATTGACATGCTTCAATGCTACATGATATTGTATTTATCTTGTTTTACTAAAGGCATATGTGTATTATTTTATATGTAATATGTGTACTAATATTTTCATTAATCTGTGTATTTACAATGTATTATAACATGACGTTAATTTGCAAAGTGTGTATGTTCTGTTCTTATATTTTTCGAGCCTTTTCTGCCCATGCCTCCACCGAAATGGATAACATTAGCCAGTCAGACTTTCCCAATAAATAAGTCAATCAATCAATCAGTCAATCAATAATACAGCCTCAGGCTTTGGATTCAGGGCTGTCTCTCACAGGGTCATTTTACAAGAGTCAATCTACAGCTCACCTCTTTGCTTCAAACTTCATTAGTATCGGTAAGATGCTTCATTTGTGTTCTCTATAATTCATTCAAAAACATGATTGCATATTATGTGGATTTTCCTTTACTACTATTGTTATGCTTGATGTTTCTTTAAGCAAATATATCTGACTCTATTGGTTCAGCATTAAAAAGAAGCAAAATAAAGATGCCACCACCACCACCACTTACATGGAAACTGAATAGTGTTAGTCACTCAGTGAAGATATACCCATCACTTGTGACACAAAACACTGAAAAGAGACACAAAGTTGAAACCCATGCTTTTTAACTGAAATAAAAAAAACAGTACAGGATTCAGGCTTGTGTTTGTGTAAACAATGAATTTTGAGTGAAACATGTTTAAGGAGACCCAATCAGTTGAAAAGCTTTAGTCTTAAATGTTTTGAGAATTTTCTGACTTAATAAATGACAAACTCCAGAGACCACCAAAGACAACCTCTCTATAACCCATCCCACAGCCTACAGTAGCCCACCCAAATACAGGTCCAGAGAACACGGATATGAAATTTCCAAATGTCTCCATAGCCATCTTGATAGATATGGGGATCCTGAGACAATGTATCAATTGCCTCATGTTCATTGACAACCATTTAATATTGAAAACAATAAACACAGTAGCAAGAGATGCACATACACTTTCACTGGCAGCAAAAATCTTGCATACAAACATGGTTGTCAAGAACAAATACAATACATCCAACACACATAGTGTCTACCATATACATAGACTAAAAAGCAATTTTCCCAAACCACAAAGATCCCCTCACCCTATAAATGGTAACACATATCCTCAGCAATCTATAAGGCTCTCACCAAATGCAGCACTAAACACCATGCATATTCCTACACCCATTGGAGCCCCAGGAGCAAAGCCCATATGGCAAGCAAACACATTACCCAGGAGTCTTGTCATAGTTGACTCCATTGTATGACACAAAGATGCATAACTCACTAGACTGAACAAGGAGAGGATAATGATTAGTTGCTTATCTAGCGTAAGAATCCACCAAGTTATGCATGCACTCAGGTCACCACAGGCACCAGAATGATTTTGTCATAGTCCATGTGAGAATTAACAACCTCAGATGTACTTCCCTGGACTATATGAAGAAAGACATTGTTGAACTTTCTGAAAATGTGTCTCAAGCAGGTATATGCCTTGCACTGAGCAGCATTCTACCTTCCCCAAGGATGATGCCACAATATGAACAAAAAATTATTGACTTCAATAATTGGCTTAGTTTCTGGTGTCTTTACAAGGGGATTCAATATTTGTTAACATGGGAAGACATGGTTAACAGACCACATTGCTTTGCAAAGTATGGTCTGCACTTATTTCCCCTAGGTTTCCGAATATTGGCTAAAAGTTTATCCACCCCCGTAGAATCTTTTTTTTGACAATGCCAAACTGACAAACCCACCAACATAGTAAATAAAACCCAAAGTAACCTAATGGTGTTACTTCTCAGTGCTGGAGCCTAAACAAGCAACTCCACACCCTACAATCTCTCCTCACTCTGGAGAATATAAACATCTGTGCCATTACTGAGACATGGTTTAAATCCACAGAAAGTATTCCAGCAGTGTAAGGCTTCACTGCCTTCCATACATTTAGACCATGAGCTGCACAGACAGGGACAAAAGGTGAAGAATTCTTAATCTGTATTATCAACAAGCATAACTGTACATTGGTTAAACAGGATGATGTCCTGGATATCTATGTGCAAATCACCATAGGTAAAGTTCCATACCATATTCTAGCAAGCTATAAGTCACTCTTCTCTAAGTCCTTAGAATCCCATAGCTTGTACCTAGATCTGCTGGAGACACTTACTATTAAATCAAATACCCTATTCATGGGAGAATGTAACTACCCTCTATAAACTGGGAAACATACACTGCTTCATAATTCCAAACACAGCAATTCCCGAACTTTATTATACCATTAACCAGATATTGCTCACACCAAACATCCGGGACCTGGTATTCAACAATATGGTAGAGCACTGCACACCCCTCCCCATGTCACGTCTGCACTGGTGAGATCAGACCACAAAGCTGTCTCCTTCAAAATAAAACTCAACTCAGTAGCCCCAGCAAGCAAACTTTATAACAGTTAGGCATTATTTCAAAGCAAACTACACCCTATTAAGCAATAGTTTGTCAAAATTCAGTGCCCCTCCTAACCACAAGTTCACAACAACTTATACAGAATTGTTCATAGAGACCCTATACAACCATGGTAATGACTGTATAGAGGCTACCATATGAACTTGAAGTGAGTCCAAAACAAACCCTAAAAACAAACCACAGTGGTAGAATCCTGACCTTAATAGAGTATAGAAAAAGTGAAAAGAATCATGGCTAAAATCAAGAAGAGCAACTCTCATAATGATATGAGAACTCTAATTAAACTAACAGGAAACTAAGAGAACTCATTAAGTCCTACAAGGCCAGTTATGAGGTCAAGATAGCCTCACAGGCTAAAGACAACCACAACGCCTTCTACAGCTATGTATAAAACCTCAAAGTTAGCACACATTACTTTGTCAGACTGGTGGTTAATGATGCCACCTTCACAGAGCAGAGTGACATGTCAAATTTGCTGTCTGACAAATGAAATATCAACTAGCATAACCCCCCAACTATTAAAAGGAAGCAGGTTCTAGTAGCGCTCACTATGATCAAAAAACACAGCTTCAGTGGGCCCCAGCAATATCCTAGGATAGCTGGAAACATGAGTTATCAGGATCACCTGAGTCACTTTTCAACTATAGCCTCAAAACAGACTTTGTCCCATGAGAATAGAGGACTCAAACAGTTATCCCACTTCACAAGGGCGGACCACTAACTGACCATGGATGATACAAACCTATTTGTATGACTAGTCTAATATGTACAGCCATGGAACAAATTATCATTGAAATAATCAACAAGGACATAGGTAATTTTCAGACATGGGACCCAACCCAATTTGGCTTTGTCAAGGGAAGATCATGCTTACTATACCTGGTGGACTTCTTTGAGAAGGTCACCAAGGCAATGGATGAGGGAAAAATGGTGCATATAGCCAACCTGGACATGACTAAAGCATTTGATACAATACCCCACTTGGGTATAGTTGACAAGCTCACCAAACTTGGCAATAAACCCCAACATAACTTGATGAATTGTCAGCTGAATCACAGACATTACCCAAGAGGTCAGAATTAGTGATACCATCTCCATTAAGAGACTGGTCAGCAGCTGGGTACCTCAGAGCTCCATGCTGAGACCGTTCATATTGTTATCTACTTCTCCGAGTTAAAGGCTATTGTCAAGGGCCATTGGCTGACCAAGTTCACAGATGACTGCAAATTGGAGTTATCATAGGGTCCCCCATGACACAAACATCTTTCCAGAGGTCTAACTCTGACAAATGACTGGTGCCAAAGTCATGGACTAAAACTCAATGCCATGAAATGCATTATAGTGCCTTTTGGGAAAACTGCCACCTAGGCTAATCTGTATCGATATGATGCCCCTAAGTGTTGCTCCAGTAGTCAGGGATCTGGGAACATATGTAGATAGTAATCTTACCTTTGACCAATATATGGCCAAAGTAGTAATAAAATCATTCTGTATCACCTAACTTATAATGGCAAGCATGGCATCCAGGTCCAAGGAAGTCATACTAAATTCATCCCTTATCAAGCCCATCATTGAGTATAATGCATCCTTCGGCATGTACCTGACCAAACATATGCAACAGCTGGAATGCCCACAAAGATTGCTTACCAGGAGAATCCAAAGTATAAACACATTGTCTCTTACAGATCACCTTAAAGCTTTATCTCTATACTCTATCTCCTACAGGTAAATGAGAGGTGATCTATGGCTGGCCTAGATGGTATTTTTGGATCCAGTTCTGATGGACATTTTGCACATTTGCAAACTGAAGAGCATCAGAACCACTAGATACAAGGATTTAAATTTTGCTTGTGACATAAATAAGATATGCTGGTGAGACAGATATGTGCTTCTGAGGATCCCCACACTCTAGAACATGCTCCCCATCCATGAGAAGCACTCTGTCCCTAACCCTATTTAAGGATAACTATGATCAAGGGATGGTAAATCAAAAATTCATAATGGGTCTAGCCTCCATGCCTCTGATAGATGAGGCAGACAGTAATGGCCAAACTAACATACGCCCTTCCCTCATAACCTCTAGAAATTTCCTAACATACCCTTTCTAATAAACACCCATGATACATAATGGGCTTTGTATTTGGTTTCTCTGTTCCTCCATTTTCTTGTGTGGCCAGAGGTAGTTTCTTTACTCACCAGTGGGAGTGGGGAGTACTGAGCTGCTTGTTTGTCCTCAGAGGAGTGGTTAGAAGCAGCAACTAGTAATTCGTCGGCCATTTTGGGTCATTTCCTGTTTTTTCCAGCCCCCTGCTATAAAGCACGCGTTAGCGCGATTTAGCGCAATTTAGAGCGGAGCTGCTACCGTTGCACACTAGGGCAGCGCCGGTTAATCAGATTTAAACTATTAGGGCTACCTAAAGTCCACTCTTCAAATTTTCCCTTAAAACTACCTTCCTCAAAGTATACTACTGTTCTATTTAGTGTATCCTACAACTATAAATTATCTCTACTTGACTCCCAAGTAGACTATTCTCTATCTGTATAGCGAAGCACTTGCTCCTACAGTACTTATCACCTCGATACAGCACTCTTGTTATAGAAAGTACCCCAAAAAACCAAACCCCATTTCTCAGTCACCCACATCCCCCAGAACCTTTTCTTAAGTTTTTCTGTCTATTCCTTCTAGCATGTCGAGGGATCAGTTGCTAATGTCCTCTCCTGCTCAGCTGGTGAACCTGGGAATATTGAGGCAATGTTACAATTGCCTCATGTACACAGACAATCCTCTCCTCCTCCCACAAAACACAAATACATGTGAGGGATGCAACTATATGGCCAAACTGGAGGCTGAGCTCTCTCAACATAGGACTGGCATGACCAGACAGGAGGAGAAGGTAACCACACACACTATAGACCCAGTCTCACATAATACCATCACAACCTCAAATCATACACATAAACACACAAAGACATACTCGGAGGCTCTGAACAAAAATCTACCAAAACAGCAGAGGCCACCAAAGCAGACACCCAAACAACTACCACCTCAGAACACAACACCTGCAACACATAGACCACACAGTCAGAGTGTTAAGCAGTCACAGCCCTTAAGGCCAAACACAATGCCAGACACACTAGTCATTGGTGACTCCATAGTCAGACACACTGATGTCCCGCTCACCAGACTGAGTAAGGAGAAGGTCACAGTAAGCTGCCTGTCGGGTGCTAGAATCTGCCACATAACGCATGCACTCAGGTCTCTCAACAGCAGGTACAAGTATGACTCAATCATTGTCCACGCTGGTGTTAACGACCTGAGACGTACCTCCTTGGACTACATGAAAAGAGACATAGAGGAGCTCTCTGATTATGTAGCCCAAGCAGGTATGACCCTGACCTTGAGCAGTATCCTACCTTCACCAAGAATGATGCCACAATACAGAGATAAGATGATCAGCTTTAACAATTGGCTTAAACTCTGGTGTCATTCAAAGGGGATCCAATGTCTGTCTGCCTGGGATGACATGCTGGACAAGCCACGCTGCTTCAAGGGACGGCTTGCACTTGTCACCCCTGGGATTCCGGATTTTGGCAAAGGCTCTTGCCACCCCATAGTGCCTTTTAGGCAAGGCTCAAATTCTAAACCTACCACCCTAGAACAAAACAAAGAAAAAACTAAGGGTAATGCTGCTCAATGCCAGAAGTCTCAACCTCAAGATGCACGCACTCGAGGCCCTTCTCAGTATGGAGAACATCGATGTCTGTGCTGTGACAGAAACCTGGTTCAAGGCTCCTGAGAGCACCCCAGCACTATCAGGTTTTACCTCATATCATGCGTTCCGCCCCAAAACCCGGACAATACCAAGAAAGGAGGAGGGGTATCCATATTCATCAAGGACACCCACACCTCAAGATTGGTGGCATCGCACGATGCATCGGAAACCATCCAGGTGCAATTAACCATAGGCAAGATTGCTCTGCAATTTGTAGCATGTTACAGGCCACCCTCGCAAACTCAGGAACCTCATATGGCCTTCCTGAAAACACTGGAGGGGATAAATGTATCTCCGAACACCATCATACTAGGTGACTTCAACTACCCTAATATAGACTGGGAACACTACTCAAGCCCAAACACTCTAGCCCAAAAGTTCCTGGAATTCATAAACTCAAATGCCATGGGACAACTAGTCACCATCCCCACAAGAGGAGAAAACACACTTGATTTCATCATCACGAACATGGGAGCACAATGTTCAACGCCGGAAGTATACCCCTCACTGGTGAGATCTGATCACAAACTAATCTCGCTGGAGGTCCTCATCCCGCGCCCACCCGAAATGAAAAAGACCACAGTAAAGAACTTCTCGAAAGCCGACTTCACACTTCTAAAGACTAGTGTGGTCTCCTTTAAGGCCCCTGAGCCGGCGGTTAACATTACTCAAACCGCTGAATCACTTACAAATGCCTTCTACCAGCACCTGCAGGGCTGCATGGATCAGGCAATCCCAAGCAAAACAAAGACTCTTTGTACCAAAGGCAAGCGTCCAGTCTGGTGGACCCCAGCCATAAACAAACTCTACAACAAAAGAAGAAAGCTACTACAAGATAGAGCAAAATCCTTAAAAGGTAAGACACCGCTGATCACTACAAGTAAAAAGCTAAGAGCTCTCATAAAATCATCCAAAGCTAATTTTGAGAAAAAAATAGCTAAGGACTCTAAAGACAACCATAAGGCATTCTTTAGCTATGTCAGAAACCTAGGAGGAAACTCCCAGATATGCTCAGAATTAGTTCAAAATGATGTGAAGATTACTGATCCTACAGACATTGCCAACATACTGGCTGACAGGTTCAGTGCAAACTCCCCTCCCCACTAAAGGAGAGATATCTGTACCAGATGATTGTAGCCCACCAAACATCTCTAATGCCCAGGTGAGAACTGCTCTCTCCAAGGCAAAGAACACAGCATCCATGGGACCTGATGGTGTCCCCGGCTGTGTGCTCCATGAACTCAACGAGGAATTAAACTCACAGTTAGGACAGCTGTTTAATCTTAGTCTCACCTCGGATACGCACCCAGGAGTGGCGCAGCGACTGTGGTCCCACTCCACAAAGGCGGTGCCTCCACTGACCCTGGAAATTACCGTCCCATTAGCTTGACAAGCCTTATCTGCAAAGCCATGGAGAGGATCATAATGGCTCTCATAAATAAAGACATAGGGAACTTGCAGACTTTGGATCCAACCCAGTTTGGCTTTGTCAAAGGCAGATCATGCCTTTTAAACTTGGTTGACTTTTTCGAAACAGTCACCAAGGCCATTGACGAGGGAAAGGCAGTCCATACAGCCTACCTGGACCTGGCGAAGGCTTTTGATACAATACCTCACTCGGGTATCATTGAAAAACTCATCAACTTAAATGTAAACCCATACATTACAAGATGGGTTGCAAACTGGCTGAGTGACAGAACCCACAGGGTCAGAGTTGCTGGCGCCATGTCAGACTCAAAGCCTGTCACAAGTGGTGTCCCACAGGGCTCAGTCCTGGGCCCACTCTTGTTTGGCATCTACTTTTCTGAAGTACAAGCAAACACAGGAGGGTTATGGCTGACAAAGTTTGCAGATGACTGCAAACTGGGCGCCGTAGTTGAAAACACATCCAACACAGATATCCTTCAGAAGGGTCTCACAGAAATGGATAACTGGTGCCAGAGCCATGGCCTAAAGTTAAATGCCAAGAAATGCATAGTCATACCCTTCGGGAAAAATAAGGTTACCCCTAGCTACCATATAGGTGGCAATCCCTGAACACAGAAGAAGTTATTAGGGACCTGGGAACCCAGGTTGACAGTAGCCTTTCATTCGACACTCATATTGCTAAAGTAGTTAGGAAGACCTTCTACATTGCCCACCTTATCATGAAGGGATTCACATCTAGATCAAGGGAAGTCATAGTCTCCTATACTCATCACTCATCAGACCAATGATCGAGTACAATGCCCCATTCGGAATGTATCTGACCCGACACTTGCAGCAGCTGGAGAGGCCACAAAAGTTCCTCACCAAAAGGATAAAGGGTCTCAAAATCTGTCTTATGCTGCCCGACTGAAAGAACTCCAGTTATATTCAGTTGCTTACCGCTTGCTCAGAGGTGACCTATGCCTGACATACAAGGCCATGTCAAACCCAGATTTGATGAACATGCTTCATCTCAAAAAATCTAGATCCCTCAGAGCCACAAGGGCGGGAGACTTAAACCTCGACACGGTTATTAATAGGACGTGCTGGAGGGATAGATTCATCACCCAAAGACTCCCTATGCTGTGGAACAAAATCCCGGTTTATGTGAGGCAGAGCACCTCGCTGGCCTTGTTCAAGAGGAATCTTGACCAATGGATGGGAGATCGCAGATACACCCCAGGGGTTACCTCAGTGTCACTGCTCGACAGAGGCACAGCAAAATAATGGGCATAGTTTCCCCAAACTAAAGGGGTGGCATAAGCCACAAAACTATGGGCTAGGCTTATAAATCCCCTCGGGCAGATAGCCTAGTATGAACCTATGAACCTATGCACCTATAATAACACAATTGGGATGGATTGCACTGTTAGTCTAGTAGTATATAACTATTTCAAAAATGAAAAGTACACAAGTGTAGCACTGCTATGTAACAAACTAAATCATAAACCCAAAGAAAGATGCTCCAGTAAATCATCCTCAACCAGCGTAAAAAATAAGAGCTGTGACGGTAGAAGTCTTTAACATTCAAAAATGTTTATTCATTTCTCTAAAGCAAAAGTAGGTTAAGAACTTTAGGCTGTAAATCTCCCATACTTCTTCAGAACTTCATACTTGCCATTTATTACATCAAATTAAAAAAAGTTGAGTTCATATGCAAGTGATTTAAACAACCAATCACAACTCAGTAACTCACTATTAAATAACCAATCACAACTCAATAACACACTATCTTGCTTTTGAGCAGTGAGTAAATATTTTTTGAATGGTAAAGAGTTCCACTGTCACAGTCCATATTTTTTATCTGGAAGAGAATGATTTACTAGTATATAACTATGAACCTATGAACCTATAAATGAGTACAGGAGGTGCAGTTCTTGTGCCAGAGACTGCCCACTAACTTCACTTAGGAGCTGCCTTTTAATCTTACTTGCTTGAATAATTAGTTTGCTTATGTCTCGTTTGCTCAAGTGGGTGTCATTTAGATAAATCATATTCAAAGAACTTTTTTCAGGTTAGGTACAGAAAGATACTATGCAGAATTGAGTTACTAGAGAAAGAAATACAAACACTTCTGCAATGGAAAACAAAGAAGTGATGAGTACAAGAACCTCTGACAATGGTTCAAGTTGTGAATAAGACGATCAGAAAGAACAGGCTGACAAATGTGCCAGCTGTAACAAACAGATTTCAGAGCAGCAAAATTAATTGGTTACAGAAGAAGAAGAAGAAAAAGTGGAACCAAAGTCATCTAGGCCCCAAATGGCAGAGTAAACCTAAGAAAATGCAGAAGTCAAATGAGAAATCACAGAAAATAACTAACCCTGATTCAGTGCTAGGATAGCTAAGGAACTAGGTAAGATGGTGAAATAGGCTGGGAAAAAAAAGCCAAGATTAAAAGGTTTAACAAATCAGAAAAGAGAAATACAGAGAGAGTAAATGGAGCTGTGTGGTTTATTATGATTAATTGTTTAATTGGCATCCAGTTAATCATAACTAAAATATGTAATGATAAAGCATCTCAGTCTCAATACTATGAAACCCAATCTGTTGCACAATAAAGTAAACAATTAATTTTTGCAGTGGGCAAGCCCTTGTGATGATGTGAAGTATTACCAGCTATGCCAGGAGAAGTAGGGCAGTGGATGCGTGACATATGCCAGCATGGCTATCTGGAGTTTTGTAAAGAATTATATGTCATTTGTATATCAAACTGATTTGTCCAGGTGTTTGCATTGAAAATTTATTTGTAAAGCTGCCTGTGTAAAAAATGTACCAACAGTGGGTCCTGCTGGACAGAAAGGAAATACAGCTGTTTGTCAGACTGTATTATAAGTGCTAAAATCAATATATCGTAACAGAGGATACTGGAAGGGAAGAGATTAATCTCAGTCCAGCAAACTTTGAAACATAGTCTGAAATTAAATTACTGCTTTAGGCCATAAAAATTGTATCTTACAGTTCTGATTGCAGCCAGAGAAAAATGTCTGTGAAAACCAGGACTAGGAATCATACTGTATTGTCCTTGGAGGTGAACTAATTGCTACCCTGGAAGGGTCAACATTTTTTTAAATGGTTTTATAGCTTCCAGATGCTATAACACATCTTAGCAAAGCTCTATGTGTGTGTATGATAACACATATGTGCTAGATTCAGGTTCAGGTTCTAGTAAAGGGGGTAGTGTGAGAGCCAGAAATCAAGTGACCAGATGTATGTGATGTCAGTCTGCAATTCAGCACTGAAATGATGTTTTAATACTAGATGAGACAGAAGTCTCAGAGCAGTCTGTTATTGGAACTGACAAGACCACTCACCCACTTCATCTTGCCTTGCTCTAATAAGTGGATAACTAGGGAACAGGAATTCTATAGATCAGTGAGGAAAATATACTGAGATTAGTTAAATATTGTTTTTCTGTATCTGTGTGAATCTTTCCATTGGTGTTATTTTCAATATTTCCTGTGTTTGAAACTCTGGTGTTTACTGTAAATAGATATTTGGTATTTTCATGTACTTTTATTATTTATTATTAAAAAATATTTAAACTTTTCATTGTGGTTGCTCTTTTAGAGAATATGTTAACCTTTGAGGGTACTTATATTTATTTGGTGACACTGTGGCTGTTCCTGAAAGCCTTGCTGGATTGATCAAGCACTACCATTTGTATTAATATTAATTTTACTCAGTATAATTGGGTACTCTTGCAATAGCCTTAAGCAGCTGGCTTTGGAGTGTTGTAGTGACAGTATCTACCTTATAGTCTGGGCGGAGGGAGCATAGCTGGTAAATGTGTGCCAGCCTTTCCCAGGTGTGTGTGTGTGTGTGTGTGTGTGTGTGTGTGCGTGTGTGTGTGTGTGTGTGTGTGTGTGTGCGTGTGTGCGTGTGTGCGTGTGTGCGTGTGTGTGTGTGTGTGTGTGTGTGTGTGTGTGTGTGAGAGTTACTTGGAGCAGGGACACAGACCACTGGTTTCACAGAGAGGGTGGTGGAGAACTTGGCTTGGAACACTTGGCTGAAGACTCAACTCTACAGCTGTGTCAGTAGGGAGTCTTATTCTGGGCTTGGATAGAGAGATGGAAAACCAGCCCCAGGACAGGAGTGTGTTCCTTGTGTGCTCCTAAGGGAAACTGTGCCTGGTGCAGACAGCTGCATCCATCTGGAAATAATGCCTGTATCCATTTTTGTTCCAAGTGAACGTCTCACACCAGGGTCAGTGGCGAGGACTGAAGATCATTGATTACTGGCCCAGAGGAGGGACATCACATATTGGTGAGCAGTGGTGTGGATATTAATTGAACTTCTGTAGCCTGTAGACAGTTGTCACTGAAGGTGTGTGTACTCACATGAGCCACAAGGTAAACATAGAGTTACAGTTTCATAACAGCTTTATTTATTCCTTGTTAGTTTTAATTAGTAAAGGAGAGCAGGCAAAGATGTCAGCAGAGGATTATGGCAAGCTGACGAACCAGTCGGCCAAGGGGTGTAAAGCCAAAGGACTGGTGCATGTCAACCTGACTAAAGAGGAAATTATTTCAGCCTTAGTCACAGTTGTAGCTCAGACCAGCAACCTGGAGGATAACCAGTCTGATGATGGGGATTTCCAGCCCGCAGAAACAGGACAGTTCACCTTTCCCTCTGAGGACTTAAAATCCATCTGGAATTAGGGACTTGAACTGGAGGCCAAACATTTGGAATTAGAATCAGCAGAGAGACTGTGGCATTTGGAGGCTGAAGGAAGGGAGAGACTGTGGCTTTTGAAGGCTGAAGAAAATGAGAAACTGCGGCAGGCAAAACATGGAAATAGAATCAGGAGTGAGACTGCGGCATTTGGAGGCCAAAGAAAATGAGAAACAGTGCTAACATGAGAGGGAGATACTGACTCTTCATCAGGGTCATGGAAGTAATGGAAAAGGGAATAACCAAACCCCAGATGCAATAAAGGTCAGTAATTTTTTTCCACAGTTTACAGACGGTGATAATTTTGATAGTTTCATTCATATATTTGAAGGAGTATGTAAACAGTATAATGTTGAACAAGGGCTCTGGTTACGGTTTCTGACCACCCTTATGCCATGGTAAAGTTGTAACTGCTGTTTCTAAATTGTCTGATACTGATTGTTTAAACTATGATAAAGTTAAATAATGTTTATTGGAATATTTTAAGTTAACACCTGAAGCTTACAGAAAAAAAAGTTTGTGAGCATAGGCATAAGGCAGATGAAAGTGTATGTGATTATATTGCAGAGTTAAGCACTTATTTTCATAGATGGGTGAGTGGGTGTCAGGTCATCACTTTTGAGAGGCTGGCAGACATTTTGGTGAGGGAACAAGCCCTTAGCACTTTGCCTGAGGACATGCAAATCTAGTTGGTAGACTGGGAGTGTAACTCTGCAGATGAACTGGGAAGAATTGGGAATATCTACTTAACAAGCAGGGCATCACTGCCCAAGAAGGAGATACCTAGTTATGCACATGGGTATAAGGAAACCCATATTGGTCAGCCTGAACCACCCCAACAGAGTCCACCAGTAAAAAGGGAAGCCACTAGTTCAGGTACATGGCCAAGATCAAGGTTTAGATGTTTTAAATGTAACCAGTGGGGGCCATGTAGCATATAGATGTCTATGGAGTTAAGGTGGGGAACAAAAGGTAGGGTACCCAGCAAGTGGAAATAACAGTATGCCAGTGGTATGCTGTCTTTAGACAACAGGGGTACCAGACTATCAGCTGGGTTTATATTCTTAGTGGATGAAAAACAGGCCACTGTTAAGAGAGACACAGCTTCTGACATAACCATTGTGAAGCCTGCAGTGGTTAAAGAGGAGCAGTACTTGCTTGGGTAGTCCACTCCAGTCATAGCTTTAGGAGGGACCCCATTCCCAATGCCTTTAGCCATGGTTCACCCTGACTGAGAGGGTAGAAAAGAAGCAAGTAAGTAGGTGGGTTTGAGGATACCCCTGCAGATGTCCTGATTGGAAATGATTTTGATAATGCAGTACCTTGTGTGCATGTAGTTACACTCAGTCAGGCTTGGAGACAGGCATGTGGGTCTAGTAGTCTGGCAGACCCAGACAGGCCCCACACCTGAAGCCAGGGCTGGTGAGGTGGCTATTTCAAGGAGGGAGCTACCCTGTAGCAGTGAGCTTGAAGGTGAGCCACAGCTGCTGGTAGACACTGATGCTGCCTTGAATAGAGTGACTGCAAGGGCAGAGGTGAGTGGTAGCACATAGGCTGACTGTCAGAGGATACCAGACATCCTGTGGAAGGGGAGCTGGGAAAGTTCACAAAGATAGAGTTGAGACAGCCTCAGCTCTTAGACCCTACACTAAGAGGCTTGAGGGAGGTAGCAAGGGAGGCATCTGACTCTCAAGGAAAAGGGGAATCTGTATGCTGGAGCAAAGAGTTAATGTATAGAAAGTGGACCCCTGAGGGAGGGCTAGAGGGTGAGATAATACAGCCATTGGTAGTGCCTAGAGCCTATGGTCTGGCATTTCTAGCCATAGCCCATGACATTCCTTTTGCAGGTCATATGGGCATAAAGCATACCAAGAGATGTATTATGCAGAACTTTTATTGGCCTGGGATTGCAAGGGATGTAACAGGGTACTGTACCACATGTGAGCAGTGCCAAAAAGTAGGCAAGGCAGGAGACAAGGTCAAAGCTCATTTGATGCCTTTGCCTGTCATTGAGGAGCTATTTTAGAGGGTAGCTATGTATATTGTGGGTCCTCTGAGTACCCCAAGTTCCACAGGGAAGAAATATAGCCTGGTGGTAGTAAATTATGCTTCTAGATACTGTGAGGCAGTGGCTCTGTCCTCCATTGATGCAGAGAAGGTTTTTAGCATTCTATGTTTCCTGAGAGAAATACTGACTGAAAAAGGTGCCAATTTCATGTCAGACCTGCTGGCTTCTATGTGGGAATACTGTGGGGTGAAGCACATAAAGACCACCCCTACCACTCCAGATTAATGGTCTTGTGGGGAGATTAAACTCTACATTAAAGATCATGTTATGGACATTTGCAGACCAGTTTAAGAGAGAGAGTGGGGCAAATGTTTGCCCCATCTGCTGCTTTGCATACAGGGAGGTTCCCCAGGAATCTACAGGTTTTCCACCCTTTGAGTCGCTGTATGAGCAGATGGTGAGGGGGCCTTCAGATTTGATTTGTGATGAGAGGGAGGGTGAGTGTGAATCCCACAATGAGTCTAATGTGGCATATGTCATAAACCTCAGGACAAGGCTTAGGGAGCTCATGGGTTTGACCCAGGAGAACCTGGCAGGAGCTAAACAGCAGAGAAAGGTCTGGTATAACAGGAATGCTCAAGCCTGAGAGTATGCTGTGGGACAGCAGGTTATGGTGCTTATTCTTGTCAGACACGATAAGCTGCAGGCAGCTTGGGAGGGACCTTCAAAGTGATAAGGAAGGTCAGTGATGTTAACTACATGGTATACCTTCTAGGCAGGAGGTAGAGACACAAATTGTACCATGCTAACATGATGAAGCCTTTCCATGATAGGGGCACCCTGGTGCTGAGCATTTGCAGTTGATGGCAGGAGGAGTCTGGGGGGGGTCTGGTGACTGATCATCGCAGTAAGGCTCAGGCTGACATCTCAGTGGTAGAGGTCCCTGTGGCTATACCCTAACCATGTTCAAGAAATTTGAGCAGTGTTACAGGAGTTTGGGGGCATGTTCACTGGGAATCCTGGGTGCACCCACCTGATGTAGCACCATGTGGATACAGGACCCCAAAGGCCTATCAACCAGGCCCCTTACAGGGTGCTTGAGTGAATTAGACAGACTCTGAGGGAGGAGATATGGGAAATTAATGGGGGTAATCCAGGAATCCAGCAGTCCCTGGTCCTCCCCAGTGGTGCTGGTACAAAAAAAAAGATGGCAGCATCAGCTTCTGTGTGAACTACAGAATACCAAATAGTCACACAGAGTCAGATGTTTATTCCATGCCTAGGACAGATGAAGCCTTAGAGCAGCTGGGTGGAGCTAAGTATCTGACTACTATTGACTTCCACTACAAGAGAGAGATCAGCATTTATGACTATTTTCAGATTATACTAGTTCATGAAGACACCCTTTGGGATGAAAAATACCCCAGCAACCTTCCAGAGGCTATTAGATTGTATCCTAGTAGGAGCAGGAGACTATGCCCTCACTTACCTGGACAATATTGCTATCTACAGCCATTCCTGGCAAGAGCACCTTCAGCATGTTAGGGAGGTTTTGGGCAGACTGCAAAGGGCAGGGTTGACCATTAAGCCTAGTAAGTGACAGGTGGGTATTGCAGAGGTCTCCCACCTGGGACATAGAGTGGAGAGTGGTAAGATCAGGCCAGAACCTGCCAAAGTGGAAGCCATTCAGGTGTGACCTGCCCTTGTTATCAAAAAGCTGGTGAGGGCATTCTTGGAGACAGAGGGGTACTATAGAAAGTGTGTTCCCAATTATAGTACAATAGCTCCTCCCCTCACAGACCTGATGAGGAAAAAAGGTCAGACAAGGTAGTGTGGACCCCAGCCTGCAAGCAGGCATTCCAAAAGTTTAAAGGGGCTTTGAGAAGACCCCCTGTGTTAGCCAGTCCAGATTACAGCATAGAATTTGTTGTGCAGGTGGAAGCTTCAAATCATGGGCTGGAGACTATACTCAGCTTGTTTCCTCACAGAGAGAAGATCACCCAGTTGTATATCTCAGCAGTAGACTTCCTCCTAGGGAGGACTGTATGCAGCAGTAGAAAAATGTCTAGCCATAGTATGGGCACTGCAGAAACTTCAACCCTATCTGTATGGAAAGAAATTCACTATAGTCACAGACCACAATCCATTAACATGGCTACATTGAGCCAGCCAGAAAAATGTCAAGTTATTAAGGTGGAGCGTAGGGTTGCAGGTATATGATATGATAGTGCAGCACCATTGTGGGGTCAGAAATGCAAATGCAGATGGGCTGTTAAGACAGAGTATGGGTTATTGTGTTCCCAGACAGACTATTGTCCCTCAAGCCACATTTCTCAAGGGTCATGTGAAAAACTAGTATGAGTCTTCAAATGGGGGGGATGTGATAATGTGAAGTAGTGCCAGCTATGCCAGGAAAAGTAGGAGAGTGGATATGTAACAAATGCCAGCATAGCTAGCTGCAGTTTTGAAAGAATTATGTGTCATTTGTATATCAAACTGATTTGTACAGGTGCTTGTGTTGAAAATGTATTTGTAAAGCTGCTTGTCTTAAAAATGTACCAACAGTAGGTCCTGCTGGACAGAAAAAGAAATACACCTGTATGTCAGACTGTATTGTAACTGTTGAAATGAATATATTGTAACAGAGGATACTGGAAGAGAAGATGTTAATCTCACTCCAGCTAACTTTGAAAAATAGTCTGAAACTAAATTACCTGGTTTAGGCTATAAAGATTATATCTTACAGTTCTAATTTCAGCCAGAGACAAGATATCTGTGAAAAACAGGACTAGGAATCCTACTGTATTGTTCTTAGGGGTGAAGTAATTGTTACCCTGGAAGGGTGGATGTTTTTGAAATGGTTTTATAGCTTTCAAATACTAAAACACATCTTAGCAAAGCTCTATGTGTGTGTGTGTGTGTGTGTGTGTGTGTGTGTGTGTGTGTGTGTGTGTGTGTGTGTGTGTGTGATAACATATAATTGCTAGATTCTGGTTCAGTTTCTAGTAAAGGGGGTAGTGTGGGAATCAGACTCAGGTAATCAGATGTATGTGATGTCATTCTGTAATCCAGCAATGAAATTATGTTTTAATACTAGATGCAACAGAAATTTCAGATAAATCTGTTATTGGAACTGACAAGATGGCTCCCCACTTCATCTTGCCTTGCTCTAGTAAATGAACTAAAGAACAGTAATTCTTTAGATTAGTCAGAAAAATATAGTGAGATTTGTTAAGCATTGTTTGTCTGTATCTGTGTGAATCTTTTCATTGGCATTATTTTTAATATTTCCTGTGACTGAAACTCTGTTTATTGTAAATATATATTTAGAAATTTCACATCCATTTATTATTTATTATAAAATATATGTTAAGTTTTCATTATGGCTGATCTTTTAGAATATATTTTAACCTTTCAGAGTACTTAATTTATTTGGTGACACTGTGGCCACTTCTGAAAGCCTTGCTGCATTGGTCAAACACTACCATTTGTATTAGCATTAATTTTACTTAGTATAATTGGGTACCCCTGTAAAATCCTTAGAGTAGCTGGCTTTGAAGTGTTCTGGTAGCAGTATCTACCTTATAGTCTGGGCAAGGGGGGGCATATCTGGTAAATGTGTGCCAGCCTTTCCCAGGTGTGTGTGTGTGTGTGTGTGTATGTGCGTGTGTGTGTGTGTGTGTGTGTGTGTGTGTGTGTGTGTGTGTGTGTGTGTGTGTGTGTTTGTGTGTGTGTGTGTGTCTCTGAAAATCATATCTCAGAGTGTCTATGTCAGCTATTTGGAGCAAGACACAAAACATTGGTTTCACAGAGAGAGTGGTAGAAGACTTGGCTTGGAACACTTGGCTGAAGACTCTACTCTACATCTGTGTCAGTGTGGAGTCTTATTTGGGGCCTGGATAGAGCCAGGGAAAACCAGCCCCAGGACGAGACTGTATTCATGTGTGTTCTTAAGGGAAATTGTGCTTGGTGTAGAGAGCTGCATCTGAAAATACTGTGTGTACCCATTTTTGCTCCATATGAATGTCCTCACCAGTGTCAGTGGTGAGGATTGAGGATCATTAATTCCTGGCCCAGAGGAGGGACATCACAGCCCTCATACCCATGATTTCTACATATAATGACTTTGAGGTCACACAAACTTAAAGAAAAAGGAACTGGTGTAAAATTCAGCCTTTCTCTCTTTTATAGGTCATAGCCAGTTGCAACAAGTGAAGTGCAGACCATAGACCCAATGGCTTTCTGCATCAACATTTTAGATTTTTTTCTATTAGGACATGATAAACGATAGGGTTCTTGGGGACAGGACATAGATATTATCAGGGGCGAGGGACACCAAAGCAATATGTGAGTACTATGGGTACATATAGGTTGTATGGTTTTACAAAAATGGCAGATCAGGTCTAAGGACTGCCAAAATCAGCCAAATCTGATGAAACAGTCGAGAAGACTAAGTCCACCAACTGATTGTCTCAAAACATTAACTCTAACAATAATCTTACCTTTGAAAATTTGGCAATACATAGGGTGGCATCAAATGGTGTCAGTCTTATACAGCAGCAGCAGAAGGCATGTTATCAGTGGCAGACATGATGAGGCAGATGATAGGGGAACTAATGGATGAGATGGGGTTATTAACATTAGGAAAACCTATGCAGTTGCATCTTTCAGACAAACTTAAGCAACAAGCAGCAAAATAAAATTATCTGGATATGATTTTATCTGGTAACCATTTGAAATTTCAGGACCCACTTGACAGAGTCCCAAAGCACTGAGACTGAATGGCTAAAACATGGACTTAAATATGTTAAGACCAAAATGGCCATTTCTCAAAATATTCCCTTTTCTCTGTGGGGTGGTTATCTTGGAGTTAAGTTTGGTGGGCACATCAGGGTGCAGGGGGCTTTTCCCATTCAGAAAAGTAGTTTAAAGGAGAATAATGATCTCTGAGATTCACTCTTCTCCTGGTTTGTTGGTCTTTGTTTTTTTTTTTTTTTGGCTTGTCGACACTCAACATTTCAAGTGCTGACATTTCAATAGGAAACCCGTTTATCTACTGATAATGTTAAAGTACGAGGGTCATACAAAAGACAGAAAAAAAAAGAAAATGAAACTACTTAAAGAAGAAGTGGAACAGCAAATTTTGTAGGACAGGAGTAGTGAATTTTGCTTTTGTGCCAACTGATAATGCAGCTTATTCCAAGAGTGAAGGGATTTGGCAGTGCTAGTTTGGATTATGATGATGAAATCAGAGTGCCTAAGGAGAAATGGTACAAATGCGATGAGACGTAATTGAAAAGAAATTAAATATTCCTTTAAGGTCTGTAATTTTGTTTAGCTATACTTCTTCTGCTGGTAAATGAGTGCAGCAGTAAATGCAAGGTCATACAGAGTGCCATACGAATGAGACTGACACATTTGGAAAAAAGCCCATTAAGACATTGTGGTGGGAGAGATGTGGCTATGCATTGCTATAGCTACAATTAAGGAGCCTACATTTGTACAACGTGGGATCATTTAAAAGAATTACTTCAGATGTGTGACAATGGGAGCAGAGCTATATTAACACATATATTTAAGAAAATTAAGAAATGTGTGTTACTATGATATACAATGTTTATTAAGCCACTGAGCCAGACAGACCTTCAGAGTAGCCATATGGAGCTTTAATACTTCTTCATTGTTACTAATTATGCAGAATGTTCCTGAATTTGCCTCATATTTTTGCCGTCCTTTATAAAAAATAATTTTCTGATAAATCACTGAAAATTATAGTCAGTCAATATCATATCTTAGTTTCATACTTCATAATGCTCAGAAAATACCTGCTGATTGCAAACCTGCTATTCTATTAATGTTTGAAATGAATTAGAACAATATTTAAAAAGATTATGCCCCTGATTTGGGGCCTTTGCTCATACCCCCATAATTTCTAGCTTTGTTCAGAATTCTTGAGCAAATAATTTGAAAAGTATGGCCATTTCTGTTAAATGCAGAAATGTGTGTACAAATCATGCATCCCAGTCTTGAAACGTCACTTAAAAAATATATAGTTCTCATGAAGTAGCAGGGTTTCTCCAGATTAAATGTAGGGTAGGGATTATACTGACAGCATGTGGGTAGTACACAGAAAGGTAGGGGGAAATCTACATCTCTTCATATGGAAATCCCATGCAATTTTACCTGTCAATTTCTTAGCACAAGAATTATGGACAAAGCCTTAAATAATGTGTGAAAAGGCTCACGACAGACAGAGATTCTAAATATTGCTCTTATAAAGGTAGAAAGTTGCTAAAATTGCAGGATTTGTATTAGCATGCATTTTCTGAAGGATATGAAGTCCAAATTGTATGTCATTATTTAGTGACTTCAGTCCTCAATGATTTGCCAGAAAAGCATAAATTTTATTAAGAACAGATCAAATATATTAGGCAAAAAACTGAACCTTTGGCAAAATCTGCACAGTTGAGAGGTATGCAGCATAATGCTTGAGGGAGATTCCCTGAAGTGATACCTCCTTGAATGTGTTGCTCTGAGCAAGGTATTTAACCACATAGTGCTCTGGGGCAATTAAAGACATTGTCACTTTCAGCTTCTTTTCTTTTTATTATTTATACTATCTTGATACTAGCTATTTATTCTGTTTATGCTATTTATATACCTAGTATTTTGAATACATTGTCATTTATTTATATGCTAGCCAGTTAGGTGAAATGATGCTTCTTACACATGACCAAGTTCAACAATCCAAAAGGTAAATGCAAAGTGTGTATATTCATACCAATAGTTATATCTATATTTATCAATATCGATCTATCATCTATCTATAAGTGTCATTTAAGTGGTCAAATAGCACATTCATCACACAGAATGAAAGCTGCACAGAAGTTCAGTTGAAGATGGACATGCACAGTACATCTATCAGGAAATTTGTAAGCAAATTAAATGTCAAGTGAAAGTTGTCACAAATGTTTAATAGCACATATTAGGCTTTTAAGAATTTCACAAGACCTGAAACAAAGTAATGACAATTTTACTATTTGTATCTCCAGATTATCATATTTCCTGTGAAGCTCCAAGCAAATACAGGCAAAAAACAAAACAAAACAATAAATTTAAATAAATACATAGAATAAAATAAAACATTGCTATTACCCAAAAACTGTAAGGAAAGCACAGATCTTAAATAAAAATGGCAACAAATAACAGAAATGAAACAATCTTCTAAATATAAATGAAACTGTTGCTTTAAATACCTCTACTGAGTGAAGAATATAGTTGTTTCTGTTAAGCAGAAGCTGTATTTTAGCTGGACATCTTCCCAGTGGGATAACTGTGTTGTATGCATGTTCTATTAAACATTGGCAGGTGATTTATTTAAAACAAAAAACTCCCTTCTGACCTTTTTCTCCTGAATGTGTAGTAAACAGGTGCTGGAAGTTTTTGTCCAAAAAACACTCTAATATTTTTTTCCAACTGCAGTGAATGATTATCGCACTAGTTTTTCTTCACTGCTCACTTCCTTGCACGTTCACTTATGGGGTGGTAGTCCTGGCTCAGTGACATCAATGACCGGTGAGGTCAAACTGAAAAACAATTTATAATTTAAAGGGCCACTCAGAATTTTGTGTCACTATTATTTTAAGTTTAGAATTTGGTGTTTTACAGCAAACATCGAACAGTTGGGAGGTATAAGAGGCAGCAGTACAACAATGGGTTTAGCCCCACGTGTAAGAGCCAAAATTTGCCATCAACTTTGGAATTCGAGGACCTCCTGATATTTTTCAAAGGTTTATGAATAAAGTTCTGAAACCTCACACTAGATACTCAGCTGTATATTTTGATGATGTAATAATATATTCAGAAAACTAAAAGTCACATTTACACAAAGTACAAGTTGTGCTGAACTAATTAAGACAGGCATAATGCTGTGAAAAGTAACTTTTGTATGACAGAAGGTAGGTACTTGATGTATCTAATCTGGAGAGGTGTAATTAGATCCCAAAGTGACAAAATAGCAGCTATTAAGAACTGGCCCATATCCAATACCGAACAGCAAGTGAAAATATATTTAGAAGTCCACAATGAATAATATGTTGTGTTTCACTATCACATGATTGTATGGCTTGGCTCCAAAATACTGAAAAGATGGGAGTGTCACTACAATCAAAACAATATCACTCCCAAGGTTACACCCCACCCCCCACACCCCGTGACATGGTGCACTGTTTCAAGCCAACAATCCACTGAAAAATATATCTGTATCTATATATTGATGACAACTTGAAATTTGACCTACACATTCAAGCTGTTATTAAAAAAACACCAAAAGCTCGCCCTGTTGTATAGAACAAACCCCTACCTAAGAGATAGCTAGAGGAACCATAGCTAAAGTCTTCCTCCTACCTACCCTTCTGTATGTCTCTCCACGTATCACTAATGTACAAACATCCACGTAAACAAAGCTGCCACTATAGTCAACTATTACTAACTCGTACTACGCTGATAAATATCTTGCACTAAAAGGCATGATTCAACACTACCACCCTACCAAACTTCTTTACTCTAAAGACAAACTCTTCCTCTGTATCACTAAAGCCCAAAATGCATCAGGATCCTCCTTATACTCAAGCTCAGTAGCTACCCTTTGGAATGCTCTCCCACATGCTCATAGGCTTCTTGAAAACCAACAGGAATTCAAAACACCTTTCACCATTCTGGTTCTGTAACTGTACATCTCCAAGATAAGTATAACATCTTTGTTTCTTCCTCCTCTTCTACTAAACCTCTGCTCTCCTCTACTCTGTTACCAGCTACCACTCTGTCTTCACCCACCCCACCTTCTACCTATGCCTTTTTAAACTCTTTGACCACTTGCTCCATTTAGATCTCATAATTACCTCAGCCTTTTGCTTTCCACCCTTTGTAAATAACTCAGTACTCTGTATTATTACATCTGTCCTACTTCATAGTTATTTAACCATATCGGTACAGAATATAAATAGTATAAGAAGCCTTACTACTTTATGTACATTTATTATCTTATCTATTTTGAAATTGTAAAATTTATTTTAATTAAATTCTGTTTGACATTTCTGATATTGTATAACTTAAAGGATTTTGTTTGCACTGCATGAACTGGTGCTTTTCTCCCCAAGCCTCTGCTGAAAAGGGGCCTTTGTGCCCATTTGAACTTCCCAGGTAAAATAAATGTACATTCAAATAAATCTTTCCCTCTCTCTTTCTGTGTGTGCGTGTGTGTGTGTGTGTGTGTGCGTGTGTGTGTTTGTGTGTGTGTGTGTGTGTGTGTGTGTGTGTGTGTGTGTGTGTGTGTGTGTGTGTGTGTGTGTGTATACACACATATATGTACATACACACACACGCACACACACACTATATATATATATATATATATATATATATATATATATATATATATATATTTATATATATATACTTATACATATGTATGGGTTGACTTAAGTTGCTTGAGCCTATCTCTACTTAACATCTGTTTAGCCGATGTAAATTGATTGCCTAAACAGATGATTGATGGATATGTGGGAGTGCACAATTCTCAGGGTAGGGAAATACGCCCTTTCCCTGAGATTGTGTAATCTCAAAGTTAGCATACAAAATTAGCAGTGGATGTGGAGGGTGCACCTCCCCACATGAGGTAGTCCAGGTGTCAAAAATCATTGTTTTTTTAATATTTTTACCTTAGGCTTTGCATGTGCTAAGTTTGTTGATAGGCGCATGTGTAGTAGCATGTTAATGTTTGCAAAGTTGTCATATTGTTGTCATCTTTGTAAACATCAAGATTTTAGTGTTTTGTTCAATTCCAGTACATGTACAGGTGTTTCTGGTCAACATCTGTTTAGTTAACCACATTTCTTCGACTAAACAAATGGACAACAGGTTTGCAAGACTGCAAAATTCTCAGGGTTGGGGAAGATGCCCCCTCCCTGTTTAGTGTGATCTTGAAGTTAGTATATATAATTAACAGGGGGTGTGAGGTTTGATGTTTGTTGTTGTTTTGTTTTGAAATATTGCATGCACTGAGGTCATTTTGCTGCATATACATTCTAGTGCATTAATGTTCATCTTTTCAGCCTTATGCAGTTAACATTTTGACAGGTGAAATTTAGTTGTTTTACTCATTTATTAGAAATTCTAGACCCGATAAGACAAGTCCTAAAACTAAGAAAATTTAAGAGTGATTTAAGACAAGTAAAAGTGAATTTTAAAAGTTGCTATTACATGTTTATGCAGGGTCAAGTTCCTATATACCTTATGTGAAGTCTGCACCATTATTCTTGCTACTGATATATTAATTTTGAGATCTCTCTACCTTAGATATGAGGAGGTTCTGTACATTTTTTCAGAATTAGTACATATTTTCCTGTAATTCCACTTAAAGTCATACAGCTCCAAGGACTACAGCTCTGGTTACAGGGACCCACCACACACACACACACACACACACACACACACACACACACACACACACACACACACACACACACACACACACACACACAGGTATTCCGCGGTTGTACAGCGGTAGCGTTGTTACCTCACAGCAAGAGGTTTTCCCGTTCGATTCTCGGTTTGGCTTGGGAGTGCCTTCTGTGTGGAGTCTGTATGTCCTCTCCGCGGTTGGGTAGCAATCGAAAGACATTTGTGCGTAAATAGGCGTGCCTTCATTGAAGGTTTGGCATCGAGCTGACACCGCGGTGTTTCATAAAAATCTACTGCCAATCATTAGCGGATCGGAGTTCCGCTGTGGCGACCCCTTACCGGGAAAAAGCCAAAAGACAAACAACACACTCACACACACACACACACACACACACACACACACACACACACACACACACACACACACACACACATACACACATGGAGAGAGAGAGGGACAAAATAGGTATGCCAGCACATGTGTCTGCATTTCTGTATGTCTGCCTGTGTGTGAGTTGAGGCTCACATATACAGTGTTATCACTTTACCACTAATGAGATCTCTAGATATCCACAGCATGTCTATAATCCAATGAGGAATTTGGCATTGAGTGGCTTTTCTTAGACTTTGTTCTGTTGTGCTTTTTCCAAAATTCACTAAGTTGTATGACACAAGCTGACAGTGCACTACAGTGGCTTTTTTTCATTTTTCCCTTTACTGCACTGTAGCACGACCTCGTAGTTGGTATATTTAAAGAGCGGAGGGTGTGGGGGATGCAGTGGGGCTTGTCCCCCTGCTTACAACCCTCAGGTATGTTCTTTTTTTTTCTTTCAATCGAAGTATGACAAGTTCGAACTTATGGTTTCCACCATATCACGTTTGAAGTTGTCATAGTTCGACTATGTAATATAGACCCGTCTAAACCACTCCAACAGAGTACACCAGTAATGAGAGAAACTACTAATCCAAGTGCACAATTAGGGATTAGATGTTTCAAGTGTAACCAGAGGAGACACATAGCAGCCAAATGTCCATCGAGGCAAGGTGAGAAACAGAAGTTGAGGAAGCCAGGAAGTGTAGATGACAAACTGCCAGTGATAAGTTGTTTAGAAAGAACTGGAATGCCATATTATCACCAAAATTTATATCCAATCTTAGTAGATGGTAAACAGGTAACTGCTAAGAGGGACACAGCTTCTGATATAACCATTGTGAGACCTGCAGTGGTTAGAGAAGAGCAGTACATGCTTGGGCAGTCCACGTCAGTCAGAGTACTGGGAGGGACCTCATTTCAAATACCTTTGGCTAGGGTTCATCTTGACTGTGAGGATGGAAAAGGAAACAAGCAAGTAGTTGTATTTGAGGATACACCTGCATATGGCCTGATAGGGAATGACTTTGATGATGCAGTACCTTATGTACATGCAGTGACACACAGTCAGGCTTGGAGAAAGGCATGCAGGTCCAGTAGTCTGGGAGAGATACAGAAACATCTTGTACCTGAAGCTGGGAATGGAGTGGTGGCTGTTTCAGAGAAGGTGCTATCTGGTAGCAGTAAGCCTGAATGTGACCCACAGCTGCTGGTGGGTACTGATGTTCCCTTGGACATGGTGACTGTGAGGATGGAGGTGAGTGGTGGTACCCAGAGTGACAGCAAGGTGCAACTGTCGGAAGTGACTAGGCTTCCTGCGGAAGAGCAGCTGGGGAAGGTCATGAAGGTAGAGTTGAGACGGGCTCAAGTTATGGATTCTACTTTACAAAGCTTGAGGGAGATGGCTAAGGTTAAGGCTAAGGCTAACCTGAGGCTCAATGAAGATGTGACTCTGTATACTGGAACAAAGGTTTGTTGTATAGAGAGTTTTCTCCTGGAGGTGGGCTGGAAGGTGAAGTAATACAACAGTTGATAGTGCCTAGGGCTTACCATCTGCCAATTTTAGCCATAGCACATGACATTACTTTCTCAGGTCATATGGGTATAAGACATACTAAAAGATGTTATTATGCAACATTTGTATTGACCTGGGATTGCGAGGGATGTGGTAGGATATTGTAGTACTTGTGAACAGTGCCAAAAAGTTGATAAAGCAGCGGACAAGGCTAAGGCTCCATTAATGCCTTTGCCTGTTATCGAAGGGCCATATCAAAGACTGGCCCTGGAAATTGCAGGACCTCTGAGTACTCCAAGTTCTACAGGAAAGACATGCATCTTAGTGGTAGTAGACTATGCTACCAGATATCCAGAAACAGTGGTTCTGTCATCTATTGAGGCAGAGAAGGTGGCAAATGCTTTGCTAGGAATATTCAGCAGAGTAGGTTTTCCATGGGAAATACTGACTGACTGAGGTGCTAACTTCAAGTCAGACTTGCTGGCTTGTCTGTAGAAGCATTGTGGGGTGATACATCTAAAAACCACCCCCTACTATCCCAGACTAATTGTCTTGTGGAGAAGTTAAACTCTACATTGAAGACTATACAATGGGCATTTGCAAGCCAAAATGTTAGGGAGGTCTTGGATAGATTAAGTAGGGCAGGATTAACCATTAAACCCAGTAAGTGTGAAATAGGTATAGCAGAGGTCACTTACTTGGGACACAGAGTGAGAAGTGGTAGAATTAGGCCAGAACCTGTCAAGGTTGAAGCTATCCAAGCATGGCCAATTCCTGTTACTAAGGTACCCAATTATAGTACCATAGCTACACCCCTTACTGACTTAACTAGGAAGAATAAACCGGACAAGGTAATGTGGACCACAGCTTATGAACAGGCATTCCAAAAACTAAAAGAGATTTTGGGAGAACCCCCAATGCTAGCCAACCCAGATTACAAGAAAGAATTTATTATACAGGTAGATGCTTCAAATTATGGGGTGGGGGCTCTGCTCAGGCAAGTTTCCTCAGAAGGAGAAGAGCACCCAGTGGTATATCTGAGTTATAGACTCCAACCTAGAGAAGAGTGTTATGCAGCCATGGAGAATGAGTGTCTGACCATAGTGTGGGAATTGCAAAAGTTGCAGCCCTATCTTTATGGGAGAAAATTCACTGTACTCACAGACCATAACCCTTTAACATGGCTTAATAGGGTCAGTAAGCAAAATGCCAAGTTACTGAGGTGGAGTCTAAGATTGCAAGCATATGATATGACCATACAACATTGCAGTGGGGTTAATAATGCCAATGCAGATGGATTGCCCAGGAGAGGAATGGGTAAATATTCCCAGGTAGACCCATTTTTCTCAAGTATTGGTTTACAAGGGTTACTTGAAATAGTGCTTGAGTCATGGGGGGGGGGTGTGTGTGAAGAAAATGAAAACACTGTCATCTGTGTGAGCATGTTTGGTTTGAGATTTGTGCATATTCTCAGATTAACTTGTTTTGTATGCCAGCATGTCTAATTGTGAAAATGTAAATAAGTTTTGTTAAATGTTGAGTATTTCCTTGATTAAACAGAATGTTTAAAGAATCTAACAGTGTTTTGATACATTTCTAATTGTTCATGTTTGAGAGGGAGATTTTAAAGTACTGTGGAGAATCAGATGAACAGTAGATAATGTCATTTGAGTGTTCCAGGTTGCTAAGTGATTATTTGAACTGCTGATTGACAGGAAAAAGAACTGTTTTCAAACAGTTTACTTTTTTTTTTTAAATAAACAGTTGAGACTGTTAAGCTGTGCAGTTAGTCAAGTACTGAGCAGTTTGTGAAGAGTTGCAGTCAGTTACAGTGCTGAACTGTGATACCCAAAGAAAAGAGAACTCACCAAAAACTGAAACCCTGCCTTTGCCTTGCTGTTATGCTTTAGATCAGGGACATTATTTTCTATTTAGATTAGGAAACTTTAGTTATTCAGATAGAGTTTTTCTAGAATGATGGACTTCTATCCTACAGTTTAATTTTACATTAGTTGTTGGCAGTCCAGTGGGATATTAACTGGACATCACACCGAGTTATATTTTTACTTCAAAGGAGACCACTTTGTGGTCTGACCTTACCAGAGAGGGCATTACACTAGGAGGTGTGCAGTGGTCTCCCATATTAGTGAGGACCAGATCCAGTATGTGTGCACCCGTGGTCAGTGTATTGACAATCTGGTCCAGGGAATTTGTGTTTAAAAAATCCAGGAATCCCTTTACCTGCATGTTTGGTATTGTATTTGATTCACAGTTAATAGTGGGGCAATTAAAGTCAGTTATGAATATGGTACTGGGTTAAATGGTGAGTGTTTCCTGTAAGCTTAAATACATATTAATGGTTTTCTGGTCATATAAGGAAACCTATAGCTTGCAAGGAAGTGGTATAGCATTTTGCCTATGGCAATTTGAACATGTAGAAGCTTGAGTGTATTGTCCTGTTTGACCAACCTTGAGGTATATTTATTTTTTATGTAAATCGAGACACCTCCACCTTTAGTCCGTGTCTGCGTAGTAGTTATTTTTAATATGTGGAAGACACTGTAGCCTTGCACTGCAGGTGTGTTCTCTGCTGCTTTAAACCATTTCTCAGCAACTGCACAGATGTCAGCATTCTTTAGGGCAAAGACAGCTTGTAAAGAGTGGAGAGTTTCTTGTTTAGACTCCTAGCATTGAGCAGCAACACCCTTAGATTTTCTTGGTCTTGCTTCTTAATACTAAAATTGATGAAGTTTGACTTGCAATTGAATGAGTTGACCAAACAAAGGGGAAAGTGGTCTACATAGTACAGTCACTCCTGCCACAGTGCCGAATTAAATGAATGCTTTTTCTGTTTCAGTAGTCATCAAGGTGCCCCGTCAGTGGCTCAACATGTAAAACACCTTTATGCTTGAAGATGAAAGTGCTGTGAGCTTTCTTTATCCCCTTACCAGGCCTTTAGCTTCATTTCCTAATACTCACACTACAATGCAGCATACTGAGGGTTGCTGCTTTCCTGATTGTGCCCTCATTCAAATGAAATGTCTAATCAAGATTCCATCTGCGTGAGTCAGTTGTAGAGCAGATGACTGCAGAAGATCTCATGGAGAAAGGCTTTATTTCACAAGCCTTTCAACACAAGCACTTAATTATGTCATACACTTTTCTTTTTCACACTTCACAGTACATTTCTTTTTCTTTTTCATATCATGTACTTCACTTTCCCTACCCTTTCCTCCCCACCCATAGTCTTATTGTCCATAAAACAATATTATAATCCCACATGTTCTATATCAATTCATCATGTTAGCAGTGCAACAAGCTGTATAATTCTCATATCGTAACTGTCAGCTTTTTCAATTAACATTTTCCATCCTCTTATATTCCCCATAAAACAGCATATCCAAAACCATATTCATTTCCTTAAAACATTCCTATGTTTTAAGAGTAAAGGAGTCTCCATAGTGCCCTGTCCATTTTTCACATAGACAGTATGAAAACCATCTCAGATCACTTCTGAAAAGATGCTTCTGACCTAGCAGGACTAACCAACTCAATGAAGCAGAAATACATGCATATATACATAAATAAAATAATTATTTCAGAACCATATTGTGAATTTTATTCATATTGCAGTGTTTATTACTGTGCATGTCCTGTATAAGTTGGTGTTCAGTAACACATGGTTTCTCAAAAGCTAGTATGTACTTCTCTTTGAACTGTGTATTTGATTTTTCCTTGCATATTACAGAATGCCATCCCTTCACAACATAGAACATGTCTCTAAATCTAGCTGTACACTGGAGAACACTGGTTGATTTTAAACATTGTGTTAACCACATGTGTATCCACACCTGTAAGGCTTAGCGATTAACCTCACAATAAAGGCAGGATGGCTGAACTCATAACTGGTTCATATATTAAGGGAAATGCAGCACAGGAATGGTCCATGTCAAGATGAGGAACTCCTGCATTACTGTCAGATTTTATGTGACACAAGTAGTAGTTCACAGTCTCGAGCCTTACATTAATTACTAATGCAACAAGTCATGCTACCTGCAGAGATACCTCATTTGGTATTATCCTCTGGGATATGTAATCAAAAGACAAACTGCAATCCAGAGTATGTAAATTTAACTTCAGGAGTATAGGAAGGAAATGCACTATGTATATCTTAACTAGAGTACTGATGTAATAAAAAAGTGCACAGTAGGGGGTTGGGGTTAGCATAATGTTAAGGAGTCTACCTCACAGTCACATTGTACAGGGTTTAATTCCCACATCTGAGGAAAATTGACTAGGCTTAAAATGGCCCATAAGGGCAGTTAGTCTAGTACTTACCTATGAACTATGTAAGTGACATGAATAGTAACAAATACTATTATAGCAAACTTTTTATTGAAGTATTAGGATATGTACTTATGGTAGTTTGCCATCAATGTTGTTTCCCCTGTAAGGAGAAAAGTTTTTTTGAGTAAATGTGTTTTTTTGGGTAGAATTGCTTTAAGTATTTTGTTAAGATGTTAATTGTTTAATTGAAATAGGTGGGGTGGTTGCTTATGGGTATTTAAGAGCAAGTTATTTGGTATATTAAATGTTCTGAGGAAGACCCGATTGTGGGAAGAAAGTGCTCAACTTGTATTTTTTAGAAATCAATAAAGTGTCTGGATCCCTACAGTGGTTGTGGAGTGGAAATCTGTATTGTTCTTGGCAGTTTTTTCTGTGTTTGGTTACTTGGTTTGGAGTTCCATTCTCTTTGACCATGGAAGGATCCAGCGGTAATAGTGATGTTATGCAGTTACTACAGCAAATCAACCAGCAGCTGGCTATTCATACCACCCAAATAAAATCTCTTGTGGACAAACAATGTTTTAATGTTTTGGTAGCTTAGGGTTACCATTGACACAGGTTTATCGAGGCTCACAAGAGCAGCATGTAATGCTACAAAATAACGGACAAATCAATGGTGAAAATGGGAATGGAAATGTAGCGCATACTTCTATCGATAATGGCCCAGTGCACTGGAAAGTCAACGGTTTCAATTTTTGTGATAACATGAGTATAGGTGCTGGGGGACAACAAACTCTTTCCTTAGCTGATCAGCTTGCTAAGTATGAAAATGATCTTGTAAAATTTAAGCTCCAGCTTGAAAATTCATATTTAGAAAGAAATATTCAGCTTCAGCAGGTCCCAAGGGGCCTGTGTATATGGCGATATCCGAATGGAGCTGAGTATGATGTTGACATGTTGACCGAATTGCATCAGTTGTTTGACCGTTCAGGTATGGATTTAATGAAAATAATAATAAAATATAAAACTCATGTATTAGAAAGTCTGTCTAAGACCTTGGAGGACAATGAGAAGTGTATTAAAAATGATTTGTTAATTGATCATTTCCAAACCAATTTATCAAATGTGTACAGCAAAGTTGAGAATTTGTGCAATGACATTTTCTTTAGAAAGTTCAACAAAAGCAAAAGAGACATTAACAAGTATCAGAAATGGATTGTATATCCCTTTTTGGCTGGGCGTCATGGTAACAACCAATCAGGAATTAATGAGGAGGAGCAAAATCGACAGGAGATGACACCAAGTCCAAGAAGGGTTTCCGAACAGGAAATAGGATAGCAAAAACAAAATGGTAGAGATTTGCGACGGTCTGAGCGTATTAAAGAAAGGGCACATCAACAGGTGCATTTTTCAGGGGAAGTTCAAAGGGATTATTATTGACAGGGTGCAAGAACAAAAAACCTGAGAATGAAAAACCAGAAGGGGAAGAATTTCTATCAGAACAGTTGATCGTCCAAACATTAATTGAACTTGGTAATGTGAGTACTGATAACTCTGGGGTAGACATGAATGTCATGGGTGATGTTTTTGGACAGGGGTTTATCCACACCGATGCTGAATTCTGTCAGGAGGTGAATGATTGCATTGGTGGAAATTCGCAAAGCAAAGAAAATGATGTTTTTAATAGTAGTGAAGATTTAGATATTTTAATGGACTTATTGGACAAAAAATGCTTGTACCTGTTGAAATTATCAATAGTTTTGGTGATTTCAACATTTATAATTATTCAGGTAAAATCTTACTTTCCAAAGGTATGACATTTGTGCCAAGTAGAAGCGATGATTTAGCACAGACGCTCATGGATTTAAAACTGTTTGTGCATAAATTAAACTGTAAAGCATGGTTTAATGGTGATTTAATGTGTGAACAGACAACTTTAAGAAAACCAAGCATTTTCAACCCTCCAACTAATAATTGCATCGCAGTTTATGATAAGGTATGTGAAATGGAAATTAGAAGGGTGTTGGGGCATAAAAAAGTGAATGTTGAATATAACCTTACTAAGCAAGAAAATGTTCTTTTGGCTGACATAGTGAATGACAAAACAATCAGGGTTATGAAGCCCGACAAGGGTAATGGTTTGGCTATAATGGATGTGACTGATTATTCAAACACCATGAACATGCTTTTAATGGATGGTACATATGAGGAAAGCTCATTAAACGAAGTAAATATTATGAATAGGAATATTGATTTGGCTTTGGAGAATATGGTACTTGAAGGGAAAATTGATGAAAATGAATAGAAATATTTAAGAAATGAGCATCCTATGGTCCCAAAAATATTTGGTAAACCGAAACTGCATAAAGCCTTAAATAATCCAGCATTTAGACCGATGGTCAATGGAAAAAGGGCAAAAACTTGTTTTGTGAGCAAGTTTTTGGACCAAAGGTTGAGAAAACGTTTGGGTGTATATGAATAGATATGTAAGGATTCTTGGTATTATTTGGAGAAAATGAATGGAGTAAGGGTTAGCAATGATATGATACTTGTGACCATAGATGTTTGCAATTTGTTTTCCATAAACCCGCATGAAACAGGACTTAACTGGTTGGAAATGCAACAATTAAAGATGGGTCTGTATGAGCAGGATGAGATTAACAAACTGTCAGCACTTATGGAGATGGTGCTGTGTAATAATTATATTTTCTTTGAAGGCCAGTACTACAAACAGTCATCTGGGGTAGCCATGGGGGCAGCCTGCGCCCCAATTTTTGCCAACTATGTGATGGCATATTGGGAGCAGGAATACATATTCAAAAGTCCCTTTGCTGAATACATTAAGGTTTTTACCCATTTTTTGGATGATATTTCCCTAATTTGGGATGGAACATTAGAGAGTTTAATTGATTTATTTGAGTATATTAATGCAACAACCCATTTTTTGAGATTTACATATACTTATAGTAGAGAGAGTATCACATATTTGAATGTGAATTTGAAGGTGGATTATGTGGATCAAAAGCTCAGTTCGGAAATTTATCTGAAACCAACTTTTTCCAATGCTTATTTAGATTTTTCAAGTTGGCATCCTTTATCCCAAAAAAAGTCCATTGTTAAGGGGCAAATGGTGAGGGTTGGCCGTATAAGTGAT
>NC_056735.1:406310393-406412893 GCF_019279795.1 Protopterus annectens | reverse complement strand
AATTGTAATAATGAATTAAAAGATAGTTATATATTCCGCATTTTAAATGGAAATATATTTACTGGTCTATTCCAAAGTTATTCAATAGATTGATAAAGTTACAGCACTGCAAGAAAAATGATTCATTTGACAATGAAATTAGATGAATGTATCTCTAAACCAAATCTCAGTAATGGTTTAATGTTTATGGTTGAGGGGAAAGTTTTGACAATGGTTACAGGACAAAGAAAAGTTTCTGCCAGTGGTAGCTTGGCACCATTAACCACCTAAGATGCATACATAATGAGACATCCTAGTTGGGTCATTTTTAGTATAATAGATGCCATTTGTAGGGAAAATTCATCCCATACCACCTCTTATAGCAGCAAATCCCAGACTTTTGAAACAGTAAAGTTGCTTGTCTTTTATAGTTCATGTTTATCTGCATCAGGACTTGCTGTCTAACACATTTATTCAGGTTCATGGTTTGCAGAAGTTATTGAAGAAAGTGCAATTTACTTTTGTTTTTCTTCTTCTCCTTCATCTCTGAGGTTATCTGATCCTAGAGTAGGTATATATACAAAGAGTGGGGATGTGGCGTTTTGCCCCCCATATCAGAAGATGCAGGGTTGACTTCCTTCCTGCAAAAAAAACATATTTCAGCTGCCTTGTCAGTATCACTGCTGTGGAGGTCTGACTTCCAAAGAATTCAGCCATTTTAGTTTTAAATAATCCCATGTTGACTGGAATGGCATGTGATTAATCACGTCAATCCCCATTTTGAATCCGTGTATTATAATGTTTCCATGCTTATACTTAAGGCACTGTTTCATGAAGCAAACATTCTTGATCTTATAGTTTAGTAGTTTCTTTGATGGGATGTGTCTACTGTCACAACTGTTTTTGTGGCTTTGGTCATTTTTTGTGAGCATGTTTGGAATAAGTTGGAATTTTGCATCTAAATTTGAATATTAGTGCATTTCCAAGTTAGCTACTGAACGTATGTGCTGACATTATGAATCTAGATTTTTATAATTTTAATAAAAAATAATAAATCCTAAGGTTCAAAGTATATATAGGAATGTGCATCCATGCATGTGTGTGTGTGTGTGTGTGTGTGTGTGTGTGTGTGTGTGTGTGTGTGTGTGTGTGTGTGTAATGTTGGAATGCATTTTTTAATATATATCTCCTTTGGGGGGTTTTAACTTGCTTGAATTTTTGCAAACTATATCTGTAGCATTTATGTAAGTATTAAAGCTTGACAGGGTGTTGGCAGTAGCTTGACAACTTCATGCCTAAGTACAGTGTGAGGTTCAAGCATGAATGCTGTGTGCTTCTGCACCTAGGCATGCGGTTAGCACACAACAGTCAGTACCATAAAGTATTTCAATGCTCTTATAAAGGCTGAGTGTGCTTCTGCATCTAGGCATGCAGTTAGCACACAACAGTCAGTACCATAAAATATTTCAGTGCTCCTATAAGTGGACTTATAACTACACACATTTTACAGTACTTTTTTACATTCACACTTGCAGCAATACCTGTAAATTGAAATTAAGTTATGAAGAGAGCAAAGTACTTCAGCCAAGAATTTAGTCAGGATAACATTCAAGTCATAAATTGTAGCAAACTTTTTTCTTTTGATTTATACAGTTTTTCTTGATTAATTTATATTGTTCTGGTACTGCAACACAAATCCATAATGCGGCTAATCCTTCTTAAAAGCATGCTCTACATTTTATGAACATCTCTCATAAGATGGTATTTGGTTATATTTTCCTGTACTGCTTTTTAAATCTCTTTCATATTTAACATTTGAGTTATTTTACATTATTAGGTCATAAAATTCAAAACAAATGGTGGAAAAAAGGAAATTGGAATAGAGTTCCTCAAAAATATTTTTGGTGCATGCCCAGAATTATTCCTTCCACTGACAAAATATGATATGTTAGAATAATAATTAGTTGGATTACTGCCATAAAACTTAGTTTCATGTAAAATAGGCTTTCTGATAGGAAAAGCTATTTATCCATCATGGGACATGACCGTGTATATCTAATCAAGCTACAGCATGAGGAGTGGTGGGTGGGACAGTTGAAGGTTGAAGACGCATAACACACCATTCACAAGACAAGATGGAGCTTGAAGGAGCATCAGAACCTAGTTAGGTAAAAATAACATAAATTAAAAAAATGAACTTGAATTAGTTTAAGGTAGGGGAGTTGTACAAGTTCATTGGCAGATGGTAAGCTGAGCAAAGGAGCATGCAAGTTAGCTAGGGGTGAAGTGCAGGGAGATTTGGTTAACGGCTGCATGTTTAGTTTGGGAAGCAGAGGGGAGGAGGAGGGAGTAGGTCAGGTATTGTACTGTGATGCAATTGAACAGATGTATCATGTAAGGGCTGATTTGTATTAATACTCGTGGATATTGTTTTAGCTGGAATTCAAAGTGTGTGAGGCAGAAAGTGTACTGCTGATTTTGCATTGTTTAATGGGTATTTACCTATATAGTCTCCAGAGTATGTCTGAGAGGTGTTAGAAGTCTGTCTCAGGATGGACATATGTTGATTATATCAAAGTTTATATTTGTACCTCTGTGATGTTTTGCTGAACCATTTCCAAAACATAGATAATGGCTGGGCTTCAGTAGTCTTGTATGTCATGCTATAATTATCATTAATATACAATATAGAAATTTGCCCCATTCAAGATGGAAGTTGTAAAAAAAAACAAGAAATGGTACAGCAGTGGTATTAGAGCTTATTATAACTTTATTATTATTATTATTATTATTATTATTATTATTATTATTAAGCAGAGATCTGCTTGAAGAAATCAAAATGGACAGCATGCAATATCTTTCTCTTTTATATGCTTTATGACTTTTTTATTTACCACTTAATACTGTCCGAGTGCCATCAGTCCAGTTCCCCAAAATGCGAGAAATTAAGTCTTGTTAAAAGAACTGTTTTCTTTCTTGTGTTTATGTAATACAAGGCTTATAAATCTAACATTTGACTGCTTTAAATGTAGTATTAGTTTATCTATGTCATCATCTGCTCAAAGAAAGTAGCCAAGTTTACATTTAGTCATTTAAAGAACATGAGTCTTTCCCTGTATAAAAACGGATTTGTATTATAGGGTGTAAGAAAATGGGAAAAGTCTGATTTGGCACTGAAAGACCTGCTTTCTGTGTACACTGCCTTGCCATGAATACGAAAGGTTGAGTCTTCCTTGCAAGCTATGCACAGAATCTATGCAGCAGTAATTTAAAAAACAAGGAGCCAAGTCATCCAGAATAATTACAGCATTTAAATCCAAATGTGCAGCCAGTTTATTGTTCAGCCTTAGTATAAACATTTGATTAATTCTTCATCAGTAATTTATGCATAAGGCAGAGTTATGGACAGTCATTCATAATGGAATAAATCTAGTAGTAGTTTATAATGTTTACAAGCAAATGTTGGTCATGCAGGCATAAAGCATTGATTATAGATTCTCCGATATGAACAGTGACAGCTGTACACTTTAGGCGGCTTTAAAAACAGTGCTAGTAACTTGGCACTTTGTATGGTAAATAAATCTGTAATTCAGAGTATGCCTATACCTCTTGTAATTTGTAGCACAGTACAGGAGATTCTGAGTGGAATATCACCAAGTTGCATGCTTGATATCATAAATACAGATGGGATAATTGAAAAAAGCTGTACTATGAGGAACAGACGTTGTATGCTGCAGATACTTGGATCGATTGGACAACATAGTGAGATTTGATAGTTAATTATGAGTGAATTATTTGCTTATTATGTGTTAACAATACAGCTCACTTAAATATTGTTTTATTGGCACCATAAGGCAGAATACATATATATATATATATATATATATATATATAGTTCTACTTCAAAACATTGAAAACTCATAACATCTAATTTCAAAACAGTGAGACCATAAGATCGAAAATTCAAAACATCTAAAACTCATAACATCAAATCTCACAACATCGAAAACTACAAAGCAAATATAAATAACATCCCCTCCACCTATAACAACACCAAATGAAAAAACACATTTTTTACTACATTTCTGCAGGGGGGCAAGCCCCCTTGCACCCCCCCCAAGTGGAGGGCTCTGCCCCCACCCCCCATAAATTAAATATATGAATTCCGAGATTGCGTTAGAGTGGGAAAAAGTTAATTTCCTAACCCCACTGTATCGCGATCACCATAAAGAATGTACACATAATGTCTAAATCACTTACCTGTATGGCCTAAAAACATGTACAGAGTGGCATAATAAACACTATATACAGATTTACAGAATAAACTATAACATTTACATGTTTGATGATACACTACTCAATTTTATACATTTTCAATGTGAAATTCAATGTTATGAGTTTTAGATGTTTTGAATTTTTGCTCTTATGGTCTTGCTTGAAATTAGATGTTATGAGTTTTCGACATTTTGAAGTGAAACTATATATATATATATATATATATATATATATATATATATATATATATATATATATAGATATAGATAGATACTGCGGTGGTGGTGCTGCAGTAGCGTTGTCGCCTCATAGCAAGACGTTGTCCCGTTTGATTCTCAGATAGACCGTCTTCTGTGTGGAGGCATATGTGAATGGGGAGTGCCTTCGTTGAAGGTTGTGCGTCAGGGCTGGTAACCCGGTACGTAAAAATCCATTACCAATCATTAGCGGACCGGAGTTCCGCTGTGGCGACCTCTAACCGGGAAAAGCCGAAAGAAACAAACAAACGTATAGATATATATAGATAGATATACACACACACACACACACACACACATATATATATATATATATATATATATATATATATATATATATATATATATTCATATATAGACATATATATGTTCTATGTAGATTATGGCAGGTAAGGATAGTATAATGCACAGAAAACTTGAGATTTGTGGTATTCTTTGAACAAGCAATCAATCAAACATATAGCTGGGTAGGTTGAGCTAGGGCTACAACTGGGAACATTGTAAGATCATGTCTTATAACAGCTGATTAACAAGATGCATACAAGCCCAGCCGTGTCTTCACTTACTAATACACTGACCCAGAGAATATTAGGGTCAAAGACTGAGGCCCACATCCCATTTAGATGTAATCCCTCTTTAAATCAGCATGAACAGGCTATGCTAACTTCCCAGTTAAGGTAGATGGTTAAGGCAGAAGTAATAGGACATCCCCTTATTTATTTGATCACAATTACAGTAACCAAGGCAACACAGACCACGTTTTTTGTCAGGGACATGGGCTGAACCTTTAAAGGGCAGCATCTAGGCCTCAGTGAGCAGGATAGGTTTGAGGGGAGAATCAACATCATCTATGGATTGTGACTAACTAGCAAAATGTGGACAGGAGCCAGCCAAGCTATGATAAAGTCAACTGTCAACTGGAGTTAAGTTAGTATGATTCAAGAAGAGGAGAGCTGGGGTAACAAAGAAGAAGAAGAAGGCAAGCATGGGTAAAAAAAAAAACTTACCATTTAAAGAGAAATAGTGGTGATACAAAGTCTGAAAAAAGAGAAGTGAAAAATAAATAAATAAATAAATAAATACATACATACATACATAAATATGTGAGAAGAGGGAGTCAGTAGGCAAATTATTAATTCCAAAAGACTTTGATTTCAGGGCATGGTTTTACACTTCCTTTACAGAATGTCCCAAGTAGGGGGATACCACAACAGATGGAATACTTTGATGAGGCAAGTAAAGTAATTATTAGATGAGATGACCAGGTAAGAAAAAATGCTCAGAGTGAAGAGGGGTCATAAAGAAGCAAGGGCTGCTGAATGGCACAGGAGCAAAGAGAAGTAGATAATTTTGTTGTGAAGAAGGTGCTGCCAGTCAGATGTGGGAAGAAAATTTGCTGAGCCCTCATGGTGAGCTGCCAGGTAATCAGGCAGATAAACACCCAGAGGGAAAAGTCAGCCACCCACAGCAGCAGTATGTGGAGGAGGTTAGGGTACAGTACTCTTTGATTTATAACACAATTGCCATAATGAGAGACAAAGGATTTTCTTGGATGGCCAAACTAGACATTTAGTCCCCCTTCCAGCATCTACTTGTGCACCTGGCTGACTGGCATTTAATAGGCAGTAGAGTTGGAGATAACTATAACTTTGACAAAGCAGCATCAGTGGGGTGCACTGTGACCTGCACCACTTCTGAGGAATTCAGCATAGAGTTACATTGGATCTGGTAGGATCAGGGAACACAGCATTAAGCCATCCATTACCTAGATGACTTAATCTTGGGCCCAGATAAGGAATCCACATAGCTGGCAATGGCAAGATTCAAAAGAGTGTGCAAAGTCTTCAGGTGCTATTGGAAATAGGTAAGGAAGAAGAACCAGCTATGGTCATTATGTTCCTAGGTTTGCAGACTGATAATATAACATGCACACTATGACTGTCAGAGAACAAATTCCACCAGCTAGGAGACATAATCAAGGTGATGGAGGGGAAGAAGAAGGAAAGGGTGGTTTGTTTGGCTTGACTTCCTGAAGAGGTGTCATGGCATCATATATTGGCAAGATGACTGGGCTAGCAGCTGGGACTTAACTTTTACATTGGTGCTGCAGGATTAATTGGAATGGCGGGAGTAGCAAAGAGTTTTTTGCCTCCTGTCCAGTGGTTTGAGTGGGTAGGTAAGGAGGGATATAATATTCCCAGAGATCATGCCCATCTGGTAAGTGATGGTGTTTGGAAGGAGGAATGTAAGAACTGCAGGATCAGATTCTACACAGAGAGTCCACAGGGTAATTAGGAGATTGGCTTTGCATGCACTGAAAATAAACACATGTTTTTATTCTGTGCAATATGTCGCTGGCATGGGTAATAACATTGCTGACTTCTTTTCTTGCCCAACAGTTTGGAGGTTCAGAGCCCTAGTTGCAAGGGCAGTGATTTCAGGGAAAAGCATTCTGAACATGATGTGGAACATTGAAAGAGAATGATACTGAGACTGGTGAGGCGACAATGCTACCCGCTGCACCATCGCGGCCGCAACAGTTAAATAATTGCATGAGCACCTAGCACAAAGGCACTGTACGCCAGAGCAATACAGTTGCTCTTGGCTTTCAGGTGAAGCCTACAACAACACAAACAGAAATAGTCAGCACACCTGATATGAAGATTTTTAGCATATAGATGGGAACGTGGAGATGTGTTGACAACAGCTCTTTTACACTTGGCAGCCATCAGCAGCATCACAGAAGCAGTTGAACTCCCTTATCTGGAAAAAAAAACTGGGTGGTGGTTAGGATGTTTAAAGGCTGGAGAAGAATCAAGGGGAGATTGCCAGAAGTAAGGAACCCCCCCCCCCAAGGAAAAAAGATATTATCTAACATTTTGAGAGGATTAAGGGTAACAGTGGATAGTTACAAAAATTTGGAGTTGTGGGCCAGCTTCTTTCTTACAAAGTACTATGGGGAATTCAGGATAAGTGAGCTACTGCTCTGGGAATCTGAGGTTGCCAGGAATAGGGGCTTAAGATGGAAAGACATAGTGGCAGTCAAGACTGGAGTGCAGATCTGGCTTTGATCATTGAAGACTGTTCAGGAGGCACACGGACAGCAGGTGTTCCTCAGAGCCACCAAGGTTCGGGGGACTTTGCTCAGTGGCATAGCTGGCTGCATTGCACCATGTAGATGCTGGCACAAATTTTGATTAGCTTTTATTTAAGATAGAAGATGGTGAGCCCATCTCTAAAAAACAAGCAGAGGCTATGATGATACAAGTATGCTTGCCAAGGGGTAGATCCCATGTGCTTTTTGGGGCATTCCTTCACAGTACACAGAATTAAGGATATGGATGAGGCTGGGGTCTCTGTGGAAATTATCAAGAGGGCAGGGAGGTACAGGACCAGTGCCTTCTTGTCTTTTATTTGATAAAATCTATCTATCTATACACATATACATAGACTTGCATTATTGTTCTTCTCATGGCATCAGTATAATAAAAATAAAAAATTGTAATAAAAAGAAGAGAATGGAGGGGATGAATTGTCAGTCAGTGTGTATATTTATTTATTGACATTTGTTAACCGGGTTAGTCCAACTGGGCTTGTGGCCCATTTTCAGTGGAGACCCGAGGAGAAAAGCTCCAGTAGTACATTTTAAACAAGTACAATTTTAAATAATATTGATATAATAGCAGTTATAGCAAAAAGATTCACATATGTTGGGTTACATGCATAAAGTTAAAGTTGCATTAAAAAGAAGCTAAGTAACAATTTTACATTGATATAGTTCAATAGGTCAACAATAAAACATTTTTGTTTGTATAAAATTATGCAAATGCATAGTAGACACATTGGTGAGAGAGGTGTAATGAGGTACTAAGTATGGTCCTTTTGAGGGTACATAAAGGGAAGGAAGACTAGGTAGGGTCATGGCAAGGGCAGGTTCTGGAATTGAGAAAATAAGCTTTTAGTTAATTTTTAAAGTGTGAGGTGTGGGAGATTGAACGTAAGTCAAGGGAAAGTTTGTTCCCAGCATGGGCAAGGGAGTGTTTGTAGAGTAGTTTGCCTACTGACCTTTTTGGGTGGTAGATATCAAGTTATTGTTGGTTAGAAGTACGGAGGGTCCGGGATGGGATGTAGATGGAGACTAATGAAGATAGAGATGGACAGAAGGAGGGTTTATAAAGAATAGAGTGTAGCATATGAAATTGATAAGATAGCAGAAACTGGGGAAGTTCAAGCCATTGAAGAGAGTTTAAAGAAATGCAGTGGTGTGAGTTGTATGGGGAGTTAGTAATGAATTTGGCTATTTTATGGTAAGTCTGTTGGAGTTTGTTTAGAGTGGAGGCCTGGATATTGGTAAGAACTGCAGCGGCGTATAAGAGGGAGGGGAGGAGGAGTGCCTGGCCCAGAGTAAGTCTAGATTCAGGGGTTAGGAATTTTTTGTTCTGATTTTGCAGACCTAGTTTCTGTTTTTTTTTTTTTATATACATTGGAGTATGTGTAGGTTGAACTTTAGTTCATCATCGATAATGACCCCTAGGAGTTTTGTGTGGGTGTCAGGTTGGATAGATGTATTGTTAAAAGATGTAATAAAAAAGAAGGTTTTGTGATGAGAAAGAGAACGGGGAAGGAAAAGTAGGAGTTTGGTCATTTTTGGGATTTAGGATCAGTAGGTTGTAAGAGAGCCATTGTTCAGTAGATAGTAGGGCCTGTTGGGTCAGGGAGTGTAGTTCAGGAATGTTATTTGAGATGGATAAAAGTGTGGAGTCGTCGGCATACTGAATAAGGGAGGATTCTTTGCATGAGGTGTAAAGATCATTGGTGAAGATGTTAAACAAAAGAGGTCCCAAGATGGAGCCTTGAGGAACACCAGTGGAGATGGGAAGGAAAGGTGAGGAGGATGAGAGCCATTTGACAGATTGTTCCCTGCCAGATAGGTAACTATTAAACCAGGCAAGTGCAGAGGGGGATAGGTGGAGATTTGTGAGTTTGGATAGTAGTAGAGGATGAGAGACAGTATCAAAGGCTTTGGAGAGATCTAGGAAGAGTCAGGAAATTAGTTTATTGTTGTCTAGGGCCTCTGCGATGATATGAGTGAAGGAGAGGAGGGCAGTGCTGGTGCTGTGGTGAGGACGAAATCCATGTTGGGTAGGGGTAAGTAAGTGGTGTGTGAGGAGGTGATTGAGAAGCTGTGAGTGAATACATTTTTCCAATATCTTGGAGAGAGGGGACAGAATGGCAATGGATCGGTAGTTTGAGGGGTCAGTGGAGTTTCTACCTTTATGAAGAGGGATAGTGAAGAAAGATTTCCAAAGGGTGGGGACAGTTGGTTCCAGAATAGATAGATTAATTAGTATAGATACAGGATAGGCAATTGAGTCAGCAGCAAGTTTGAGGAATGTAGGAGATAGATTGCCAGTGGAAGGAGAGCAAGGTTTTAGCTTGAGTAGTAGAGATTTGATGTATGTAATGGGAACTGGCTCAAAAGAAAACAAAGTTGTGTTAGTGGGACTTGGAGGGGTGGGTGTCAAAGTAGAGTTTGGCTTAGAGGTTACCAGATTTTGGATGGAAGAGATAAAGTGTTTATTCAGGATGGTAGCTGTTTCCTGAGAGGAAGAGTTAGGGTATGGGGAGGGATTAGAGGACTTTCCAGGATAGAGGATATTGTTGAGAGTTGACCAAAATTTTCGAGGATTGGATTTGTTGTTAAGCTGAGCAGAGCTATAGTATAACTTTTTGTCATTAGTTGTATGTTTTTTGGAAGTTCCTCAGTTGCCTGTATTTTTGAAGAAAAGGTGGTTGTTTAGTTTTAGTCCAGGTTTTCCAAGCATGATCTCTTTGTTTCATAAGGGACCTAGTCTCTTTGGAGAGCCAGGGAGCATGGTTTGATTTTACTCTGATCTTCCTAGAGCGAGCTAAGGAGTTTAGAGTATTCATGAAGATGCTATTGAAAGTGCTTACAGCATCGTTTAGGGGGTGGTGGTGTTGATTTTTGTTTCTTTCACATGTGTACAGCACATCTTTGCCATCTGGAACTCCCATGGCAGGGCTCAGCTGGGTTTAGTTAGAGTCATATGGAAAGTACATTGGAAAAGCTAGAGGGGATGCGCTATGAATAGGTCATAATGCTGTAAGATATTGGTCAACCAAGATTTGTGATAATTCACTTTGGAGAAATGATTTCAGAGTTGTCAGTAAGTGGAAGCTGATAAGCATGATATTAAGTGAGCAACTCAAAGTAAGGAGTATGTGTGGGTGAGCTGGTGTTATCTGGTCCAAAATGCTAGGAAGATTGCTATGGTGTCATGCAAGAACTGGCACAGAAATAGAAAGGAACAGGAAATTGCCAAAACAGCCCTAGGTCTTGGCTTCCTGGTAGTGTAGTGGGAAATGTAGACTTTGAGAACATAGCTGCAGTTTGGTATAGACCAGATGGGGTACACCTCTTGAACTCCAGGCTTGACCTGATCAACATTCTCATGTCCTTTCTGCAAAGGAGATATGCACAAAGTTAGATGTGGACCCAGTAATACCCTGAAAGTAGGGACCGGAATGGCAGGGTGAAGAAGGAAAACAGGCAGCCATGTCAGGCAGGCCACCTGGTGGTCCGACTACTCAAAGAAGGGAAAATCTCCCCTCCCCTTCTCTTGCTGTAGCAATCATTCATGGCTGCCTATAGAAACTAGGTGGGCCCTGGGTAACTGGACAACATTTTGTCATGGGGGTGATTCCATATTGAATAAAGCCCTTATTTGGGTGCTCTGGCAGGTTGCAGACCAGGGTATTCTGGATTGTATCACATGGTTGCCTGTCACTGGAGGTTGTCGTCTCCAGCTTCCAGGGTCTCCATCATGGAACATGACCTTGTGTAGCAAATCAGGCTACAGCATGAGAAAGAGTGTGCAGGACTCTTGAAAGGTCAAAGCTTCATGCATAGCTCTCAACTGCCCAGATTTTCACAGAATGTACAGATTTTTGTCTCATAGTTTTGGTCTGTTCCTCATAAAATGTATGCTTTTCTGGTAAATCCCTGAGAATTGAAGTCACTAAATAATAACATTCATTTGAGTTTTGGACTTTCTTTCCTTCAAAAAATTCATGCTAACACAAATCCTGTTATTCTAGCCACTTTCTATGTTTATAAGGGCAATATTTAAAGTCTGTCCCTACATTTGGGCCTTTGTCTCCCAATTATTTTAGTCTTTGTCCAGATTTCTTGCACTAAAAGGTTGAGAGGTATGGATAATTGAAGTACACAGTAAACCATTTGTCAGGCAGAACAGAGAACCCTTCCTTCTGCTCCCTTAACAGATTAACAAACTGACAACTAGGCCACCCACTCCAGGAAAGGAATATTCCCATCTTCTCTCTCTCTCTTTCTTGCCAACTACTTGGCAAGGAGGGAAAATTCACTTCCGTTTCCCTTATCCTGCTGTGGCAATCATTCATTGTCACCCTGAGAAACTGAAAGGGACCCTGGATGACTGAGCAATACTTTGTCACTAGGGGATACAGTGGCACTGTGGTGAGCAAGCCTGCATTTGAGTACACTGGATCTTGTCACCTGATTGCCTGTCAATGGGAGTTGTGGCTTCCAGTTTCTAACAGGTATAGAGACATTTAAACCAGGTGAATCATAGAACAAGCATTGGCTAGGAAGGGATGAGATGTATACCAGGCAGGGATTGAGCAACTGTCATTAACTGTGTTTGTGTGACTGGAACTGCTGAATGATAAAACATCATATATATATTGTGATAGCTTAATAAAGTTATCTCATGATATCTGACTTGGGTTTGGTTATGGGTGGCAGGGGAATGGGTTGACAAATAGACGATGCATTAAATTTTAGAGCTGAAAATCAGAACATGCTGCTGCATTAATGGATCAGCTGTGTATTTATTTGTGCTAAAGCATTTATTATTAATATTATCAAGGAATGCACATTTTCTATTTGTGTAGTCAGTCATATGAAAATGTCTCATGAGAAACACTGCTCATATTGGTATGTTAATTGCATTAATCTAATAACATTACATTGAAAGAAATGTCCTCTTTGTCTTTTTTCTGTACATTGTAAATCTCTAGAACTACTTTTTAATAAAATGTATTCAGCCTTTAGAATCTATATATATATATATATATATATATATATATATATATATATATATATATTTATTTATATGTAAGCTTTTGTGGGCCTCTGGAATGTGCCTAAAGAATTATTGCATGATTCCATTTAATTAAATGTGTTTCCCATTTTATATTTGTTATTGTAATACACTACCACCTATTTTTCCATTTCTCTGTCCTGTTTTCCACACACTGAAAGAACAGAAAATTATTCATGAAATGCTTTCCATGAATTGCATGCTGGAAAGAATGCTAATCTCCCAACTTTCTGCCAATGTACAGAGCAAAAAAAGTGCTGTGAGAAAAGAACTTATGTAATATAATTGTCAGTGAAGGTAAGGTAGCTTTCCATGTTGAAATTGCAAGCTATGGGAATGCCTGCTACTGCCGTCAAGAAAACATGTAATCAAACCTATGAATGCCATTTTACCTATCTAGATATTGTTCTGTGTCTAATGAGACCATGATAATAACAGCAAAAAAACTAATTATTGTTCAGTTATTATTTGATTTTGCTGTAATTTTAGGTCCCAGTTGAAGCCACATCCATGGTTTTCTGTGTATTCTGCCTGAAGGAGCAGACATGAAATCGAATTTTGGCAGTAAGAAGACTTTTTTTAATATGTGTTTACATGTGTGTGTGTGTGTGTGTGTGTGTGTGTGTGTGTGTGTGTGTGTGTGTGTGTTGTGTGTGTGATATGAGATGGAACCGATATGATCATCTGTAGATCAGGAAATACTATATATAGGCACGTTAAATGTTTTGTTTAATGAGAAGTTCTTTATTCCAATGCTAATATTATAAATATGGAATAAATGGGGGGTGGTGGTGGTGGTGTAATACATGACATATCTTGTACTGTAGGTTAAAGGAAAAAGTTTATGATGAGCAGTGAACCTGCTAGTCATGAACTTCTTCCTTATTGCTACATTACAAGATCATTCATGTATCACACAAACCCTGTCATTACATACTCCATTTAAAAAAGAGGATGTACGGCTGGTACTGTTGCTAAACTATAGGCAATCCCTCACAGGTCTACACTGCCCTGAATACTGCTTGCAAATATGTGTTCTCTTGACAGCAAGATGGACTACTTAAGGATGGAACTCTCTTCAAAGAACAAGGTGAGAGACATTTGTTTAATTATGATTACTGAGACATGGCTACACAGCAATATCAGTGACAATGTAGTTAATTTAGAAAGTTTCACACTGTATTGTGCAGACAGAAGCCAATCACTGTGTAGAAAAAACAGGGGACAAGGAGTCTGCATTTATGTTAATAACAGATGGTGCAGTAACTGTGTGGACATTATGGCTCACTGCTCTGAGAATCATCTATAAAATGTAGACTTTTTACATTCATAGAGAGCTAAATTGAATCTGCATATCAGTGGTGTATAGCCCACCTACTGCTAACACAAATGAGGCATTCACAAAATTGTACCAGTCTACCTGTGACATGCAAAATAAACACCTTGAGTTTGCTTATGTGATAGATGGTGATTTTAATCAGGTTGATCTAAAGTCAATCCTCCCCCATTACTACCAGCATGAAAACTTTCCAACAAGGGGTAGGAGTACCTTGGATAAAGTGTACACCAATATAAAGCAAGCCTACAAAGCAGTGTGGCATCTACACCTCGATGGCTCAAATCATCTTTCTGTCTGCTGATGCCTGCTTATAAACCTGCTCTAGTCAAGAAGTATCACTCGCCAATACAGCATAAAACAGGCGAGCATCATGGATTCTTGTTCAAGCAGTTTTATTGTATGCAAACACATCAATAATGAGGTTAACTAACTTTAACTTATAAACAAACTAGCGATCATGCACATGGATGTTAACATTCTGGCTGCACCTTCAAAATAGCACTGAAGCTAACACGTGTTTGGTATTTATATGCAAACACAGATCTTGGAAATGCTTCTTAAAGGTACAACACACCTATTATTCTACATCCTCCCTCTTTGAGAAAATGAGTTAGACATTGTCACTTATAGTAATGAATATGCAATTTACACAGAAATGATTTTCATCATGCAATTATACAAAGCTAGATACATATGTACAACTATATCCAAGTTGCTGTGTATTTCACACTAGGCTTTGAAATGCGACCATATCATGTGACATAAAATTTGGGATCTGGTTTAGCAGCTGGGATTGTCTCTGCTGACTGTTCAATCTTTGGAACACTGGAATCATCTTCCGGAACAGTATTAGGAGTTAAGACACATTCTGGAACAGGAATATCATCTAGATTGCTCTGAGAGTTAGCATTTTTATCATAGGTACGATGCTGCAGTATTGGTTCTGCTACTGGAGGAAGATGTCTGCAATTTCTCCAGTACTCCACACCCTCGGATTTAAAAAAAATAGGATCAAAGCTCTTCACACATACTCGTTACTTGTCCAATCTGGTCGAAACCTTTCGCTTTTGTGTCTTCACTGTCTCTCCTTTTTTCAATAGATGAAAAAATCTGCTCGACTTGTCATAGCTAGACTTTTGGAAAGAATACTTTCTAGATAACTGGGCTTTGATGGCTTGGTTGTTCTTAGCTTTAAGAACAGTAAACTAGGACTGATAAATAATGTTGTTATGGTTTGCCTAGACAGAAGTCTGTGAGCAGGTGATCCAAGTATATCATCACAGGATATGTTTCTGAGATTGTGTAAATTCAAAAAAAATTGGCATTATCATGCTTTGAGACTTCTCAAATAATTGCTTTGCACTCTGTATTGCATGTTCAGCAAGTCCATTTTATTGCAGATACTCTGGACTACTAGTGACATGTACAAAGTCCCATTCTCTGGCAAATTTCTGAAACAATTGACTGGTGAATTGCGTACCATTCTCAGAGATTAATTTTATGGATTGCCATGGACTGAGAAATGGCATCTCAACTTAACAATGACTGTAGTAGAAGTTAAATTAGGTAGTAGATTGATCTGGAACCACTTCGAATAAGAGTCTATTAGTACTAAGTGATGTTGATTGTTCCACTCCAATATGTCAGTAGCTACAATAGACCAAGGTCGATTAAGAATTGGACTCAGCTGAAGTGGCTCTCTCTGCAAATGCGTTTTAGTACTATTACATACTGAACAGGAAGTAAGTACTCTATCAATGAATTTTGCTAGAAAAGTCCAAAATACTAGTCCTCTCGCTCTTCTCTTAGTAGATTCGGAACCCGGATGACCACGATGCAAAATCTGGATATATTCTTGTTGTAAGGAAGCAGGAACAACAGTTTTAGGACCTTTGAAAATAATGAGGAACCAAATAGAAAATGCACCAAACAAGCCTGTATACGAACTCCATTTATTACAGTAAAAACACACCAAAATTAAGTGCTTTCGTCTTTCACATAGAACAATTCATCAGAATAAAGCACACTGATTTGAGAACCATCTTTATACCAGTACATGTTACATAATACATAAAATTGAGCCAATGAAATAGTAAAAAAAAAGCATGTGAAAAAAATCACATGAACAGTATTAATTAAACAAAATGTTAATATTCAAACTGACCTAGCTTGCTACAAATAGAAAACTATTATATATTAAATACCTTCAGCATATGTCTAAAAACAGGCACAGTAATTCATATAAAAATGTTAAAATATTTATAAAGTTTCATAGATTTTTCTTTCAGGGCTGAAAGAATAGTCAAGGAATCATTTATACCTGGCGGAAAATTAGCTGCAAGTCTGATTTGCCACAACAGCTTTTTTTTTACTTAATAAATTCTTCCAGTCACCCTCCCTCAAATCTATGTCCACCGTATCCAGAATCTTCTTCCTCCGGCTGCTCCCATTAGGGGTCGCTACAGCAGATCAACTGTTTCCATTTCTTCCTGTCCTCTGCATCTTGCTCTGTCACACCAACCACCTGCATGTCCTTTCTCATCACATCCATAAACCTTATCTTAGGTCTCCCTCTTTCCTGTTACCTGGAAGCTTGATCTTTAGCATCTTTTTCCCAATATACTCTGCATCCCTCCTCAGCACCTGTCCAAACCAATGTAATCTTGCCTCTCTGGCTTTGTCTCCAAACCTTCCAACCTGGGCTGACCCTCTAATATACTTATTCCTAATCCTGTCCATCCTCGTCACACCCAGTGCAAATCTTAACATCTTCAACTCTGCCACATCAAGATCTGACTCCTGCCTTTTGCCAATGCCACTGTCTCCAACCCATATAACATAGCTGGTCTCGCTACCCTCTTGGAGACCTTCCCTTTCACTCTTACTGGTACTCGTCTATCATAAATCACTCCTGACACTCTTCTCCACCCAATCCATCCTGCCTGTACTCTCTTCTTCACCTCTCTTCCACACTCACCATTACTCTGAACTGTCGATTCCAAGTACTTAAACTCATCCACCTTCACCACCTCTACTCCCTGCATCCTCACCATTCCTCTATCCACCCTCTCATTCACACATATATATTCTGTCTTAGCCCTGCTGACCTTCATTCCTCTTCTCTCTAGAGCATATCTCCACCTCTCCAGGGTCTCCTCCACCTGTTCCCTACTCTCACTACAGATCACAATGTCATCTGCAAACATCATAGTCCACGGGGACCCCTGTCTGATCTCGTCTGTCAACCTGTCCATCACCATTGCAAATAAGAAAGGGCTCAGAGCTGATCTTTGATGTAATCCCACCTCCACCTTAAACGCATCCATCACTCCCAACGCAGACCTCACCGCTGTCACACTACCCTCGTACATATCCTGAACCACTCTTACATACTTCTCTGACACTCCCGACTTCCTCATACAATGCCACAACTCCTCTCTAGGCACCCTGTCATATGCTTTCTCTAAATCCACAAAGACACAATGCAACTCCTTCTGACCTTCTCCGTACTTCTCCATCAACACTCTCAGAGCAAACATCACATCTGTATTGCTCTTCCCTGGCATGAAACCATACTGCTAATCACTAATCATCACCTCCCTTCTTAACCTAGCTTCCATTACTCTTTCCTATAACTTCATGCTGTGACTGATCAGTTTAATCCCTCTGCAGTTACTACAGCTCTGCACATCACCCTTATTCTTAAAAATCGGTACCAAAACACTTTTTCTCCATTCCTCAGGCATCCTCTCACTTTCCAAGATTTCATTAAACAATCTAGTTAAAAACTCCACTGCTATTTCACCTAACCACCTCCATGCTTCCACAGGTATGTCATCTGGACCAACAGCTTTTCCATTCTTCATCCTCTTCGTAGCTATCCTTACTTCCTCCTTGCTAATCCACTGCACTTCATGATTCACTATCCGCACATCATCCAACCTTCTCTCACTCTCATTCTCTTCATTCATCAACCCCTCAAAGTACTCTTTCCATCTGTTCAACACACTCTCCTCACTTGTGAGTACGTTTCCCTCATTATCCTTTATCACCTTTACCTGCTGCACATCTTTACTAGCTCGGTCCCTCTGTCTAGCCAATTGGTTCAGGTCCTTTTCTCCCTCCTTAGTGTCCAACCTTTCATACAACTCTTCATACACCTTATCCTTAGCCTTCGCCACCTCTCTCTTTGCCATGCACCTCATCTCCTTATACTCTTGTCTACTTTCTTCATCTCTTTGACAATCCCACTTCTTCTTCGCCAACCTCTTTCTCTGTATACTCTCCTGTACTTCTTCATTCCACCACCAGGTCTCCTTGTCCTCCTTCCTCTTTCCAGATGTCACACCAAGGACCTTTCTAGCCATCTCTCTTACTAGCTCTGCTATAGTTACCCAGTTATTCAGTAACTCTTCACTGCCACCCAGTGCCTGTCTTAACTCTTCCCTGAACATCACCTCACAATTACCCTTTATCAATTTCCACCATTTGATCCTTGGTACTGCCCTCACACTCATCCTCCTCTTCTTGATCACTAATGTCATCCTACAAACCACCATCCTATGCTGCCTGACTACACTTTGCCCTGCCACCACTTTACAGTCTCCAATCTCCTTCAGACTGGCCCTTCTACATAAGATATAATCCACCTGTGTGCATCTTCCTCCACTCTTGTATGTTGCCTTATGCTCCTCCCTCTTTTTAAAATACGTATTCATCACAGCCGTGTCCATCGTTTTCGCAAAATCCACTACCATCTGACCTTCTGCATTCCTTTGCTTAACACCATACCTACCCATCACTTCCTCATCCCCTCTGTTCCCTTCACCAACATGCCCATTGAAATCTGCTTCAATCACCAGTCTCTCACCCTTGGGTACAGTCATCACCACTTCATCCAACTCACTCCAAAATTTTTTCTTTCTCATCCATCGCAAACCCAACTTGTGGAGCATATGCACTAACAACATTCATCATTACACCATCAATTTCCAGCTTCATAAACATCACTCTATGTGACACACTCTTCACCTACAAAACACTCTTAACTTACTGTTCCTTCAGGATAATGCCTATGCCATTTCTCCTCCCATCCACACCATGATAAAACAATTTGAAACCACCTCCGATACACCTAGCCTTGCTCCCCTTCCATCTGGTCTGTTGCACACACAATATACCAACCTTCCTTCGGTCCATCATGTCAGCTAGCTCTCTCCCTATACCAGTCATACTGCCAACATTCAAAGTTCCGACCCTCACTATCACAGTCCTAGCCTTTACCTGCCTTTGGGCATACCTCCCCTCCTCTTCTCCTCCTTCGGACAACAGTAGCCCAATTTCCACCAGTACCCTGTTGGCCAACAGTACTGGTGGCGGTAATTGTTAACCCAGGCCTCGACTGATCCGGTACGCATTTCTGTACTGTTGTCTACATGTATGATTTGGCAAAATTTTATGCCGGATGCCCTTTCTGACACAACCCTCCCCATTTATCCGGGCTTGAGACCGGCACAAGGAAATGCACTGGCTTGTGCATCCCCAGTGGCTGGATTCCACTGTATCCAGAATACCAAACTTAAAACCTATAAAATTGGAACAAGAGAGGGAATGCCTATATAATACATTTGTGTCCTTCTTGTTTTTCATGTAATTTACGTGCTCATAGATTCTGCTTTTCAATGCAAGAATTATTTGAAGAGACACTCTTTACATGTCCCACCTTGAATCATGACAAAGTAAACCTGGCATGTGAAATGATGGCACTTATTCTAGAGAATAATTTGTTATTCTTTGAGAGCCAATATTCCCAACAAACAAGGGGAGTTGCCATGGGGGCTGCCTGCACCCCTATATATGCAAATATAGTATTACTAGGCTGGGAATTAAAATATGTATTCCACAAAGAATTTTGGAACAACATTCAGTTTATATTACAGGTTTTTGGATGATATTTTTATTTTGTGGAAAGAAAAAGTGGAAGATATCCCTAGCTTTGTTAACCACCTGGACAAAACCACCTCATTTTTGGAATTTACTTATAGCTACAACACTCGAGGTATACATTATTTGGACACAGCAATTTCCCATTCACCTACAGGTTTCAAATCTAATACATTTTGCAAGAGTACTTTTTATATTTCTTACCTTCATTATACAAGTAATCACCCACTTTCACAGAAAAAAAGCTTAGTCAAAGGACAAGCTACAAGAATTACACACGACTTCAGATCTGAATGATGTGAGTCAGGAATTTTTCACATTTATAAATCTTTTTTTAAAAAGGGGATACCCCAAACAGATAGTGGAACAAATTATTGAGGAGGTATATGTAGGATGGGGACAAAAATATAAGCCCCTCTTAGGGAACCACCCATTTACTAACATAGCCCCTACAAATCCTGGTGAAATGAAGATCTACAAGCATGCATGTATAGTGCAATAAAGTCCTATATCATATGAAGTGAAAAACATATTAAAAAAGGACAGGAGTATATTTAGGGTGAATAATGATGTGTTAATTGCAGTGGGAGACAAACTATTTTTTATCAGCAAGGTTGGCATGAATATTAAACAACTTATGGAAAATAAGATGAATTTACTGATAGAGGGTGGTCATGGTACAACACCCTGTGGGAGGTGCTCTCAATGTACTAATATTTTTAAAACACTCCAAACCTACTTAGCTAATAGGATGGCATCTAAGGTTACATTTAAGAAAGTTAATTGTTTTCTGATCTTATTTTTTTATGTCAAGGAAGCCAGACAGAGGCCCTTGGGTTTGTTAATGACTTACAAGCTAATATTATGGGCTTAAGCTTTGATGGTATACAGCTTGGCCCACAAGTGAATTTTTTGGATATAAGCCTAGATGGATTTACTACTAGTCTCCATAGGAAATTTGAACATAGAAATGTATTTTTATACAGTAATAGTTGTCACCCCAAACATTTGGTCAAGGTACTGCCCTACAATGAATTCTTACGAATTCATAGACTATATAGCCTTGATATGAACTTTGATTTACAGATAGCTGAAGCAGAAAAGATGTTTATTAGGAGATGCTATGATGTCCAGCTGGTCAGGGAAGCTAAACAAAAAATTATGGACATGAGGTATTCTGTTAACTCTCAGGGAGATTCTCATGTTTGTGCTAGTGGAAAATATAATGTTTGTATTGGTGGAAATAAATCTACCAATACAGCTGTGAACAATGGAGAGCAGAAGAAAGTTTTCTTAGTGACGACTTATAATGTTATAACTGAGGAAATTGTTAAAAAGTACGCAGCTTGTAGCCTATGCTCCTAAGGGATAAAATTTTGAACTCTATACTACCTGATTTTGTGAGTATTACATATAAAAGAGCTAGGAATGTGTCTGACATTCTGGTACATAACCAGTTTTGTTTACTAGATGTTAATGTCAGTCAGAGCTTAAGCATAAATAAAGGCACTGTTCCATGTGATGGCTGTTCCATCTGTCAATATGTAGTAAGCTATTTTCCCTATATTAATGGCATCAACTTTACAGCTAGGCATGAATACAGTTGTAACATGGAGGGGTTAGTGTATGTGCTGAGATCTGGATGTAAGAAGTTTTACATAGGGGAAACTTATAGGAGTTTTAGGGTCCAGTTGTAGGAACATATTAAGGACATACAAAACAAAAAAAATTAGAGTACCCTTGGGAGTCATTTTTTGATAGCACGCAACTCTAACCCTGATTCTCTTAGGGGGTGTGTCTTGCAAAAATTGCAAGTTGACATAGGTGAATGTGTGTCTTTAAAAAACAAACTTTAAAAAAGAAAGTCTGCTGATTTTAAAGTATGGTACTTTGGAGCCTCAGGGACTCAACAAAGAATGTAACTGGAAGTATGTGATTTGAATTGTATGCTTAATTGAGTAATTGTTTTGTGTAATATGCTGTATATAAGCAAACAGTATTTTGTAGTGTTTTTACTCTTGGAAGGCTGTGCAAGCTGAGGCGCTGTTTCATTAAATTTGCTTACTTCTTAGATTGGTGGTCTTGGTGGTATTTTATTATTTTGTTGTTTTTAAGTTGTATTTGCTATTTGTATGGCCACTGATCCTGCAAATAATGTGCCACGTCCCTTTAGGGATGATACCATTGATGGCAGTCAAAGGACTATTCAGCAGTTTGTTTTATAGCTAAATGAGAGAGGCTCTAGAAATCTAGAAGCAGTTGGTACCTCTAATGTGCCTGGGACTGGTAATTCAGCTACTCTTGAAGCGGCTGTTCAGGATCCAGATATGGCTACTGCTTGGGAGTGCTTTATGGGGGAACGAGAACATCATTTTGTGAACCCTTTTCAAACTTTGGGCTCCTCTACTGTGACTGCTTTATCGGCAGAGGCTGTAAATCTGAGGGAGAAGCTGGAGAATCTGTTGCAGAAAGAGGCTAGTACACATATTAATATTCTTTGCCTTCAGTGGTATGTACAGCTGAACATTACCCCGAGAGGTCTGCGAGCATACAAAGTACCTACAATCCCCTATGAGGAGGGGAATGCTGAGGATATGGCCTTTCAAAAAAATGGGTACAGGCAGCTCACCAGTGCTCCACTGAATGGATACGCATCCTAACTGAGAGGGATGAGTTAAAGAAGTGAAGGCTTAAAGAAGAAATCAGAATGGTGAGTGTTGAACTTGATAAACTTTTAACATCTGTTAAACTGACTAGTATGCCGGAAGAAATTTATGGCAGACTTGTGGCCTTTGAAGAATTACTAGCAGAGTGTAAAAGCCATAAAATTAACAGAGACATTAAGGATTACAGTCTTGATAAAGCATTTTTTTAGAAAAGAAAACTAGCAGATCTTTTTCATCTAGAAGAAGTAATAATGGTAGTAATGATGTCAGCTGGGGTAAAACTGTTTCTGTTTCTGCTTCTTCTTCAGTTGCTTTTGCTGCTTCTGAAGAGGGAGATTTGAGTGCTGCAGCTCAGGGGAGTGTGGAACAGTTTCCAGCTTTGCCTAAAGCACAAACTCTGATAGACATGCAGAACAGTTTTCAGAGTTCCAGTTCTGTTCGAACAGACTTTAACAACAGAAAATGGGGCTGCAGTGAATGGGGCCAGCAAAAGAACTATAACAAGAAGGAACAGTACAACAACAAAAAACGTTGGTACTAATGTAGTGTGTGATAATTTACTTGTTAAATTTGTCCAAACATAAAATATCTGATGTGGTTATGTCTGTAATATGTCTTGGTCTCAAATTTATACCAACTGCCTTACCGAGATTACATGTAGTTAAAAGTGAAATATTTTCATTAGTAGAAAACTGCATTTAATGTACAACTTTAAACAAGAGGGAGGGGTTGAGCTTAATGACTGTTATGAAAGTAGTGATGAGGATTCTTTTTATTCATGCCTGTCATCTCAGGAAGATTTGTTTGAGAATGATTTTAATGCCTATTGCCAACTGAATACTGATGGTATCTCTGTTAAAAGCTCTTTTATTCCACCTTTTCTAAATACCTTGCAAGGATTTTTTGCTACTCTTAATTTTGAGGTTGAAAAAGTGTACCGGTCCTGTATAGAGAATAAGTCTGACATATGTTTTAATTTAACTCAGCAGCAATGGCTAGCCCTATTGGAATTTGGTAATGATAGAAGATGGGTGGTTAAACCATCTGATAAAAGCAGCCAGGTAGTAATCATGCACTTCACACAATACTTAGAGATGTGTTATAAACATTTGAATAATGTGGAAATTTATAGAAAATGTGATGTTTCTGATTACTTTGAAGCTAATAAGCAGTACCAACTTTTGTTAGACAAAGGTCTAAGGCTGGGTATTTAACCTCTAAGAATGCGGAAAAGAAGTTTGGAGTAGAAAACTGCGCTATGGCAGTTTTTTACTGCTTACCTAAAACACACAAAGGTTTAACTAACCATAGTGGCCGACCTATAGTGTCTGCACAGAGGTATTTTTTGAAGAGTGTGTTATTACATGAACATCTTAAGAAATATGTTATGAGTGCAGCCTCCTATATCAGGGACAGCCAGGACTTTTTGAACAAAATAAAGGGTAATGTTTGGAATATGGACATGTTTTGGCTCTGTTTGGATGTCAAAAGGCTATATACTAATATTAAACATGAAATAGGGATTCAGGCCTTGTTCAGTTTTTGGGGGGATCTGATGGATTTAATTATGTTCTTTTTAAAAATATATATATATTTTTTTTATGTTCAATGGAGACATTTTCCAGCAGTTGCAGGGCACTGCCATGGGGGTGGCTTTCGCCCCCATGTATGCCAATTTAGTCATGGCTAAACTTGAAGATGACTTTATTTACAGACATTATTTTTTTAGATCAAGAGTTATTTTATATTTTAGATTTATTGATCTTATTTTTTTATGTCAAGGAAGCCAGACAGAGGCCCTTGGGTTTGTTAATGACTTACAAGCTAATACTATGGGCTTAAGCTTTGATGGTACACAGCTTGGCCCACAAGTGAATTTTTTGGATATAAGCCTAGATGGATTTACTACTAGTCTACATAGGAAATTTGAACATAGAAATATATTTTTATATGGGAATAGTTATCAACCCAAACATTTGGTCAAGGTACTGCCCTACAATGAATTCTTACGAATTCATAGGCTATGTAGCCTTGATATGAGCTTTGATTTACAGATAGCTGAAACAGAAAAGATGTTTATTAGTAGAGGCTATGATGTCCAGCTGGTTAGGGAAGCTAAACAAAAAATTATGGATATGAGGTATTCTGTTAACTCTCAGGGAGATTCTCATTATGTCCGTGCTAGTGGAAAATATAATGTTTGTATTGGTGGAAATAAATCTACCAATACAGCTGTAAACAATGGAGAGCAGAAGAAAGTTTTCTTAGTGACAACGTATAATGTTATAACTGAGGAAATAGTTTAAAAAGTATGCAGCTTGTGGCCTGTGCTCCTAAGGGATAACATTTTGAACTCTTTACTACCTGATTTTGTGAGTATTGCATATAAAAGAGCTAGGAATGTGTCTGACATTCTGGTACATAACCAGTTTTGTTTACCAGATGTTAATGTCAGTCAGAGCTTAAGCATAAATAAAGGCACTGTTCCATGTGATGACCGTTCCATCTGTCAATATGTAGTAAGCTCTTTTCCCTATATTAATGACATCAAGTTTACAGCTAGGCATGAATACAGTTGGAACACGGAGGGGTTAGTGTATGTGCTGAGATATGGATGTAAGAAGTTTCACATAGGGGAAACTTATAGGAGTTTTAGGATCTGGTTGCAGGAACATATTAGGGACATAAAATAAAAAATTAGAGTTCCCTTGGGAGTCATTTTTTGATAGCACACAATTCTAACCCTGATTCTCTTAGGAGTTGTGTCTTGGAAAAATTGCAAGTTGACATAGGTGAATGTGTGTCTTTAAAAACAAACTCTTAAAAAAAGAAACCCTGCTGATTTTAAAGTATGGTACTTTGGAGCCTCAGGGACTCAAAAAAGAATGTAATTGGAAGTATGTGATTGCTTAACTGATTAATTGTTTTGTGCAATATGCTGTATATAAGGAGACAGTATTTTGTAGCGTTTTTACTCTTGGAAGGCTGTGTAAGCCAAGGCACTAAGTGTTTTATTAAATTTGCTTATGTCTTGGGTCGGTGGTCTTGGTAGTATTTTATCATTTTTTTTTGTTTTTTTAAGTTGTATTTGCAACTTATGGAAAAAAAAGGTGAATTTACCTTTCCAGGTTGGTTGTGGTACAACACCCTGTGGGAGGTGCTCTCAATGTACTAATATTTTTTAAAAGCACCCCAAACCCACTTAGCTAATAGGATGGCATCTAAGGTTACATTTAAGAAAATCAATTGTTTTACCATCAGAGTGGTGTACCTTGCTTTATATGATACGTTCAACGGATTCTATGTTGAGAAAATGGAGAGGGCATTGTAAAGCAGAATATATGAGCACGTAAATAACATCAAAAATAACAAGGACACAAATGCATTATATAGGCATTCCCTCACTTGTTTCCATTTTATAGGTTTTAAATTTGGTATTCTGGATACAGTGGACATAGATTTGGGGGGGGGGGGTGACTGGAAGAATTTATTAAGTAAAAAAGAGCTGGTATGGCAAGTCAAACTAGCAGCTAATTTTCCACCCAAGTATAAATGATTCCTTGACTATTCTTCCAGCCCTGAAAAAAAATCTCTGAAACTTTTAAGTATTTTAACATTTTTATATGCATTAATGTGCCTGTTTTTAGACATATGCTGAAGGTACTTAATATATAGTAATTTTCTATTTGTAGCAAGCTAGGTCAGTTCAAATATTAACATTTTGTTTAATTAATATTGTCCATGTGACTTTTTCACATGTGCTTTTTTTGACCGTATCATTGGCTCAATTTTATGTATTATGTAACATGTACGGGTATAAAGATGGTAGTGTGCTTTATTCTGATGCAGTGTTCTATGTGAAAGACGAAAGCACTTAATCTTGGCATGTTTTTACTGTAATAAACTGAGTTCGTATACAGGCTTGTTTGGTGCATTTTCTATTTGGTTCCTGGTCTTCTGTTATTCACACTGCACCAGATATTTGGACCTTTGAAAATAATGCCATCCTTCATCAATAACTTATCTCTGTAAGGAAAGTAAGATTGCACTTCTGGTGGTACACGTGATTGCTTTGATGGCCATCCAACACTGATATAGTAACTGAGCTTCTGCAAAACTGGATCAGTCATTGTATGATCTCATAGCTCATCAAGCCTTGTTGTCATAGACGCCGGAACCATAGAGCGAGGGGGAGGGAGAACCCCCCCCCCTACTTTTTACAGCTGCAAGACCATGGAGACTTTTTCTTTAAGGAGGGCCTAACAGAGGATTCATGCGTGCTTCGCATGCTAATATGAATTAAGTGCACATATCAGCTGCCAGAGTCGCCCATGGTAAGAAGTGCTACATTTTTGTTTTACTTATGAAGGCAGCATTTTGTGTGTGTGTGTGTGTGTGTGTGTGTGTGTGTGTGTGTGTGTGTGTGTGTGTGTGTGTGTGTGTGTGTCAGCAAGCACTGCTGCTTTCAGTCTCCCCTGTTTTGTAGAATGTCCTTATTTTTCCCTTATATGTTGGCCTGTTTCACAAAATGTATGATTTTCTGGCAAACCTTTGAGGATTATGTTCACTGATTAAATTTATAAAGTACAGTTCCTGACTTATTATTCTTCATGATAATAGCAATAATAGTAATAATTCATGTTAAATGAGAACCTATTAATCTTCAATCTAAATCGCAGCAAATTTGAAAAATTTTCCCCGATATTTGTCCATTTTTTTTTTTTTTTAATTAATCTCTACTCCTTGAAGTAAAGTGTTGTGGCTAGCTTAGTACCTAGCAAAATAGACATAGTTAAAACACGATAGAGGAGTAGATAATGCACAGCAAGTTGGGGTATGAAATCACCCATTGTGGGGCTTCTTTAGATCATAGACACAAAGTTGCAATGCATAGTTTTGACATCTTGAAATAAAGTTAATTGTCCCATGATTAACTACTTCTACTTTAATGTCTGTTAATGACAAGTAAAGTAGCAAGTACATACAGGAGGACTGATTTTATCTGTTTTTGTCAATTATCTAGTTTATGTTGCAAGTGTATGTGTGTTTTGGGGGTACGAATGTAATGCCAATTGCTACAAGCCTTAGCTTGTATTGTAAATCAAGTATTCCGTTTAAGCTGTCGGTAGTGCAACCTCAAAGTTTAATGTTTGCTATATGTTGATTGTACAGGTAATTTTTTTGTGTGTGTTTGCATGAATAGGGGTTATGCCCCCTTGGTTTCTGCACAATCGCCAGGGGAATGAAGCCTCACCCCTACACGCTGTGGCATCCTGCAGTAAGTGTACAAGTTCAGTGCTGCACTACCACCTAAAAATGAGACTAAGTGGTTTGCTGGAGATAGACATATGTACAGTACATTTTAAGCTATGGTGTACCACAATGTTTATAATTTACTTGCAGTGTATGCCAGAGGCTTTGGAGTGCACATGCCAGTAGCTGAGGTCAAATAGTAGATAATGAAGATAGAAAGAGAAGTTAAGCGATAGCAGCTTTGTGTGGGAGAGTAGTGGAGTAGGTAGAATCTCCCATCTAGAGATCTGATATATTTCTTTACCATTGCTAGTTACATGGAAAGTTCAAGAACTCTCCAGACTGTAGGTTCTGGTTTACAGACATCCCATCTGATTTTAATACTGAAATAAATTGGATAGTTGTATTTTTTAATCATCCTTTGCTGACCTGATTAATCTCACTAGGCTAATACCCTCTTTGCAGTGGAGACTCAACATGGTATTTGTACTGGGGAAATTTGGGCAGGTCATCGATGAACTTCCCTACCCTCTTCAATAGATGCCGTGGCATCCTTTACATCTGCCCAAGCTACCACCAGTGGGACTTCGGTTTAATAGCTCATCCAAAGGACAGTGTGATTGTATATTGCACTGTGCTTGTTCAGTAGAATGTATACGAGTAGATTTTTTTACTATGTAATTAGTCTGAACCACTATGTTATTGCTTGTGTGTGTGTGTGTGTGTGTGTGTGTGTGTGTGTGTGTGTCTTGAATGTAATGCTTAAAGAAAACCATGTGCTTTACACAAGTGTCTTCCAGAGTGTTTTTCCTTTGCATTACCTTCTAAGCAGATCATGATGTTTGTGTGTCTGTGTTTCTGTGCCATTTAACTTGGGTTTGGTTGAAATCTTACTTTACTACCTCTAGGAATTTTTTTCTCGGGCTCTGATAATGTTGCCATTTGCATTATAGTTGGCTGGCTTGGAAAGAGCTGTACAGCAAGGTGTTTGTGCCCCCCCCCCCCCAAGAGTTTATAAAAACTACAGAGTGCATTTGGGAATGGAGGTTTGAAAACTGTAGTGGCAGCACATTTAGGAAAACACAGATATGTGTCAATCACAGGGAGATAGGAAACATGACACTGTAGGCTGACAAATGAAAAGTGGAGGAGGAGTCAAAGATTCTCTAGAGCAATTTTTTATTCATTTAATTTTCTGGCCTCAATAGAGAATACCATTGGCTGCCCTATTGCATTTCTTTGATCATGGATTCTAGGAGTCCCTTCAAACCTCTGTGTGTGTAGGAAATGCCCCAGTTACTTATAACTGGTGGTTAGAATTACCCAGGATCAAACTCTGTACCTTAAATACAACAGCCTGCATTCCCTACCACACCACCACTTCTGATTTAGGGAGTTGATTTTCACAGAACATTTGGCTCATACTTTTGATCTGTTCCTCTTAAAATGTGTGGTTTTCTGATAAATCAGTGAGAATGGAATTTTTGGCTTTTTTCCAGATTTCGTCTGCTGTGAAATTGAGAGATTTAGCTGTGTCAAGTGGATGGTGCATTGGTAGTGTTGTTGCCTCACAGCAAGAAGTTTTCTGGTTTGATTCTTGGCTGAGGTGGACTCTGTATGTCCCCCCTGTGTTTATCTGGGTTTCCTCTGGGTGCTCTGGTTTTCTCCCACATTGCAAAGACATGCATCAACAAGGAGCTGAGAGCTTCAGGGGAAGAGAAGTTTAGTGCTGCTTATTCCAAATCTATTTGAATTGTTAGTAGCACAACAGGTAGTAGACTTACTTTTGATGCAGAAGGCTGGGGGTTCTACTCCCACAGTATGCAGATGGATCACTGGTACTGTACTGTGTTGCACTTTAAAGGGAGTGGATGCTGCAGTCCTGTGAATGTCCTTCTTTAGAGAAGTTACCTAGTAACTATGAACCTGTTATCAGTTTGCCATCCATTCCCTATTGCAATGTTACTAGCTTATCATTTTTTAATGTAACATAAGCAATTTATTGTTTAAGGGAAACAGCCACTTTATTTGTTGATGAAGCAATGAAATATAAAGTTGTCTCCTAGCAGCAACCTCTTCATTAGAGATCGCTTTAATGTGGAATTATTTAGATGACTTACTTCTGCAGACATTTTACATATTTACTGATACTGGTGGATTGTAATGACAGAAGAGTGGCCTTTTGTGGTTGAAATTTTCTGAAATGGGTAGTTTTATCATTATTGGTTCATACATTTTGTTTCATTGCTTACTAGAAGACTGTTCAAAACTACAAATTTAAAACACATTCTAACAACTGGTGCTGTATTCTACAAGGAATATAATGTAATGCAACCAGGAAGGTGAATCAAAGAATGCATACATGTATGCATGGCCCTAAAAATGTGTTTGAAAACAACCCAGATGAAAGTGTGAAAGGCTCAAAACCATGGGCAAATTTTAAGCTTTACTCTTGTTACCAAAGCAATGGATGAAGGTAAAATAGTTCACACCACATTACCTTGACCTGGCCAAGCCTTTTGACACAATCCCCTACTCAGGTGGAGTACAAAAGATGAATAATGTAGAAGCAAACACTTGCATCACTAGCAGGATTGCCAACTTGCTCACAGGATGCAGGAGATCAAAATAGGGCAAGAGACCAGTCACCAATTGAGTTCCCCAGGGTTCAGTGCTGGGACTTTTTGTTTGGCATATACATCTCAAAAGTAAAAGGGAATACCAAAGGGCTTTCACCAGCTAAGTCTGAGATGACTGCAAGGTATAAGAGTAGTTAGTGAATCCCCAAATCTTAACCATCATGCAGGAAGGTTTGTGCCAAATAATAACTGGTGTCAAAATCATAACAATGCCCTCTGAGAACTGACCCAATTATTTGGCATTTGGGAACTTGTGTGTACAGTGACCTAACTTTTGACCAACATGTGCCCAGAGTCATAAGAAAGCCTTTCTATATTGTACAGCTTATAAACAAATTGTGCCTAGATCTAGAGATGCTGTTGCCCCCCTTTACAAAGCTCTCATTAGGTCAATCATTTTGTATAATGCCCACTTTGGCATATCTGTCCAACCCCATGCAACAATTGGAATACCTTCAGAGATACTTTACTAAAAAATACAAGTCCTAAACAACAGATCTTGCATGGACCACCTCAAAAGATTTACTACTGTACTCAGTATCCTGCAGAGTGCTTAGAGGTGACATGTCTGGCAAACAAGGCATTCTCCGACCTAATACAAATGGACCTACTGAACATCAGCAAGTCAAATGGCATCAGAAATATTCAGTCCAGGTATCTAAACTGAATGTTGTGGAGAGATGCATATATATCACAGAGGCTACCACTGTTCCAGAACAGACTATCCATAAACATAAAACAAAGCTTATCTGTCCATATTCAAATGCAACTTGGATCTAGGGATGGGTAATAAAAAATGTACTCCAGAATTTCCCCTCATGCCACTAATGGATAGAGACTGTTCCTAAATGCTGCATCCCTTACATGGGTCCCCTCAAATTGTATATGGTATGATCACAGTTATTCTCACTAGGGCTAATATACAATTATCAGCCATGGGATAGGTAAGACCGATCATAAAATGTTAATTCAAGCACCAAAAAGGAATTTGCTAAGCTTAAAAAATCCTCCAAGTGAACCTATGTTGTGATAGTAAATACTTATAAAAAAATTGCCCTTTTTAGATCACAAAGTGCTCCTTTTACTCTCCACCCCCCCCCCCCACCAGTCTTCAACAGCTTCTGGTGCCTATGCATGTGGTTGTATTTCTAGGCACTTGGGACAAGGTATCAGCCAGACAAAGAAGTTTGCCTTTCGTATAGACCATTTTGAATTTCCACTTTTGTAATTTGAGCATCATTCTTCATAATCTCACTGCAGCTGAATGCCTAGGCTTCCCCAAAATAGTAACCAAAGGTTGATGAGCAGTTTCAATCCTGATTTCTCAACCATAGATATAATCATGAAATGGAACATGCAAACACTATTGCCAAAAGTTCTTTTTTTCTCAATTTGAGCATATTGCATCTCAGTCTGGTTATAGATGCGTATGCTGCTGGTTTGCCATCTTGGAGAATAACTGCACCTAAACCAAATTTTGAAGCATTGCAGAAAAGTGTCATTGGTTTGTTGAAATCATAGTATCTTAATGTTGGTGGGGTAGCAATTTTCTGCTTAAGAACTTCAAATGCTCTCTGTTGCTGGTTTAGCCATGACCAAGTAACATTTTTTTTTTACTTGTGAGCTCTCTCAAAGACACTGTCAACTCACTGAAGTCTGGTATAAACTTGCTTAAGTAATTGACCACACCAAGAAAATGTTGTAGAGCTTGTACATTATCTGGTGCTAGCATTTCAAGAATGGCTTCTTGCCTGGATGGGTCTGATCTCAAGCCCATACTTGTAAAGAAATTGCCTACATAACTTCTGGCAGTCTGAATTTGCACTTCAGACAATTGAGCTTTAAGTTCACTTCACATGCTCGGTCTAAAACTCAAGATTTCTGTCATGCTCGGCCTCACCGTTGCCTTCGACCCAATATATCATGTACTATTATGGCACATGGATAACCCAAAAAAAATTGCTGCATTGTACTCTGTTAGACTTCACTTGCAGAATTTCTTCCAAATGGCATCCCAAAGAATATATATCTTCAAAATGGAGTACTGAATTTAGTCAGTAATGAAGATTTGTGATCAAGCATCACTTGCCAAAATGAACTCTTTGCATCTAAGACAGAAAAAACAGTTGCATTTGATTTCTTCGACTGTATGCATGGGATAATGCAGTCACTTCAATGCTTTATTCAAATCTCTTGGGTCAATACAAATTCTGATTTCATCTGAGCCTTTTTTATGAGCTGCTACCATGGATGACACCAATTTGGTATGGTCTGTAACTAGAAAAATTACACCTTGTTGCACCATTTTGTCCAACTGAACTTTGACCTTATGCTGCATTGCTATAAGAACTCTCCTTGCTGGTCCTATCACTGGACTGATTTCTGGGTCTAATTTCATGGAATATACAACTGGAAGTTTGCCCAATCTGCCTTAGAAAACATCAGCATACTCAGAAAAAATAGTATCGGTGAAGTTGGAACTAGGACATGTGCTTATCTGATGAACTTCTATGTTAAAAGAAAGCTGATTCATTTTCAAACTGTCTCTGAGACCCAATAATGACTGCACAGGTATTAGAACCACATTGAACAATAGGCTATAACAGCTGTTGGCTACATAACATGAAAACACTACTGAGCCTTCAGTTTGAACTTCTTCACCTCCATAAGCTATAAGTTTCACACAACTAGTCACATTTAGTTGTTCACCAGCTCTGAACCTTGCAGAAGTATCTGCAGACATGACATTACACTTTGAACCAGTGTCTACTTTAAGCTCGGTGGATTTATTATTGATCCGGACAGTACAAAACACTTAATTTCATGCCAATAAATCTACTGCATCAGTCTTTTCACCAACCAATGACATACCATCTACATAGAAAGCAGACTGTTGCAGGTCTATCAACTTGCTTTTTGGAGTGACCCTTCTCTGTAACTGTGTGACTTACTCGATTTGCAAAATCTTTGAAAATGGTTCCACTTCTTACACTTATGACATTGCTAACCAAATGCCATACACTTTTCTCTTCTGGACTCATGGTTAGCACCACAATTGTGACAGTTAACAATAAGGTTGATTTGAGTTTTGCTGATTCATTCTTATGTTGTACTGAGCAATGTCTGTTTTGCACTAGATTTTCTTGGTTCTACACTGAGCTGCTCCTTTAACTGAACTGTTCTTGGAATGTGCTAGAAGACTACTTGTTTTACCTGGAAGTCCCACAGGGGCTGCTGCTGCCATGTGCTTAGGCCTGCTTCTGCCTGTCACATGTAGCATGCTGTCTACATGAGCTCTGGAGCCTACTGAAACCATGCTCTTATCACTAGCAAGCATATTTGTGTGCCTTTCTGTAACTTCATGAATCTGACAAATCTCAATGGCTTTACTCATCATTAAGTCACTGTCACAAAGCAAAATCTTTCTCACAGCAGTATTATTAATACCACACACAAGTCTGTCCTTTATCAATTCATCCTTTAAATCACCAAACCTACATGTGTTAGATTTGTTTCTCAGGTCAGTAATATAAGCTGCAAATGTTTCCCCTTGCTTTTGATCCTGCATGCAAAACAATTGCTTGTCTAGTGTAACATTAGTCTGGGATTACACATTTCTCTGAATTTGCACTTTAAACACTTGGGGTCCTTCCTTGATTCAGCCTGCACAGCAACACAATGAGTTTCTCCTTCACCTTCATACACTGTTGGGTGCATAGACAAATGAATGCTCCCTTTCAATGGCCTTGGAACCTGCTAGGTTCAGCAAAATGAATGCCCTGGTATGTGCATCTTTATCAGAGTAAGCTGCTTGGCTGGGCTTGGAATGGCCCATAAGGGGATGAGAGGTAGCTTATATCCTTCTAAGTTGGGAATTGCTGGTTGAAGGCTTAGTGTGCCTGTTATTCTAAAAGTGTCTTAGTTCTGGTTTAAGTACTTGGGCTTCAGGCCAGTTATTTTACCTTAAGAAGGTTCATAGGTTCATGGGTTCATAGGTAGGTACTAGGCTATCTGCCCTAGGTCATTTATAAGCCTAGCCAGAATGTGTTGGCTTTCGCCACCCTTTTAGACTAGATTCCCGAGCCTCTGTCCAGCAGGGCCATAGAAGTGATTCCAGGAGTAAATTTACGATTTCCCATCCACTCATCAAGATTTCTCTTGAAGAGGGTCAGGAGAGGGGCTCTGCCTAACATGAACTGGGATTCTATTCCAGAGCACGGGAAGCCTCTGGGATATGAATCTATCCCTCCAGCATGTCCTATTTATTGTTGTGCTGAGATTTAAATCCATGGAGCGTGCAGCTCTAATGGACTTGGCTTTCTTGAGGTGTAACATGTCCATCAATTCCGGGTTAGACATGGCCTTGTATGTCAGGCAGAGATCGCCTCTGAGTAGGCGGTAAGCAACTGAGTAGAGCTGGAGTTTCTTTAGTCGAGTAGCATAGGGCATCTGTTTGAGGCCCATGATCCTCTTGGTGAGGTACGTTTGAGGTCTCTCCAGCTGTTGCAGGTGTCGGGTAAGATACATCCCAAATGGGGCGTTGTACTCAAGGGCCTGATGAGCGATGAGTAGAGGGGCAAAATAACCTCTCTTGATCTAGATGTCAACCCTTTTGTGATTAGGTGAGTTATATAGAAGGTTTTTCTAACCACTTTGGCAATGTGATTGTCAAAGGAGAGGTTACTATCTACTTGGGGCCCCAGATCCCTAATTACTACTTCCGTACTTAGTGGATTACCTCCTATGTGGTAGTTTGTGGGCACTTTGTTTTTCCTAAAAGGGATGACTATGCACCTTTTGGCATTTAGCTTAAGGCCATGGTTTTGACACCAGGTATCCGTCCCTGTAAGACCCTTCTGGAGAATGCCTTGGCTGGAGAGTCGATTATGGCTCCCAGCTTGCAATCATCTGCGAACTTGGTCAGTCACAGTCCTCCCATGCCTGCCTGTACCTCGAAGTATATACCAAATGAGGGGTCCCAGGACTGAGCCCTGTGGGACTCCACTTGAAACCGGTTTAGAGTTGGACATGGCACCCGCAACTCTGACCATGTGAGTTTTATCCCTGAGCCAGTTTGCAACCAATCTTGTGACATATGGGTTGATATTTAAGCTGGTAAGCTTATTTATGATGCCAGAGTGGGGTATTGTGTTGAAGGCCTTTGCGAGGTCCAGGTAGGCTGTGTGGACTACCTTTCCCTCATCTATGGCTTTGGTAGCTATTTCAAAAAAGTCAACTAGGTTTAGGAGGCAAGATCTGCATTTATCAAAGCCAAATTGGGTAGGGTCCAGTGTCTGGAGGTTCTCAATGTCCTTGTTTATGAGATTCATGATGATGCACTCCATAGCCTTGCAGACCAGGCTAGTCAGGCTTATGGGGTGATAGTTCCCGGGATCTGTTGTGGCGCCACCTTTGTGGAGTGGGAATATTGCTGCTGTATGCCATTCTTTGGGTACATAACCTGTGGTAAGGCTGAGTTGGAACAGTGAGTTTATGTGAGGGTTTAGTTCTTTTTGGAGCTTGTGTAAGACACAGCCTGGGATACCATCCCGTCCCACTGATGCTGTGTTTTTTACTTTGGAAAGGGCTGCTTTCACCTGTGTGTCTGTGATGATTGGTGGACTGCATTCTTCTGGGATGGACACAGGCCCTTTTGGGGGGGGGGATAAAGTTTGCACTGAACCTGTCCACCAGGATGTTGGCAATGCCAGTGGGTTCAGTGTATTTTGTGCCATTTTGCACCAGCTCAGAGCAGATCTGAGAGTTGGCACCCAGATTCTTGATGTAGCTAAAGAATGCCTTGTGATTATCTTTAGAGTCTTTGGCGATTTTTCTTTCGAAGTTAGCCTTCGATGATTTTATGATTGAGCAAAGTTTCTTGCTAATACTGATCAGGGATGCCTTCCCATTTTGGGATTTTGCCCTGTCATATAATAGTTTCCTCCTTCTGTTGTATAGCTTATTTATGGTTGGGGTCCACCAGACTGGTCTCCTGTGTTTGGAGGAGTGAGTCTTGGTTTTACTTGGGATGGCATGATCCATGCATTCCTGTAGGTGCTCATAGAGTGCATTTGTAAAGGATTCTGCGGTTTGGATAGCATTTTCCATTTGCCCGGGGGCTTTGAAACTTTCCACCTCGGTCTTGAGAAGTGTGAAGTTTGCTTTTGAGAGATTTTTCACAGTGGTTTCCTTGGCCGGGGGTGGGGTCGGGATGTGGATGTCCATTGTGATTAGTTTGTGGTCTGATCTTACCAACGAGGGGTTTACCTCTGGTGTGGAACAATGATCCCCCATGTTGGTGATGACCAGGTCCAATATGTTGTCCCCGCTTGTGGGAGTGGTGACCAGTTGTTCCATGGTGTTAACTCCAGGAACTGTTGGGCAAAGGAGTTGGGACTTTAGTAGTTTTCCCAGTCAACGTTTGGGTAGTTGAAATCCCCCAAAATCATGGTGTATGGTGAGACCTTCATATTCTCCAATGTTCTCAGGAATGCCGAGTGGGGTCCTGAGACAAGGTGGGTGATCTGTAGCAGGCTACAAACTGAAAAGCAGTTTTTCCCACTGTTAGTTGCACCTGGAGGGTCTCAGGTGCCTCGTGCAGTGCCACTAACCTGGAGATGTGGGTATCCTTGATGAAGATGGATACTCCCCCACCTTTACTATTTTGGTCCGAGTTCTGGGGCTGAAAAGTATAGTATGAGTTAAATCCTGGTAGTGCTGGGGTGCTCTCTGGAGCCTTGAACCAGGTTTCTATTATTGCACAGATATCGATTTTCTCCATACTGAGGAGTGCCTCGAGTGCATGCATCTTGAGGTTTAGACTTCTGGCGTTGAGTAGCATTACCCTTAGTTTTTTTGTTTCTGGTATTGTCTATGGAGGTGGTTTTGTCTTTTGAGCCTTGCCTACAAAAGGCACTATGTGGGTGGCAAGGGCCTTAGCCAGTATTTGAAAACCTAAGGGTGACAGGTGCAAGCCATCCCTGGTGAAGCAACGTGGCTTGTTGAGCATGTCATCCCAGGCTGACAGACACTGGATCCCCTTTGGATGACACCAATAGCTTAGCCAATTGTTAAAATTGATCATTTTGTCTTTATACTGTGGCATCATTTTTGGTGAGGGCAAGATGCTACTCAAGGTCAGGGTCATACCAGCCTAGGCTACATGATCAGAGAGCTCCTTTATGTCTCTTTTCATATAGTCCAGGGAGGTACGTCTCAGGTCATTCACGCCAACATGGACAATAACAGTCATATTTGTACCTGCTGTGGAGTGACCTGAGTGCTTATGTTATGTGGCGGATCCTGGCATCCGACAGGAAGCTTACAGTGACCTTCTCCTTGTTCAGTCTGGTGAGTGGGATGTCAGTGTGCCTGACAATAGAGTCTCCTGTTACTAGAGTATTAGGTGCATTATTTAGCCGTAATGGCTGTTTCTGTGTGGCACACTGACTTTGTGAAGTATGTGATACGTGAAAGTTGTTGTTGGGTAGTGGTTGCTTGGATGTCTGCTTTGGAGGTCTCTGCTGCTTTGGCAGATTTTTATTTAGAGCCTCCAAGTATGTTTTTGTGAGTTTATGTGTCATGTTTGCTGATGCGATCGGTCTATGTGAGACTGGTTGTGTGGTGCGAGTGGTTTCCATCTCCTCCTGACTGATTGTGCCCATCTTGGTTTGAGAGAGCTCGGCCTCCAGTTTGGCTGTTTAGTTGCATCTCTCACATATATTTAAGTTTGTTGGAAGGCTGTCTGTGTAGATAAGGCAATTGTAACATTGCCTCAAGATTCCCAGATTCACCTGCTGGACTGGAGTGTATACCTGAAACTTCACTTGGACATGCCTGAATAGTTAAAAAACTGATTTATTGATTGTCCAGAATGGACGAATAGGGAGCCTTGTACTTCAGGGTAGTAAAAGGGGGTGTAGTGCTATAGTTTGTTAGTGCTTACTGAGGTACTTGAGCAAGTGCTGGGCTGTAGAAGGGAAGTAGAGTGCTTGCTTTAAGAGTTAGACTAGTTCTAAGGGAAAAATTGAAGAGCAGACTTTGTGGAGCTGGGAATAGTTCAAAACAGCTTAAATGGCACTGCAAAATCGCGCAAAACTGCGCAAATGCGGGTTTTAAGGCAGGGAGCTTGAAAGAGATAGGTATTAGCCCAAAACGGCCAATAAGCTACTAGTTGCTGGGCTGAAGACCACTCCTCCAGGAACAGATAGGCTGCTTAAAGCTCCCCACTCTCACTGGTGAACAGAGAAGCTTCCTCCTATCCAAGTGAGGATATGGGCAACACAGGAACTTATACCACAGCTCAGAATTCAGCAAAACCTGAAATCTGGGCTACTCTAGTTCAGAAAAGGTGGGAAACAAGGATTTTTTTTTGTTTTTTTTTTTTGCTTTTTTCAACAGAACAACAGTAACTTAACAGAAAAACACTGTAAATGCTTTAAACAGGCTAGTGCACTTGAGTGTGTAGCCTACAACAGTTAAACAACACAAAAATGATTTAAAGACATGCAGGAACAGTAAAAATGCAAAAACAAGCTTTTTCAGATATTAGAATAGCTAGAAACTCGCTTTTCAGCGAGAATATGCAGTCACAAGTAAAAAGGCAGAGAAAATACTCTTTTGGGAGGAGATGGTAGATTCTGCCCTTCGGAGCTGGGAATTGCTGATTGTAGGCTTATTGCATCTGCTTATTTGAACTGTCTCTTTCTGAAATCAGTGTACCTTGTTTGCTGTAGCATAGACTAGATTCAGACTTGCTGACTCTAGCTTTGCTTGTCTAACTTGAGCATTAATCTAGGCCATCATTTTTTGGAGAGGGTTCTCCTGCACCCTAGTGGCAGGACTGTGCAGTTAGAACTCATCTAATTGAAGGTTGCTGGAACAGGGATCAGTTTTGAGCTTTTTTATTGGCTAATTGGTCTTGTTTGCTACTGTTATATTTGTGTGTTCCTGTTCTCCTGTCCTAAATTGACCTAAACAGAGTATAAATATCTTTAGCATAGTCTGGTTGCAGGTTTTGCTATATCCAGATCTGTTTGTGTGATTCCTGTGTTCCTGCTACACCATCTTGTGTTGGCCAGGGCCTGCTTGCACTTAGTGGAAGTAAGTGAACTGGTTGGAACTGGTCTGGCATAGCGTGTTTAGCTAAGATCTCAGGGACAAGGGTTGATTGGTCAATTCCAGTGTTTCTATTTTATTTTCATTTTTGTGGTATTTAAACCCCACATTTGCATGGGTTTGTGCTTGTTGCATGTCGTACACTGCTGCTGCATGGTTTTAACCTTTTGCAAGGTATCTCAGCTGCATTTTTTCCTTACCAACACTCCTGCGTGAGGCCCTCCCTTGCAGCTACTGTATTGATTTTATCTAGCCTTACTCATAACTATAGGTACTCTACTCAGATAGTGCCCACTCTACTATCCCTGACCTCTCTTCCACAGATTCTGACAACCATGGATGGACAGTTTCCTATGGTTTCTCCTGCTAGTCTGGTTAATATGGGCATCCTGAGACAGTGTAGCATCTGCCTTCTGTACACAGACAACTGTCTACTACTATCACCTAGGAACACAATATGTGAGAGATGCAATTACATTAAGAACCTAGAATCCTTGCTGTCTCAGTCACATGCCAGTACATCTGACACTAAGAAGGTTGTCTGCAAAAACAAGACAAATACCACACCTCTAACACCACCCACACCTGTACAACACACTCCTACATATGCAAAGGTTCTCAACAAAAACATAGGTTCTCAACAAAAACATACCTGAACAAAAAAGACCTCTGAAGCAAAAACACAGACACATCACAACCCATAGCAAGAAGCACCACACTTAGTAAACACGCCTGTGTCTCACAGCCTCAAAGGCTCAGCCACAAACCCAACATACTAATCATAGGAGTCTCGATCGTGAGACACACAGATGTGCTTCTCACCAGGCTAGATAAGGAGAAAGTCATGGTAAGTTGCTTGTCAGGTGCTAGAATCCACCATATCACACATGCACTCAAATCCCTTAACAACAGGAACTGTTATGACTCCATCATAGTCCATATTGGTGTAAATGACTTGAGGCATACCTCTCTGGACTATATGAAGAGAGACATGATTGAGATCACTGAATATGTTCCCAGGCAGGTATGTCCCTAGCCTTAAGCAGCATCCTACTGTCACCTAGAATGATGTCTCAATGCAAATAGAAAATGACTGACTTTAACAATTGGCTTAGTTTCTGGTGTCATTCCAAGGGGATCCAGTACCTGACATCCTGGGAGGACATGACTGACAGACCACGATGCTTTACCAGAGATGGCCTTCATCTGTCTCCCCTGGGCTTCAGGCTTCTGGCAAAGGCTCTTGCCTCCCCCATAGTGCCTTTTTTAGGCAAAGCCATGATCACAATATTACCAACATGAAAAATTCTTCTAAATGAAATGAAAAGGTCATGCTGCTAAATGCTAGGAGTCTTAGCATGAAACTGCACTCATTGCAAGCATTCCTCACCCTGGAGGATGCTGACATTTGTGCAGTCACTGAAACCTGGTTCAAAGCTGTGGAGAGTACCCCAGCCTTACCAGGTTAATCATCCTACCATACTTTCAGACCCCAAGTGAAGGGCTACAAAGCCAAAGGAGGTTTCATTATTTATCAAAAACATACACACATCCAGGTGGTGAAATGGTATGACAAACTGAAGGCACTCCAAATGCAGTTAACTGTTGACAAAACACCTATTCAAATCATAACTAGCTACAGACCCCCAACCATGACTCAGGATGCCCATTCCACCTATTTGGACTTACTTGAATCCATCAAGATTCAACCATCTACCCTGATCCTTGGTGACTTTAACTACCTAGCCATAGAGTGGAAGACCTATTCTAGCCCAAATATGAATGCCCAGAGATTCCTTGGCTCCATCAAAGCCAATGCATTGGAATTGGATCAGCTGGTTGACACTCCCACAACAGGTAAAAATATCATGGACCTGGTACTAACCAACATGAGTAGCCACTGTAGCACCCCTACAGTGTCATCTTCCTTGGTACGATCCGACCATAAAGTGATCACTTTCAAAGTCACCATCTCTCCTGACTGCCCCCCCGGTCAAGGTCAAACAAAAAACTTTTCCATAGCTGACTACAATCTCCTGAGAGCAGGTATAAGCAGCTTCACAGCTACCATCCCTTCAGTTGGAACTAGCGCTAATGTCCAGACCTACACAAAAAAAACTGTATGAGCACATACATAGCTGTATGGACTCAGCAATACCTGACAGGAACAAATCATCTTCCTCAAGGAAGAATAAACCTGTCTGGTGGACAGCAGCAATAAACAAACTCTATAAGAAAAGGAAGAAATTGCTGTCCAGGACTAAGAAGAAGCAAATGCTGAGTTGTAAGTAATCTCTCCTTTGTCAGAACAAGCAAATAAGGTCACTGTTGAAATCCTTTAAGGCTAACTTTGAGTCTAAATTGGCCACATCCACTAAGGACAATCACAAGGCCTTTTTCACATACATCAACAATCTCAAAGGTAACACCCAAATCTGCTTTAAAATGGTGGTCAAAAACACCACATACACAAACACCTTAGATATAGCCAACCTGCTGGCAGACAGGTTCAGTAAAAACTTCACCATCCTGTCCCCCCATCAGTAAACCAGGACATCTGCACCACCTGCCCCCCCTCCCCTCACCAATGGTTTTTAATGCCCTCTCAAAGGCAAAAACTACAATCTCTATGGGACCCAATAACATCCCTGGCTGCATCCTACATGAACTCAGGCATGAGCTCTCAGCTCCATTAGGCACCCTATTCAACCAAAGCCTGAGCACTGGCTTTGTCTCAGCTGAATGGAGGACAGCCACTGTCATCCCTCTACACAAAGGTGGAGCGTCCACTGACCCAGGCAATTATAGGCCCATCAGCCAAACTAGCCTGATCTGCAGGGCCAATGGAATGCATTATCATGGATACATGTGCTTGAAATCTATGCCAGTACTTGTAACAACACAACAAGCCTTTGTATAACTGAATTTCGCGAAATAAGTTTCCTGAGCACTGTAACACTTTGAAATCTCTTTGCTGTAAAGCCACTTGTCTTGAAATTATTTAACTATACAAGCCATTCTAAAGGCTTTAATGCTAAAGTCATTTATCATCATTTTACTGTATGAGCCTTTATCTTGTATCACTTTAATGCCAAGACCATTTATCAACATTTTACTGACAAAGTAATTTATCACCATTTTAAGAAACATTTTGAACATCTGCACAGTGTGAATAAACTCAGCATTATAAGCTGAGGGCAAGAAACTTTCAAAGTAGCTGTACTATGCAAATACACTATCTTGAAGCAATGGCACTTTACAAATAAACTATCTTGAAGTAATAGCACTTTGCAAATAAACTGTTTCGAATTAATTACACCTTACGAATATATTGCCTCGAAGTAATGGCAATTTTCGAATGTACTGGGCAGGAGAAGGTCAGAGTGAGAAACACCTGAAAATAACTGCACTTTGTGAATAACCCGTACACAGCACACTGCACGTCACAAAATAGTTGCACTTTGCATACAACAAACTGTTCGGAATTAATGCACAGCAATAAGCACGCACTGTAAGCACTTTCACACATATTGAGATACTTCGAACAACTCTAGTTATGCTATTCAAGGCTTCAATCAATGCAAAGTAGTCATTTGTGCCAAAACACAGTATTTTCCAAAACACATGCAGTCGCCTTTGCTTTATTTATACTCAATGTGCCCTTTTCTGCCCTTTCTTTTATAGTTGTTTCGCTCATTGAATCTCTTAATGTGCCTTTTATGCCCTTGTGTTTCATTTGTTTTGCTAATTTAAACTCTTTACATGCCCATTATACTTTTTAATACTTGTTTTAACTCTAAACATGCTCGTTTTACAATTCTGAGGTAATTCTGAACCCTTTATATACTTTTCTAATGCTCATTTTATCAAATAACTCGGTTTCAAACATTTATTCTGATTAATGAGCTCTTTTCTACTTATCGATTGCTTAATAAACTTTTCTGTACTATTTGTTTGCTTAACAATATGTTTTGTGCCCTTGTAATGCTCCATTTAACCTCTTTCAATAAATAAATCATTCGTGTGTGTTCTCTTTACCTTTAACTTGTCTCTAGCCCTTCTTTGCTCTTGGTTCTTTTAGTTTGCCTTCACCATTACCTCTGCATCTCATGGCTCTGAAGAATAGCTTTTGCCATCCCAGTTCTGACACCATGTCACTCGCCAGGTCAGGATAAAACAGGCGAGCATTGTGGATTCTTGTTCAAGCAGCTTTATTGTATGCAAACACATCATAAATGAGGTTAAGTAACTTTAACTTATAAACAAACCAGCTATCATGCACATGGATATTAACATTCCGGCTGCACCTTCAAAATGTCACTAAAGCTAACGTGTGCTTGGTATTTATATGCACACACAGATCTTGGAAATGCTTCTTAAAGATACAACACACCTGTTATTCTACAGGGAGAAACCCACAGTGAAACAGACCAGGATTTGGTTTGAGGGAGCATTATCAGCTCACCAGGATTGTTTTGAGTGTACTAACTGAAGCATTTTCAAGAAGGCAGTCACAACAGACCAGCACATTGACCTAGATGAGTACACCAAAGCATTGATAGCTTACATCATAAAGAGCGTTGATGATTTCACAGAGATGAGAAACACCATCACAAGAGCTAACCAAAAGCCATGGCTTACAAGCAAGGTCGATGATCTTCTGAAGGCACGAAATTTAAATTCAGGATTCAGGGCAAATGACAGTGAAGCCTTAAGTGTGGCAAGGGCAAACCTGAAGAAAGACATAAAAGAGGCTAAGAAAGAATATGGGAGAAAGGTACTAAACCACTTCGAGGACATGAGAGATAACAGACGGTTGTGGCAGGGTATACAATAAATTATGGACTATAAAATGAGAGCTGCATAATGTAATGATAACAATGACTTCTTAGATTGGCTGAATACCTTTTTTGGTAGATTTGAGGAGAGGAACACTACAACTGTGCAAAGGGTACACACAGAGCAGTATGATGCAGTACTCACCCTTAGCCCAATGGAAGTAAAAAAGGTGCTACAGAAAGTCAATCCCAGAAAGGCGGTCGGTCCAAATAATATCTTGAGTGTTAAAGATCTGTGCAGACCAACTATGTTCAGTACTCACGAATATATTTAACACCTCATTTGGTTTAGCAAAAGTCTCTTCCTGTTACAAAGTAATGAATATCATCCCTTTACACAAAAAAAAGCCTCACCCGCCAGCTTGAACGAGTTCACAACTGTTGCACAAACATCCACAGTTAGGAAATGTTTTGAGAGGCTAATCAAGAAACACTTGTCTGCAGAACTACCATCGACTTTCGATCCCTTGCAGTTTGCCTACAGAGAAAACAGATCCATGGCTGATACAATAGTGGTCACATTGCATCTTGCTTTTGAGCATCTGTTGAGCAAGAACGGCTATGTGAGAATACTATTCATCAAGTTTAGCTCAGCGTTTAACACAGTTGTCCCTATGCAATTGATCAGTAAGCTAGCACTTCTGGGCATCAGGAAACACCTCTGCAATTGAATCCTGGACTTTTTGATTAACAGACCACAGAAGGTTTGTGTGGGCAAGAATACCTCCAGGAGCATAATACTCAACACAGGTGTTCCTCATGGTTGCATTTTCAGCCCCCTACTGTTTACTATCCTAATCTGTGACTGCACAGCAAACTTCAGTACCAATCATATCATCAAATTTGCTGAAAACACCACAGTTGTGGGTCTCATCAGGAGAGAGGATGAGAATGCATACAGAGAAGAGGTTAACACACTGTTATCTAACATGGATCACTGCTGCTGTAGACCTTGCTATACCAACCTTGGACATCTGTGTCAGCTGATATTGAACATCATATTGTGATGCAGCAGCCATGCTCCTAATCACCATCAGGTCACTACCCTAGTCACATCCTATGAACCTCAGAACCCAAGGCATAATACATACAACACTGAACCAGTTGGTCTGGTTATTATTCAAGGCATCTACCGGGAAAAGGCTACAACAAACCTATAGACTCTGGCATCATCTGGGACAAGAGTGGGGATCAACAAACAGGCTGCGGTCTGCTTCTGATCTTGTAATTGGTGCTAACATTTTTCTTTTGGTGTGAGAAAAAGAAAAGAGCATTGTATCCCAGCAGAGTGAGGCCATGGTGAGACCAGCAGCAGTAGTAGCCAGGCAGTAGCCATTCATGCAACTCCCCTCTTTTCAGCATTCTTGACAAGGAAATTCTTTGTTTTCAGTAAGCACTACTTGATTTGTTTCTAACTTCAGAATAACTGCCTAAATAGTTCATCCTTAACTTTTCAGGGTCTACATATTAGTTTCCGTTTAAGTGTTTGGCAGCGCTCTGTACAGACTCAGACAACTCAAGGGACATTATTCCTGGGAAAGCATGATGGAATTTACTCCAGTACCAAGTTGCACACAGGACAACTAGCCTGCAGTGGCAAGCAATGATCCCATAGTTGTAAAACGGATACTCATAACACTGACTGATATTCTCAATACAACTGTTTAATCAATAAAAAAGGGTCTGTTGCCATGAATATGAACTTCCTGACTGTGACCGTTACCACCTTGGTGGATATGGACATCCTGAGGCAATGTAGAAATTGCCTCATGTTTACCAACAACCAGTTCATTCCCAAACAAACTGATATGGTATTTGAGAGATGTATTTATACAATGCCACTGGAGGTAAAGCTCTCACATGAAAGTACTCCTAATGTCAATAAGGTTGTCAGCATTACACATGCTGCACCCATCACACACAATTCAAAGCAGACATATACTGTGACACTGAAATGCAGCCTTCATAAATCACAAAGACCTCATAGACAAAGTGCAGATAATAAATACCATCAGCAGCTCCAAATGCACTCTGTAAAAACAACACCCGTTTAAATACACAGAGCTACATCTCATGGGAGCTCAACCTATAAGCCCATAAGACAAGCCACCACACAATCCAACATTCTAGTTGTTAGAGACTCCACTTTGTGAGACAAACTGATGTCCTTCACCAAGCTGAGTAAGGAGAAAGACATGGTCAGTTGCTTATCAGGGGCTAGGATCTGCAACTTTATACACGCACTCATGTCATTGGACCACAAGTAACACAAACTCGGCATGTCAGAGATACAACTATATTAACAGCCTTGAATACATGCTCTTTCACACACCAGTCAGTACATATGACAATGACCAATTTGTCATTATGAACATCTCACCTACCACTCCACCCAAACCCATATCACACATACCTACATATGCAGAGGTCCTCCCAAGAAACATAAATAAACACCAGAGACCACCCAAACACAAACACAAGCATGCTACACATAATACTTCAATAAACACATGCAAGCAGTTGTTATCAAATGTAGAAATGGAAGTGCAATATTTTTTTAAAGTGCAGTACTTTAAAAGTATAACATTTTACAAGCCTGTTTGATGTTTAATGAAGCACAATTTACTTTAAATATTGGCTCAGCAACACTATAATTATGTAATTGTTAAAGAAATTAATTGATTGATTGGAAATGAGAGCTTTATATATAGGGACACATTTGTGATGATAAAATGTTCCAACAGAAGGCAAGAAGCCAAGGTACCAGAATGTGTTAATAAAGAAGTTTTGTGTCCTACAGTGGTGTTCCAGTTTATGTTTATGTTCCTGTTTGTATGTGTTTATTGGGGATACTTTTTGGCCTTTATGTATGTAGAAAGAAAGTACACATAATACTTCCTCTGCAGAACACAATACATATAACAGCTCATGCACCAGTGTCTCACCTGTCAAGTTGTTAAGGCAAAACACAAAACAAAACATATCAGTCATAGGTGATTCTGTTGTGAGACACACACATGTCCCTCTCACCAGGCTGGATAAGGAGAAGGTCACAGTCAACTGTCTGTCAGGTGTTAGGATCTGCCATATCACATATGCACTCACATATCCCCAAAACAGGTACTGTTTTGACTCTGTTATAGTCCATGTTAGTGTGAATGACTTGAGCCATACCTCTCTGGATTATATGAAGAGAGACATGACTGAGCTGTCGGAGTATGTGTCTCAGGCAAGTATACCACTAGTCTTAAGCAGCATTTTACCCTCACCTATAATGATGCCTCGGTGATTGACCTCAATAATTAGCTTAGTTTATGGTGTCATTCTAAGGGCATACAGTATCTATCAGCCTGGGATGGCATGATTGCCAGACCCTGATGCTTTGCCAGAGATGGTCTTCATCTGTCACCCCTGGGATTTCGGCTACTGGCAAAGGCTTTTGCCACCCGCATACTGCCTTTTTTAGGCAGTGTCTCAAGGACAAAATTCCCAACATGAAACCTCTGTATAAAAACAACTTCAAGGTTATGCTGTTAAATGCTAGGACCCTTAATATAAAACTGCAGTCACTGGAAGCGGTCCTCACCTTGGAAGACTTAGAAATTTGTGCAGCCACGGAGACCTGGATCAAGGCTGTGGAAAGCACCCCAACTGTACCAGACTACACATCCTTCCACATATGAAGACCACAAACTGAAGGTGTGAAAACTAAAGGAGGGGGTGTATCGATATTCATTAAAGATAAATACACCTCCAGATGAGTTAAACAGTGGGATTCCCTTGAGATACTTCAGGTGAAATTAACTGTTGGTAGGACAGCTATTCAAGTCATTGCCAGCTACAAGACCTCTCTGTGAATCAGGGAACCCACTCTGCCTATTTGGATCTACTTGAGTCTATCAAGATACATCCAAACACCCTAGTTTTTGGAGACTTTAACTACCCAGCCATTGACTGGGTAAATTACTCATACTCAACTCACCCAAAGGTTACTTGACTTCATTAATTCCAATGCACTAGACCAGCTGGTTGACACCCCCACAAGGGGTGCCAATATCCTGGATCTGGTGCTTACCAATATGAGGGACCACTGTAGCACCCTCACTTTGAGGTCTTCCCTAGTGAAATCTGACCCCAAATTGGTCTCATTCAAAGTAACTATCACACCAACCCCCCTCCGAGCAGCAAATAAACTAAAACTTTTCTCCAAAGCACATTATTACCTCTTGCGGGATGGTATAAATAGCTGCACTGCACCTCCCCCTCAGATGGAATTGGCAGGTATGGAGAGTTCTACACCAATGCTTTATACAGACACCTGTATAACTGCATTGACTCAACTGTACCTGATACAAGCAAAACAAGCTCCTCAAGGAAGAGCAAACCTGCCTAGAGGACAACTGCCATTAACAGGCTTTACAATGAGAGGAAGAAATTGCTGTCTAAGAGTAAGAGGGAGTGAGCCCTAAACAAGCAAGTAAGACTTCTTGTGAAGTCCTCCAAAGCAAACTATGGATCCAAAATAGCTTCCTCAATTAAGGACAACTATAATGCGTCCTTTAGCTGCATCCATAACATAAAAGGAAGGGCCCAGATTTGTGATGAACTGGTAGTTAATGATACCACATATATTGAGCCTCTGGATATAGCTAACCTATTAGCCAATAGCCGACAGGTTCTGTGAAAAATTCACTTCCCTGTCCCTGCCACACATACCTCATGACATCCCCACCACCTGTCCCCTATCTTGTATCTCTAAAGAGCAAGTCAAAAATGACCTCTCTAAGGCCAAAATCACAGCATCTATGGGACTGGATAACATCCCAGGCTGTGTCCTACATGGGCTCCAACAAGAATTAGCAACACCATTAGGTACTATTTTCAATCATAGTCTCAGCAATGGCTTCATCCCAGCTTAACGGAAAACAGCCACCATTGTTCCCTTGCACAAAGGTGGTGCTTCCACTGACCCAGGAAACTATAGATCTATTAGTCTGACTAGCCTTACCTGCAAGGCCATGGAGCAAATCATCATGGACCTTATCAATGAAGATATAGGTAAGCTCCAAACATTTGACCCTACTCAGTCTGGATTTGTCAAAGGGAGATTGTGCCTGTTAAACCTTGAGGACTTCTTCGAGACAGTCACCAAGGCCCTGGAGGGGAAATATCTGCATATAGCCTAATTAAACTTAGCCAAGGTGTTGACACTATCCCCCACTCAGACATCATTGACAAACTCACCCAGAAAGGTATCAGGGGTCACTAACTGGCTCACTGATAGAACCCATATATTCAAAATAGGGGAATACACCTCCAACAGCAGATCTGTAGCCAGTGGTGTTCCACATAGATCTGTCCTAGGACCTCTACTGTTTGAAATCTATTTCTCCAAAGTACAAGCTAAAACTAAAGGTCTGTGGCTGACAAAGTTTGCTGATGACTGCAAACTGGGAGCAGTCATAGAATTTCCAAATGATGCCAACATCCTACAAGAAGGTCTTACACAAACAAATGATTGGTGCTAAAGTCATGGACTTAAACTCAATGCAAAAAAATGTATTATCATCCCTCTCAGCAAGTGAGATGTTCCTGCTAACTACCACATCAATAACAAAACCCTAAGTACACACTCACTGGTGAGATACCTGGGCACACAGGTTGACAGCAACCTTACCTTTGATCACCATTTCTCCACAGTGGTAAGAAGGGCATTCTATATTGCCCATCTCATAAGTAAGGGCATTGCATCCAGAAAAAGGAAGTTATAACCTCTCTGTACTCTCCCCTCATCTGGCCAATAATGGAGTACAATGCCCCTTTTGGTATGCACCTTTCCAAGCACCTGCAGCAATTGGAGAGACCACAAAGGTTCCTCACAAGGATAACTTAAGGTCTTTAGTATCTGTCCTTTGTGGATCATCTGAAATCACAGTCACTTTATTCTGTTTCATGCAGACTACTCAGAGGTGGTCTATGCCTTGCAAATGAGACAATCTTTGACTCTGCTTTATTGGAAATGCTGTATATCCACAAATCAAGTGGCACATGGGTTACTCATTCTAAAGACCTTAACCTGGTATGTGACAGTAATAGAACAATCTGTTGGGACAGATTTGCCTCCCAGAGGTTACCACATCTTTGGAATAGAGTCCCACTTCATGTCAAACAGAGCACCTCATTGGCCTTCTTCAAATGCAATGTGAATGACTGGATGTGTAATCATAAATTCACTGTGGGGGTTCCACCTGTGTCCCTCTTTGACAGGGGCAATCGGTGCTGATTGTGGAAATAAGGGTAAAACATGGTTAGGCTTGTAAGAGCCCTAGGGCCATTAGTAACTTCCTATGACCCTATGACTCAGTCATAGTCCATGTGATAGTACACGACCTGAAACATACCTCCCTAGACTATACTTAGAGAGGCATCTTTGAGGTCTTGGAATATGTGTCACAGGCTGGTGTGAGCCTAGCATTGAGCAGCATTTCATCTTCTCCAAGGATGATACCACAATACGAAAAAAGATCATTGACATTTATAATTGGCTTGGTTTCTGGTGTCATTCTAAGGGGGTGCAATATTTGTCAGCATGGAAAGAGAGGTTCAACAGACTAGGCTGCTTTGGCAGGGATGGTCTGTACCTCTCCCCTCTAGGCTTTTGAATATTATCTAAAACTGTCTTCCCCCATGGTGCCATTTGTAGGCAATGCCAATCTGAAACTACTTCCGACATGGCAAGTCATAAACAAGAAAAGCTGAAGGTACTACTGCTAAATGCTAGGAGTCTAAACAAAAAAATCCACTCCTTAGAAGATTTCTTCTCCCTACAGAATGCTGACATCTGTGTGGTCACTAACACATGGCTTAAAGCCACAAAGAGCACACCAACAGTGCAAGGTTATTATGCCTTCCACACCTTTAGACCAGGTACTTCACAGGTAAGGACTAAAGGTGGAGGTGTCTCTATGGACATCAAAACTAAATATACTTCAAGGCTGGTCAAACAGGATGCTGCACTTGAGCTGCTCTATGTTCAAATCATTATAGGAAAAATCCAGTACTACCTCCATGCAAGCTATAGGCTCCCCGCTATATCCCAGGAAACCCATACCATTTATTTAAACTTATTAGAAACACTAACCATCCAATCCAATGCCATATTCATGGGTGAATTTCATTACCCCACTATTAACTGGAAATCCTATATGACACCAAACATACAGGCACAAAGATTCCTGGATTATGTAAACACAAACTCCCTGGACCAGATAGTCAATACACCAACCAGGGGTGCAACCATACTGGATCTGGTTCTCACCAGTATGGGAAAGTTATGTGCACCCCCCCCCCCCCCACTGTAATGTCTTCCCTGGTAAGGTCTGAACACAAAGTGGCCTCCTGTTCAAAGTTTGAAAAATAAAACATGGACCCCCTGCTATTTAGGAACTACTCTAAGGCTAATCCCCAGCTATTATTTGATAATCTGGCAAAATGTCAAGCCCACATAAAAACGGAGAACACAGTGGCCTATGCAAAAGTGCTCATAGAAACTCTGTATGAGCATGTGAATAGCTGCATAGAGGCATCTGTACCCACCAGGGAGAAGTACAGACCTAGCTCAAAATTAAGCCACCCTGGTGGAATGACAAAATTAACAGGCTGCACAACAGAAGGAAGAAACTCATGGCAATACTTAGGAGGTGCAGCACATAGCAAGATAAAAGCACTCTCATTGAACTAAACAAAACAATCAGAGGACAAATAAAGTCTATCCAGCTTTATCCTTCTGTCCGCCTCGACCTTCTCTCTAAGACCAAGTAAACTGCATCAATGGACCCAGACAATATCTCAAGATGCCTTCTAAATAGCATAAAACATGACCTCTCAGGGCCTCTGGAATTATTATTTAACTGTAGCCATCATACAGGCTTTATGCCTCATGAATGCAGAACAGCAATAGTCATCCATCTGCACAAAGGTGGGCCATCTTCAGACCCTGCAGACTACAGACCCAGAAGTCTCACTAGTCTTATATGTAAACCCATGGAAAGAATTATCATAGAAATGGTCAATAGAGATGTAGTACTCCTGTAGACACTCAACCAAACCCAGTTTGGTTTTGTCAAGAGCAGATCATGCATACCCAATGTTAGGAAAATGCATAATAGCAATGTGCATGCTTAGTACATTAAAAGGCTTAAAAGGGTTAATACATTTATTCTGTTCATACTGCATGAATCTGCACAGCTATTAGAAACTTAATAAGAGACATTCTATTTCTGCTTATGCCATGAGAAAATGTGCAACTGCTAGACATCTTGATAAAGAAAACAATAGATGTTTGAAAGCTTAAACCATAGTCAGCACTACTTGTACCAGAGCTAGAAATGTACCTTGAATCCAGACAAAATGTATCGCATATATTAGAACTGTACAATGGAGAATTGAAGAAGACAAGGTGGGCTAAAATAAGCCCAAGGTCAGGTTGTTTTTCTCAAATGTTTTTGCAAAACAGCAATAATCTGATCATGTCAGCAATAAGCCTAGTAACATTTTCTGTGTAACATACAGAAAGCTGTGTTCAACTACGTCAGCAGTAGATTAGTAACATTTTCTGTGTGACATTAAGAGAATTGTATAAGAATAACATACTGACCATCAGATGGTCAGACAAATCCTGTACCTACATGCTTTGTCTCCTTGCTGCAAGTAATAAAGGGTGCCTTGCTTGAACCTAACGTGTATTGATCTTTGAAGTTTTTCCTTTTACAGATTGGTCCTTCAGACCGGAACCCTCTCTTCACCTCAGATCAGACGGCCAGGTGGCTGAAACCGTACAGGGAAGAAACCAAATCGGTTCTTCTTATATGGAAAGTCCTCCGACTGAATTGTTGTCAAAAGAGGCCAGCCACTTTCTGATCTGTGACTGAAGGACGGGTCTCCGCGAATCGATGATCAATCACGTGGGCTCAGCTAAGGTGAATCTACTTTTTTCTGTTTTAAGATCAGGGACTAGATGTGTATTGTTTTTTATCAGATTGTATTTTTCTTACAGTCAGGGATAAAAAAAAAGAGTACTGTCTTGTCATAGATCAGGAGAAACAGAATAAGTAGGCAGTCATTGTGAAGAGACTATAACAAAATCCATGGTACACGTTAAAATTAAGAGAAGTTACGTAACAATCAAAGGTAAAATAAAATGGGTAAAAACTGCACAAAAACACCCCAGAACCCGCCGTTAACGGAAGACGCAAAATATATGCAGTCGCAGCATGCCGATAATATTAGATATTTTTCAAAATGGGTTAATAAATATGAATTTGACGGAAAATTAGAAAAATCCTTGCTTACCAAACTTATCAAACAACTCAAAAATGATTCCAAAGGTCAGGTAAAAAAGCAACGGCGGTTAGGAATTCCACAGGCACACAGGTGGCTGGAGGAAGTTAACTGTAGGGAACAGAGGAACAAAGATTCAAAAGCAATGTTTTTAGATAAGGAGGACAATAACTTAGTAATAGCATCAGCACCTCCGCCTCCCTTACCAGAATATGAAGCGAGTGAACAGGTTAGTCCACCCCCACTATATCCTGTGGTCACTGAAGATAGAGATATTATAAAACTAAAACTAACTAAAATCAAAGATCCCATTGGGACCAGGTCCCGAACAAAGGCAAGTAATTCAGAAGATGGTATTGAGTTATGGCAAATAGTTAAGAATTCACGATCTATAGGAGAAGAAGAAGAAATTTGCCTGCTTATAGAAGTACCTAATCCTCAGGCAGGTCAGGACAATCAGGACCCAACTATCTTAGTATATAGACCTTGGACTCCGGAAGATATCCGGAAAGCCACTGAGGGAATTCCCCACCTGAAGATTAATTTTAGAAAATTCTCAGAAGACTTACAAGGAATGAGGTTAAGTTATAACTTAAACAGAGAAGAAGTAGAAAAAGTAGTTAGACAAATTGTAGGGCCAGATTGGTACATGATTTGTGGCAAATGGAATCCTCGTGACGCTGCACAAAGGCCCCTCCCACATAGCAGCGCAGAATTAGACACAAGAGTAAAAGGTCTTACAGACCGCATCTCTGAAAAATGGAAACCTAGGGCAGTCTGGACTTGCATTAATCAATGCATCCAACAAGAAGGTGAAACAATTGACCGGTACTATGCCAGATTGTTAGAATGTTTTAATAACCACTGTGGAATGCAGGTTCCTGAAGATCAAATGCAAGATTCCCCATATGAACAGCAGTTAAAGAATGCATTTTTAAAAGGCAGTAGTGCGCCTATAAGCAGTTTTATTACAAAACACATCGTAGACCATCGTACCAGCAGGTTGCAATCATGACTTGAATATGCAAGACATGCCGAAAGGCATTTTAATAGCAAAAAGAAAAAGAAAGCTCAAGTATTTTCTGTAGAGGACGGAGCAGAAGTTTATGTAGTACAGGCTGGGAAAAAGGGCAAGAAAAACGCACAGGGAAACAAACAGTCTGATCAATGATCAGAGGACTTTGAAGGGCGTAAGAAAAGGGGTGAATGTTTTAAATGCGGCAAAAAAGGACATTTGGCAAAGGATTGCAGGAAAAATAAGAAAGCAACAACGGAAGACAAGGAGGATGAGGACTGACTATATGATAGTCAAGAATCACTAGAAGGGGCTAGTAAAGAAAGGACAAATGAGAATGTGAAAGAGGGAGTAGAGGAAGTGCAGTTAGTTAGTGACAATGAAGAAAACAAAATATTAGACCTAGCTTTATTGAGCTTGGAGCTCTATTTAGCAGACACAAAACCAGAAGTTACACTCTTGGTAGAAGGAAGGGAGGTCAATTTTTTGTGTGACTCAGGGACATCACAGACCTTGATACACCCCTCCAAACTACCAGAAAACAGAGAGTCACCTGATTACATACTGGTCAAAGCAGCTAATGGACAGCTGTATCGGGAGCCTCTCTCTCATAACATTGCAATAACTGATACAGTTTCAGGATTGACACAGAAAAGCAAAATTGTTGTTTCTGCGAAATGCCCAGTAAATCTCTTGGGCAGAGACCTCATGCAGATATTTGGTATAGCAGTAGTCCCAACCATGCATGCTATGGAGGCACAGTGACAAAATAATGCCTTTGTGGTGCAATCGGAGGGTGAAATGTTTTACTGGTACAGCCAGGACTTGGTTACGACTGGTCCAGGGGCTGTGACCGAGGAACTAATAAAAGTAGCTATCAGTAAGTTTCCCTCCCTTGACATTGACAAGCAACACCTGTTGCACTGTACCCGGTATTTTTGTAACACACCAGGACCTGATAAGGAATAAGAGGAAGAATTATTTAAAAATCATACAAATAGATTGATGCTGCGTAACCTGTACTGGGACACAGAAGGGAACAGTGTAGTCAGCTGTTCACTGCCCTGGGAGTTCTTTGCACTTTATAAATCTAATCGATTACCACATGTTAGCTTAACTAAAAACAAGAATATAGAATGGGCAGACCTAGGAGAAAAAGCCACGAGATGGGAGAAACAGACAGAACTAGAACTGTCAGGACAGGGTATACAAGTGCAAAAATTGAATTGGATATCTCAGACCAACCCAGCTGTACACTTGCAATCTAGCAAAGACAGCTGATGGACACTCCTATTAAAGGAGGAAGAAAACGCCTTGCGAGATATACCAGAAACTCTCTGGTTAACAGGGAAATCAGATGTAGGACTCATTCGTACAGCGGGGCCAGTTACTATCATGCCAAAGTCAGCATTCAGACCACAAAAAAGACAGTATCCCTTAAGAAAAGATGCAGAGGCAGGAATAAAGTCTATTATAGCAGCCTTACTTAAAGGAGGGATACTAGTAGAATCTCCCGATTCACTATGTAACACACCCTTATTTCCAGTTAAAAAAGCCAATGGAGAATGACGTATGGTCCAGGATTTATAAGCTGTAAATGACGCAGTAATACCAAGGGCACCCATAGTGCCAGATCCACACACCCTGTTGAATGACTTAAAACTTCAACAAAAGTATTTTTCTGTGGTAGACATTAGCAATGCATTCTTTTCGATACCGATACACCCTGATAGCCAGTATTGGTTTGCATTTACATTTCAGGGAAAAAGATATACATATACATGCCTACCACAGGGATATTGTGAAAGTCCAACGATATTCTAACGAGAAATGGCAAGCAATTTTGGCGGGATTTAACCCACCAAGAGGTAGCCAGGTTTTACTTTATGTTGAAGACATTCTGCTGGCGGCCCCCACCCAGCAGGATTGTAAGGAAGATACCATAGCACTTCTATGATTTTAAGCTGCTGAGGGACATAAGGTAAACAAAGATAAACTGCAGCTCTGGAAAAAACAGGTTAAATACCTAGGATATGTAATATCCAAGGAAGGTAGAACGTTAGATGAGGACAGAAAAGTAGCAATTTTACAAGCACCAAAACCCACTAGCAAGAAGGAAATTATGTCCTTCCTGGGTACAACTAATTTTTGCTGAAGCTGGATTCCAAACTATGCTTTGGAATCTTCGCCCTTAACTGACCTTATATGTAAGACGCATATGGCAGCGCAGGATTTGTTACAATGGACACCAGAGGCAGAGTATGCTTTTTGTAAACTAAAGCAGTTAATAGCGTCCTCATTAGTTCTGGGATTGCCAAACTATCATAAACATTTTTTCCAGACTGTGGATTGCAAGCAGGGTTACATGACATCAGTATTAACACAACAGCATGGGGATAAGCAGCGCCCCATCGCTTACTATTCATCACAACTGGACCCAGTGGCACGATCCTTACCCCACTGTGTACAAGCAGTAGTTGCAGCTGCAATGGCAGTACAGGCTTCAGCCTCAGTAGTCTTGTTCCACCCACTCACTTTGAGAGTGCCCCATGCAGTCGCGATCATTTTACTGCAAGAAAAAGTGGCATATCTCTCCCCTGCTAGGCATCTTTCCTGCATGACTATATTGTTGAGCCAACCTCATATGACAATTGAATGATGTACAACTTTGAACCCTTCTACGCTGCTCCCAACCCCTGCAGATGGCACACCCCACCGCTGCCTGCAGGTAATTGAGCAAAAGACCCTACCTAGGAAAGATCTCACAGACGTCCCCTTGAATAATGCTAAGGTGACATATTACGTAGATGGCACATGCAAAAGGGGTCCTGCAGGAAAAAACCTAGTAGGATATGCAGTAGTCTCTGATACTGAGATTGTAGAAGCAAAATCTTTACCACACAATTTATCTGCACAGGCAGCAGAATTGATTGCCCTGACATGGGCATGTACCTTAGCAAAGGGTAAATGTGTAAACATTTTTACTGACAGCCAGTATGCTTTTTCCACTGTACATGTGTTTGCACAACAGTGGAAAAACTGGGGAATGATAACATCTACTGGTAAACCTATAAATCATGCACAGTTTATTTTAGATCATTTAGAATCTATTCAGTTACCTCAGAAAGTGGCCATTTGCAAATGTACAGCTCACACCTAGCAACAGGATAGGATTTCAAAAGGTAATGCGACAGCTGATACAGCTGCAAAACAAGCAGCCACAGAAGTATTTCTTTTAGATAAGGAATTGCAACCATCCGAAACTTTAGATCTAGACATGTTAAAAACAATGCAGACACTCACTACGCAAGCTGAAAAACAGTGATAGATAAAACGAGGAGCGATCCTCGAAAAGGGGCTGTACATCTCTAAAGAAGAAAAACCGATACTACACTCTAATTTGTTTCACTATGCAGCATTGTTGAGCCATGGGCAGTGCCATGTCTCAACAGGGGGGATGGTACAGCTGGTGAACCAAGTGTTCACAATGTACGGATTTACAAACTACTCTAAAAAATTTTGTTTGATGTGTCAGACTTGTAACAAACATCATGCACAGGGGGCGATAAAGCCCAAGCAAGGCAGTTTCCCCACACCACCATACCCGTTTCACACTATCTGTATGGATTTCATAGAATTGAACAAATGTGAAAATAAAAAGTATTGTCTTGTCATTATAGATATGTTTTCCAGGTGGGTGGAAGCCTTTCCAACCAAAAATCCAGATGCAGCTACAGTGGCAAAAGTACTTGTCAAGGAAATTATTCCTAGGTTTGGCATTCTGGAAAGAATCTACAGTGACAATGGTACACATTTTTTAAATCAAACCATACAGCAGTTAAGTAAGCATTTTGGTATTTCTTTAAAAAATCATTGTGCATACCATCCACAGTCTGCAGGGCTAGTTGAAAGGCATAATGGTATACTAAAAAGCAAATTAAGAAAATTAATAGCTGAGACAGAAAAAACTTGGTTGTATTGTTTACCCCTGGCACTGTTGAGCATGAGAACTGTCCCTACAGCAAAAGGATTGACTCCTTTTGAAAAACTGTTTGGAAGAGCTTATTATACACCCCAGTGGAACCTTCTCATGTCATCAGACCAGGAAGCTGATTTTACACTAGCTGAATATATGGAAAAGTTGTTGAGTTCTAAACATCTGTTGCAGTCAAATTCTGCTTCAGATAAAAAACAAACCGAAACATTGGAAGTGGCAGCAACGCCAGGAGACTGGGTATGGATTAAAATCGTGAAGCGAAAGAACTGGGCATCGCCAAGGTGGGAAGGTCCCTACCAGGTGCTTCTTTCAACACCTACCGCAGTCAAAATAGCAGAACGAGTTTCATGGATACACCTGACGCACTGCAAGCTAGTAAAGAACTTTGAATTGGACAAAGATCTTACCTCTCCATCGGGACCCTAAGCACAAAGTCTGGCTACAAAGGGGGGTCAGATCAATAGGACTGATCCGTCTCAAACCCAGTGAAGAAACCATCGGTGATGAAGGTCCTATTAGGGCAGAGAGTAAGATCACATGTCCAAAATAAAATGACTGAATCCAGTAAGATCCAGATACACCTACTTGGAAGAACCGGAGAAAACGGAAATGCAGAACAACCGTTTCCACAAAAATATTACATGACCATCCTGTTGACTGTACTGGTGACAATAATCTTTTTATTGTGGCCATTTTTTTTCTCAGCCACGCAAGTAGAACTGAATAAACGTGCAGAGTGGCACCCAAACTTTAATACTTACCAGGCAATCAAATATGTGCATGCTGAAACCTTCAATGTTTCAAATTGCTGGATTTGCACAGCTTTACCAACAGCATATGGGGGGCTACTGTTGACTGCAGTTCCCCTAGGGGCCAACAAGACCTGGGAAAACTTAATTCATGATACATCAGATGTCACATCAAAAGATAAGGTAGCACTGCACTTGTCAATTCGACAGAAAGGAACTGTATGTTTTTATAAAAATGACACAGTCAAGGTGGGTTGGAGCTATTGCAATGTAACTGTTCCCTATAGATGCTACACTAAATCCAATAACATCAGATTCTATTGCAACACGAGCTATGATTCATTTGTTGAACTGATGCATAGGACAATTGAAGAAGTAAAACATAATGCTGATCTCTATAAACAACTGTCTATAATTGATAAAAAAATGTTTCATGCAGAGCAAGGGTATAGTAAAGTTACTACTAAAGTAGAAGATTATTACTTTATATGTGGGATAAAAGCATATAAATGGCTACCCGAGAATTGGTCTGGCAGTTGTTTTTTGGGATACCTGGTTCCGGCCATACGACACACTGCAGTTTTACCTCAAGGGAAGATTCGGAATGTCCAAGAAATCAAGAAGCCTGTCAATCCAGTGGGACAGATCAATGCAGCCTGGAAAAAACATCAACACTTAGGTCCAGGGAACAGCAAAGGACTGTCACACATGGATCTGAGTGATACTGTTAAATCATGGGCAGGTGTATTACCAGCAAAATCAATCTGGGAACTGAGAAAACTGTCTAAACTTCTCGAAATAATGAGCAATGCAACCTTTTCTGCCCTAGAATTGGTAACCGATGAACTGACTGCCATGAGAACAGTGGTACTTCAAAATCGCATGGCTCTTGACTTCACCCTAGTGGCAAGAGGAGGTACGTGCGCTTTAATCCAGGAGGAGTGCTGTTCGTATATTCCTGACCACAAACACGAGATAGACAACCATCTTGAGGTAATCCAGCAGGTGTCGGCCATGACCAAACCAGGACCAAATCCATTGACGGACTTTTTCCAGAAATTGTTTGGGGGGGTGGGGCAGTATCCTGATGAACATTCTGATTGCCTTCTGTGTAGGGAAAGCTCTACTGATGGTGTGTGTGTGCTGCTGCATCCCCTGCATAAAAGGACTAATCAAAAATTTTGTAGACATTTCAGTTTCAGAAACTTTATACCAAGATGCTGAACTCAAAGAGTTACTGAAAAACTGAAAATGCTTTCATGGGCTTAAACTGAATGACTCTCTTAACTGCAAATCCTGAGTGGGGAGAGGTTAAGGGAAGAAAAAACTGTTTATTCTTGTTTTGAAATTAGAATAAAAGTATTAAAAGGGGGGAAATGTTAGGAAAATGCATAACAGCAATGTGCATGCTTAGTACATTAAAAGGCTTAAAAGGGTTAATACATTTATTCTGTTCATACTGCATGAATCTGCACAGCTATTAGAAACTTAATAAGAGACATTCTATTTCTGCTTATGCCATGAGAAAATGTGCAACTGCTAGAAGTCTTGACAAAGAAAACAATAGATGTTTGAAAGCTTAAACCATAGTCAGCACTACTTGTACCAGAGCTAGAAATGTACCTTGAATCCAGACAAAATGTATTGCATATATTAGAACTGTACAATGGAGAATTGAAGAACACAAGGTGGGCTAAAATAAGCCCAAGGCCATGTTGTTTTTCTCAAATGTTTTTGCAAAACAGCAATAATTTGATCATGTCAGCAATAAGCCTGGTAACATTTTCTGTGTAACATACAGTAAGCTGTGTTCAACTACGTCAGCAGTAGATTAGTAACATTTTCTGTGTGACATGAAGAGAATTGTATAAGAATAACATACTGACCATCAGATGGTCAGACAAATCCTGTACCTACATGCTTTGTCTCCTTGCTGCAAGTAATAAAGGGTGCCTTACTTGAACCTAACGTGTATTGATCTTTGAAGTTGTTTCCTTTTACACCAACCTGCTGGACCTCTTTGAGAAGGCAAACAAAGCAATGGATGAGGGAAAAATGATTCACACTGCCTACCTTCACCTGACAAGGCATTTGACACTATACCCCCTTTCAGGCATTGTTGCCAAACTCAAGAGGTTAGATACAAATCAGTATGTCAGCTGGTGAATAGCCAACTGCATCACAGACAGGACACAGGAAGTTAGCATTGGGGAATCCACCTTTACAAAGAGGCTAGTCACAAATGCACTCCCTCACAAATCAGTCCTCGAACGCTCCTTTTTGGCATTTATCTCTCTGAAGTCAAGGCCACTGTCAGTTGTCTCTGGCTGACTAAATTTGCAGATGATTGCAGATGTTCTCCCAGAAGGGCTGACACAGAAATACATCTGGTTTCAGAGAGATGGTCTAACACTAAATGCCAAGAGGTGCACAATACTACCCTTTGGGAAGTCATCTGCCCATGGTAACTATCACACTGACAGCACACCTCTAACAGTTGACCCAGTAGTCAGAGACGTAGGGACACACATAGATAGTAATCTAGCCTTTGACTGCCACGTGTCTACAGTACTGAGGAAATCATTCTATGTTACACAACTTATAAACAAAGGTATGGCATTTAAGTCCAAGGAAGTCATTGTTCCACTCTATTTGGCATTCATCAGAACTATCATTGAGTGCAATACCCCCTTTGGTATGTACCTAACCAGGGATATCCAATAACTGGAACATCGACAGAGGTCCCTCACTAAACCAATACAGAGCATAAGTAAAATGTCCTATGCAGACCGTGTCAGAGCCTTATCCCTGTATATTATCTCCTACAGGCTTTTGAGGGGAGATGTATGTCTGGCATACAAGGCATTGTCAGACCCCACTCTGGACCGTCTGCATATCCACAAAACAAACAGTACCAGAATTACCCATTCTACAGACATTCACCTAGCCTAGGGTGTAAATAGGACATGCAAGAGATACAGGTATGTATCCCAGAGACTACACCCTATGTACAAAAGGCTCATTATCCATGTGAAGCAGAGTTCCGCCATAATGCAAATCAAGTGCAAGTTAGACAACTGGATGGGAACAGGGCATTCATCCCTGGTTTGGGACCTATGTCTGTAATGTACACAAGCAAACTGTAAATGGTTCGTGTCCCAGGCCCCTGTTTGTGAATGTTTCATCTCCTAATCCTTGTGCTAACACTTATCATGGGTGTCAGACCTTGTCAGATTTGGGATGCATGGCTAGGCTTAAAGAAGGCCTTATGTTTGTTAGCCTAGTAAACACCTATGAACTCATGAACTTATACTGTATTACCTTTCTGATGACATTTGTCTTCTTGCTGACATTTAATCCTGTGCTCTGACATTGATGGGTTGATTGTAGATGTGTACCCATAGGTGTGTACTACGCAATCCTGAAAGAGAAATGAAAACATTTCCATGAGACACATTTCATTGTGTGAATCCACAGCCCTTACAACAGCATCAGTTATAACGTACCCAAATTATTATGTTATCCACAGTATAAATGGAAAAGTAAAATATCTGTAAATAACCAGCACAAGTAGCATGTCAACAGCACCAATGGATGAAAATAATTCATACTAATGTAAATAGTCACCCTGTGCATCAAACACATAGCTTTATTTCCCTGCAACCATGAGAAAGATGAATAGGATGTGGCACAGTTATCATCACTTGCACAGGGTGTTGTGTCAAGGTGCAGGAGGCCTAGTCTGACCCAATAGGTTGGCAAGCATGTGTGTGTGAGTCAGGAAGGGAGCAGGCAAAATGGACCATGGAAATGTTGCATGTGTGCCCTCAATGTAACAGTGGTAAGTGAGTGTCTGCGTGAACACAGCCAAACTCAGTGCTAGCCCTACATGTCTGTATATTGGACAGCTGTGAGACTTGCATGGTAGAGCTGAAAGTTTATTATCTCTACCCCCAAACATGAGAAATGTCTCTACAAGGAGTTGCACTGGCACCTCCGTGGCCATGGTCAGAGGCTGTGCTATTACCTTATGGTGACTGAAGTCTGCTGGGCATGTTTCCTCCATGGGAACACCCAGGACCATGAGCTCATTGCCTGTTATGGCTTAGTGTGGACAGCACACTCCCCTCTGGAGCGCTGGATGTACTGCCACTACAGGAGCATGACTGTGCATGGCCACTTTGACTCTCAGCAGATGTAGTTGCTGACCTATGCCCATGAGGCCAATGCTCAAGTGCAATCAGATGTTCCATCACAGACCATGTGCATTCCAAGACAGATAGTGTACAATCTCTCTCAGCCCTACCTCTTTCCAGTGTGTCAGTCAACTAATCCGGGGTATCAGCAACATGGTGGAAGCAGTCACAAATGTCAGTCCGTGCTGCATCCATAATCCTAAACCTTTGTTGGGTGTTACTTTCTGAATATGCCTATACCTCCATGATGGCCCTAAACATATGCTGAGTGACACGTGATGAGACACCTGCAAAAGGTGGTGGAGTGGCATCAGACCCTATCAGTCCGCCTGTGTGGAACCTCACCAACAGTTTGACTATGGCCAGTGTCAACAGTCACTGAAGCCATAGTAGCCACACTTCTTGTTCAATGTCTCCACCCTCTGAATGTCCAATATCTGTGGCCTCAGATAACTGGGTATGTGTAGGCACACTGTCTGTGTATGGTGATAATGAGGGCAGAAGGGGGATGTAAACCTCTGCGTCTGATTCAGCCTCTGCAACCCCCAGCTGTACCTCATTTTGGCTACCATCATCATCATAGTCTGAAGAGACACTGACATCAGGAGGTGTAGAGGACAAAGGTCACCTATGATAAAAAGGAAAAAACAATACATTAATACCTGCACTACTATGCTCTGCAGTACTATGATGCAATATATGATAAGTTGTATACACAGCTGTCAGTATTACAGTATTGTAAGTAAGTATTTCAGACTTGTATAACCCCCAACCTCACATAGTAGGACATGAGGTCATTATTTTCCAACCCCAATCTGTAATTATTTGGAAACAATTATTCAGTAAACAAGAATGTTATGAGCAAATGAAATAAATTATGTACACTGGACATTCTGCAAAAGTCTGTACAGTTGACAGTTATGCAATCAGTAATGTCCTGACAATACTTTCAAGTCAGTCACTATGGTCATACCTACAAGGCAGAGGTAAGAGTCTAAACTGTGGACATTCAGAAAATATCTGTACAGTTCACAATCATGCACCAATCCAGACAGCAGGTCTGGGATGACACTTTAGCTAATACACTGAACTATATCTACATTTCTGACATAACAGCATTCTGCTTACCAGAAGCAGGAGCACAACCTTTTCCAATTCCTGACTGTCCTGAAAAAAATTGAGGGAAAGGTAATGGCGACAGCACCACATGTTACAGTATAACAGGAGTAATACTTCCAAGAATCTCACATCTACAGTAACTGCTATATTAAAAGGTATGTGAGTGACAATCTCAACATGAGCTTCAAACTTCAGCTAACGTCCCCCCCCCCAAAAAAAAGCACCTGATAGCCATGTAAAACTATATACACCTTGACAGGATGAATGCAACAATATTCTACTGCTGATCTAATTAAGCATACCTGGATGCTCATCTTGTGAAGAACAGGTGGCACCATAACATATTGGCTGATGGATGCCTTGGAGCTGTCCTGTGTAGCAAGGTATGCCAGGAATTCTTCTGTGGCTGTGAGAGGAGGTTCTGCTGCAGGCCTACCAACAGTGACCAGATGATACCTGGCAACATCAGCTGTGAATCTCCTTGCTGCATTAATCATATCCATGGTACAGTGTCGCACCTGCTCATAGGTATGATTTTGGTGACCCACGGCACTGACGTTATGCACCAGTTCATCCAACAGACCTGTGCATTCTGACTTATTTGCCTTCCCTCGAGACAGCATGACGTGGTAATGTCACAAAGTCCCAATGATGAGGTTGTTTACTGCCTCAGAAAATGGTGGCCTGCAACGTGCATGTATAATGTTTCCTGAAATACAAATAAATGAGAACACATGAAGGATCACATACATACGAGTAATCTGTGTAGAGATACAGCAGTAAAGGAAGGCTAACGGTATTCACTGCTTGATTACACATCTTATATTCAACAGTGGGTCAAAAATAAAGAAGGTGTGGATACAACTGAGATAGTAGCAATAGTGACATATTCCTGTTTGTGCTATGACAGATACTCACATATGCTCAGACACCCAACACAGGAATCCATTGTAGTGTGCCCCATAGCAGGAAAAATCCTCCCCAGTAATATGTATAAACAACAGTGCCAACAAAATAACAGTGTACTATTACAACTGTTATCAAAGAAGTAGCCAGGAGACCTGTGTACTTGGTTATCACACAGCATTATACCCTTAGTGTTCTCTTCATCCTCTGTAACTATAACAGGGATAGAGATCAATGCCATGTCATCAGTATAGTTCTAACAAAGGCTTACTGAAGAAATCGTAACATCAAAAAGGGAACTCCTGCACATTGAGCAAATGCACGGCTCAAACCAAGACAATTCAAGCAAAAACCAACAGAGCCAGCATACAGTGACCTGAAAATACTTTATTGGTATAAAACCATAAAAAACAACAAAAGAAACAGACCGGTTTCGGCCAGATCAAATCATAGCCTTCATCAGTGTGAAAAACAAAACATCAATTGTTGCAGCTTAAATAAGCCCATCTACAATCCCATTGGTTGTGTCAAAAATATTCATTCAGACCAGGTGGAAATAATCCACCCAGTTTTACAATCCATTTTTTCTCTTTGGTATTTAAAATAGAGTGCCACCCTGTCTTGTTGGATCGGTTACCTTGTATAATGTCAATAATCATAAAAGTAAACTTGGCAGATTTGTGAATCAACTGATGTTTGCAGAGTGCGTTATTAGCCCTTTTGTTTTTAATATTGCTAATGTGCTCAGAAATTCTAATTCTAAATGGTCTAGAGGTTTGACCAACGTAGAATGAACCACACTGACATGTGGCCAGATAGACCACCCAGTCACTGCTACAGTTGGCAAAAAAATTAAGATCATAAACCAATGAACAATTGCTGCTGGAAAACTGTTTGGATTTGTTCACCTTATCACAGTTGGTACAGTGACCACATGGGAAACAGCCTATCAATGGGTCACCTGTCAATGTTGTCTGCAAAAATTGTGAATGTCCATCCATGGTACCATGTTTGTAGTGGTTAAAAAAAGAACCAAGGTTTTTCCCTTTCCGAAATGAAAACAAACATCTATCAGGTATTATGTTTGCTACTTCATGGTCACATTGCAAAATGTTCCAGTGCCTATGTACACTCTGTATTAATTGATCAGAATTTCTGGCATAAGTTGTAGTGAACCTAAGGGGTACAGAATTTGTTTTGGCATGTTCCTTGTAGTCCAATAAATTTGCCTATCTAAGGAATTGACCAGATTACTGGCACTTGTAACATAACCCATGCCATAACCCCTAGATCTAAATCTGTCGGTAAGATCCTTCCGTTGTGTTTGAAATGAAGAATCATGAGAACAAATACGTTTTATCCGAATAAATTGTGATTTGGGGATATTGCGTACAACATGTGGTGGATGGAAACTCGAGGCATGAAGAATGGTATTATACTCAGGATGTTTCCTAAATACTTCTGTACCTAATGTATGGTCGGGTAATCTAGTGACGGAAACATCTAAAAAAGTTATAATGTTCCTATCATAATGAACAGTAAATTGTAGACCCCAGATGTTATTGTTGAGATAAGATATAAATTCATGTAAGCCATGTAAATCACCTTTCCATACCATCCAACAATCGTCCAAGTAACGTCTCCAAATGTCAATATATTCCAGAAAAGAATTGTTTTGGCAATCATAAATGATTTGTTGTTCCACAAAGGCCATAAATAAGTCCGCATAAATGGGTGCAAATGAAGCTCCCATAGCGGTGCCCTTCACTTGCCAATAGCAATTATTCTGATAAAAGAAGACGTTACTTGTGAGGACAAATTTGGCTAATTCAACCAGAAAACAATTGAAGGTATGTTGGTATAAACCCGCCTTATCCAACCAATAGGACAGAGCTTCCAAACCAGCTTGATGTGGAATGTTGGTATATAAAGAACTAACATCAAGGGTACACATCAACCAATCTTGCTCCAACTGACTATCTGAGATTATTTGTAGAAAGTTGGTAGTATCATGTAGTCTGGACCGTATCAAACCAAGTAAAGGCTTGAGGTGTTTGGTGAGAAATAATGACAAAGGTTCCGTAATATACCCTTTACCTGAAACAATAGGTCTGCCTGGGGGATTGATGGGGTCCTTATGAACTTTGGGTAGAAAATAAATATATTGCGTTGCTGGATCATGAACCATAAGTTGTTGTACAGTATCATTAGTAATGATAGATTCATCCCTAGCCCAAAGTAAAAACTCCTCAATTTGTTTTTGGAACCTGAAAGTTGGATTGATAGTCATAGGAGAATAATATTTCTGATCCGACAATTGCCTAATGGCTTCTTTGTCATAGTTACACCAGTTTAAGATAACAACAGCCCCACCTTTATCAGCAGAAATAATAACAATATTTTTGTTATTCTGTAGTTCAAGAATAGCTTCCCTTTCAACCAAGGAAATGTTGTTGGATTTGAACCGTACATCAGATCTAGAAAAATGAAGATCTTTGAGAATCATATTTTGAAACTGATGTACCAATGGATGCATAGGTGGATTAAATGAAGAATTATGATATATAAATCTATCAATACTATAGTTATCAGTATCACCAAAAAACAATTTAAGATTTAGATTTCTACAAAATGATACCACATCCTGAGCCAATATGTCCTCAGAAATCATGAAGCAAGGTACAAAAGACAGTCCTTTATTCAAAACCAACAACTGAATGGGTGATAAAACAACATCCGACAGATTTAGAACATTGTTGTTAACATTAGCATTTATTTCTGCATGACCATTTTCAACAGATCTTGTATATTGGTTATGCTTCCTGTGTTTTCTACCCCCCCCCCCAATGGTATCTGGGCCTAAAGGGATAGGACCCGGTATCCTTTTGGGGGACGGTGATCCTGATACTGACTGTAGTTCATTATCAGTGCATGATGAAATATCCTCAGTTGAAGAGCCAGATGCTAGGCTCGATTTTTTGAGGATGGAACGAGGTCTTTTTCTTTTGGGAGTTCTAGTGGAATTGGATGTAAATCTGACCTGTTTGGTGTAACTTGCAAAGGGGTTGGCATTCTTGTAGTCACCTTGATCCCTCTGAAATTTTTTGAGTTTCCTGGTGCGTAGTTGATTCTCTAAAATATTGAGGTCTGTCGCTACCTTATTGAGTTGTTTGTTGAAAAAGGTTTCACCCTCAAAGGGTTTCACATCACCAACCAGCTTGTTGACTGTGTCTATTTCCAAATCAATGATTCTATCATAAAACTTGGATAAAGCATCCACAAAAGACATAGTTGCTTGTTGTTGTATTGAAGACCACTGTTCAGTAAGTTCCTGGTCAGCAGCCCCCACATGGGGTTGAATACGTATTCTCAAACCTCTGGGGTGATCCCCTTAGCCATATAGGCCTTAAACAGCTTGGAATGCCAAATATTTGATCTAAGTGATCTAAGATGTGTATGTAATTGTTCAAATGCTAGTGCACAAATCGATTCTGAATCAGATTGATCCATGGTAGTGGAATTTTCTTGTGAAAGGGGACCCAAGCCAAAAGCTCTAAGGTCTTCCCTGTCTGCAGATAATCCTGTCACCAAACTAGAAAGATCCATGGTCCACAATATCCGCTGACAATAATAGTACAAAACTACGTCAGCTGTTGGATAAAAGTATTGAAAGGACAATAACAGCCCAATAGAAAAAGAAAAAAATCTGTAAAAGTTATAAACTAAGTTAAGGCTGTGCCCCTAATATACATAAAATGATTTGTGCATTAGCAAGTGTAAATAAATATGGCCAAGGCCAATATGGCAAATCATAGTGCTGAGACAGGAAAATGACTGAACAATAGGTCAGTACAACAGCTGTTGTTATTCAAGTAAAAAAAAGTAAAAATTAGGAGCAAAACAGAGACATTGCAAGTAAAAATAAAAATAATAATAATAAAAGAATAAACAGGTATAAGCTATGGAATGGAAGACAAGTGATTAAAGGAAACAAGAAGTAGATAAAAAGATAGATGTTCCTGGAGATTCATTAAAATGCATGTACACATTGCACTAAGCATACATGCTCTATTCATGCTAGTGTGGTGAGCAGTGGTGCTTATTAAATATGTAAGCCACTAAGCAAGCCTATACATTCAATGGCACCTCTGTGGCCACAACACCTGCTAGTACCCATGAACAGGTGAATGGAGGCGCAAGCACACAATATAAACTACAGGTTGTATATATATATATATATATATATATATATATATATATATATATATATATATATATATATATATACACACAATCCCAGTAAGAAAGTATACACAGACAGCACAATAAAAGCCAAAGGAAACTTAAATTACATAATTGAGAGACAGGGGAAGTTTAATGAGGAAGGTGTATTTAAATATATGTAGACTAGTATACAAGCAACCATAATTTCATGTATTTTTATCTGTACAAGTAATCTTATTCACTTAGGGACACATGGGCATTATAAAAGAGAAATAATGGCAAAGGATGTGAGAGAGACACAGCTGCATTGTAACAAAGAGGAGCTAAATATGATATATGTAAAATTTAAAGTAAAAGTTGAGATAACAGCTACCAAGATTAGTGGAAATTGTATGTACTGCTAATGCTGCACATCAGATGTGTATCCTTTAAGTTATATGTTTTAGCCAACAGTATTCTGTAGTCCCAACATATCATGTAAAACAGTTTAAATGAATTATTAAGCTGTTTCCCTATACACTTCAGAAAGGGACTTTTTATTGTCATTGGTTGTTTCTTGTAACTATAAAAAGGCTATTGTAAAGTTAAAATGATATTATCTAGGCATGTGTTGTATAGTAATGTAAAATACGGATGAGTTTACGCAGTTGTAGAACCTAACTTTACGTTTTCAACTATACCTTTCCTGAAGTGTGTTCTGTAAATTATTGTAGTCATATGATTACATTTGACAATGACTAACTACACCCAAGTGTCAGGTGTATGGAATTACTCTGCCATTATAATGTATACTGTGGGACTGATCAAAGGTAATACACCCACATGCTTGATGTTGAAACATACTTAAAGGTTAAAGAATTATAAGACTTCCATTGCTTTATGTATATGAAGGAAACAATACTGATGTTAATTCATTATGTGTAAATGTGGAAACATTAAGAAGAATAACAAAAACCTGTGCAGTCATTCCGGTAATAGTGTTAAGTGATGAAAAAAAAAATTTTTGCAGCAGCAGCAGCAGCCTGCATGTTGTGAATGGTAGCAAGTTTGTGACTGTTCATGGCATGCATGCTGTGTATGTATGCAACAAAATAGGGAACAATGCGACACATACACAGATAACACAGTTGACCAGGATATAAACAGAATAATAATCTGATATACATACTAAGAATTGGTTTAACTAGAGCAGATATCATGCTTATATGCAAAATGAGGCTTATGGTCATGTGACATATGGGCATGTCCATAAATGAAGGTACAACTCAAGTGTTAGTTAGTCCCCTAAAAAATGGGGTGAATGTGCATGAATGTCATCATGTATATCACCATGCATAGGATGTATTATGTGTATAGTACAAACAAATGGGTAACCTAGACAAGACTTAAACAAAATAAAATTACATGCCAGCATTGTGGTATTAATATATTAGCTACTGGGGAAATGTATCAAATGTAAGGCTACAATGTTTTCAGTATGGTGTATTTGTGGTATTGTAATCAATGATATGACATGTGTTCTTCCTGCTGCAAGTGTCACACCATACATGTTGACATAAAACATGCATCAAAGTATACATGTGAATGTAGTATGCTATGATGTTGTAACTGAGATTTAGCCCTGAAGTAAAACTTGTTAAAAACATTAGTAATACATGTATGATACTACAGTAAAATACATCGCACCTAGGTGAAACATTAACATGTATTAATAAGTGAACTCTTGACAAATTGTGTATCACATACACAAACTGCACATCTTACCTGTGACAAATGTTGCTATCATCCTTGTGTAGGTCAACAAGTGCATTGTACAGACACTGTCAAAGCCAGTCTTCCAGAGGTTAATTCTATCACTTTTTCAAACAGAACAGATGACAAGGACTATCTCAGGATAATGATTAGTTAATCATTAATAACTTCATTATTGATTACATAATGTGCCTTTTACTAAACTGTGTGCATCAAACACATCATTATACTGGGCATGCTCATAAGGAAGTACAGCAAAGACTATAATAACATCAACTACCCAACACAAAACCACAAGAAAGTATCATAACACAGGCCAACTCACAGTTTGTGATGATTTTGTAGCATGGCACACATTAAGAAATGATTACTAAGCCCTCATTCCCTTTAAAGCCCTATAGTGTGATGTAAATAATAAAATGGACACATAAATGTTTGTATGAAGTCATGCAATACAGATCATTACTTTTGGGAAACAAATAATGCCTGTGAATGTTCACTGCTGTGCTTAGCATTTACATCTTGCTAGACTCAAGTACATGTACATGCACAGGTTCAAACTCAGAGAGAGATGTATATCAGTCATTGATGCCACATAAAGAGGCATATCTGATATGTTATGAAGAACACACTTGAAGGGATTACATCACTATCCTATTGTAGTGAGTAAGGCTCCCCTAACATGGAGTGTGAGACCTAAAAAGTGTCCCTCTTACTGTGTCATGTCTACATTTGTTGGATAAGCTACTCCTGTCTGTTACAATTGTCTGAATGAACTTGCCAGATTCAAACCCCCCGCCAATCATGCTACACATGCTACAGAGCTGTGCAGTAACCATGTCTGCCACAGGAGATTGCAATGGGGGTTGTCACAAAGCTCACACTTCAAAGTGTGAAGTAAGGATTTTAATGTTAATTTATCCAACACAAATTATTCTGAGGGCTCAGAAGGATGTAGCAATATTACTCTTCACACAAGGTGATTTACCAGTATCACTGCTGGTTGGTTAAGCCACTCTTGTCAGCCATATTGTTTTGTATGTATAGATTCCCAGAGTCTAACCACTGTCTATCTGTGTAGATATGCAATACAAGTCAGCATTAACTGCATGTACCACAGGAGCACTCTAAACCCAAGCATCACAGAACACCTATTTGACTGGCACAAAATCTCCAATGTGTTGAAAGGTCTTCATTTGAAATAAAATGGGATAGAAATACATTGATGCAGTGTTGTATGTATGATGTCAGTACACTCATATTCCTTTGCTTGAGTTGAACAGCTGCCTATGTAAGTCCACAAACTACAGAACTGTGTATTAACTGCATGCACAATGGGGTAAGTTGAACTCCAGCTGTGAGACTGAGCCTATTTAAAGGCATGACATCATCACTGTGGTGCAAAGCAGTTGTCTGAGCTAAAGTAATGGAGGAGGCCTCCCCCACTGTAATTGCATGCATTAAAACTGTGGTTGGTATAATCCATGCATAGCAGTATACTCACACACGCTGATAGTATTCAGCCAATGCGGGCTTTGAACATCAACCTAAGTGAGCACAGAAGCTCTACGGTGTTGTTTAGACTGCATGCAGCACTGGAGAAGCTTTACTACAAATGTGAGATAGTGTGTATTTGAAGGCTTGACATTATCTTATTGTTGCAAGGCATTTGTACACCTTTAAATTGATTGAGTGAGTAGTGTGATCTGTCTCATTGTCACTAAATATTGCATGACTAGGTAAACCCACACATGTGTGTTGCATAATGCAGTCATCCCTCTTATTGTAGAAGCCCAATCATGCAAAATGTGTAGATCAGCCCAGATTCAAACTCATGGTTTACTAATCCAACAAGTAACAGAACATTGTATGATTTCCTCACACCACAGGATAAGGCTTGTTACTAGGTTGAGATAAAGCAAGTTTCAACAAATGGTCTCATCAGTTTTAATGAAGCAGTTGTCTGTGCTAAAATGGACAGAAAATAGTGAAAGAGACCTATCCAGCTATACATGTGCACATCAAATATGTGGGTGACACCATTCTTGCCTACAGGTATATTCACACACACAGACACACACACACACACACACACACACACACACACACACACACACACACACACACACACACACAGTCTCTCTCTCTCTCTGACACAAATGAGTCAATGGAGTTATGCGTGGATTTGAACCACCTACCTCACAAGCTAGAGTAAGTGCATTAATTGGAAGTGTCACATGAGATGTTTGTTTATAACTGTGACAGTGAGCATTTGAATGGCTGACATCACCATTTTTTTCACAGGGTGATACATGTGCTAAGAAGGACTGAAAGTGGTGGGAGAGCTGACTACACCCATAAAGCTGCACATCATATCTGTGGATGAAACCATTCCTAACTAGCATGAGAGAGACACACAGTCACATTAGTTGGTCACTGGTGGATTCAAACCGCCTACCTATCTACTTACACAATCTAGAGAACACAGTATCACCAGCAAATACCACAGGAAAAGTCTTATTACAACATTGAGAGAGTGCACTTTTGAAAGCATTACCTTATCAGTATGTTGCACAAAATGTGTTTTGACAACAAAATGATAGGAAACCCCCCTCCCAATGTAACCATGTCTTGTAAGTAGAAGTATACACAATGGATCTTTTGACGGAGCCAATTCTACATGACATCACAGACATACACTCATATTATATGTGCAGTGTTGAACTTGAACCATCTGTCTGTCTAGTTACACAGTCTAGAGTATGCAGTATCAATTGCATGTGTCACAGGAGAAATCTTAATGGAAGTGTGAGACAGATAACTTTATTAATGTGTAACAGAATAAATATTATTTTTAATTGTGTAATAAATTGATATGGGAGCCCTCTTCCAGTGTACATATTTCTCCAGAATGGTAGTTACACTTCATATTTGTTGTTGAAGCCATACTTGCTTGACACACACACTGACACTAGTTCAACAATGTTGGATTTGGACCATCTACCTATCTGGCTATATAATCTAGAGTACATGGTATCAACCACAAACATTGCAGGAGAAGTCTGCTTACAATAGTGACAGAATGCAGCTTTGAAAGGATGACCTCATCAGTGTGTTGCAGAAAAGATGTTTGTGATAAAAGTAGAAGAAATTGATAGGAGAGCCGACTCTCAGTTTAAATGTTTCTCTGCAGTGGAAATATATACATCAGATCTGTTGTTGAAGGCATAGTTACCTGACACTAGATACACAAGTTCAACAATGCTGGAGTCAAGCTACCTACCTATCTAGTTACAAAATGTAGAGAACACAGTTTCAACTTTAAGCCCTAAAGGAGAAGTCTGCCTACAATAGTGAGAGAGAGAGTGCAATTTTGAAAAGATGACCTCATCAGTGTGTTGCAGAGAAGTTTTGTGTGAGAAAGTGGAAGAAATTGATGGGAAAGCCCTCACACAGTTTAAATGTTTCTTCTGAGTGGAAGAATAAACATCAGATGTGTGTTTGAATCTAGTCTTACCTGGCACTACACACACACACACACACACACACACACACACACTCATAATAGTGTCACTCCTGTAGTCTAACACCTGTCTATCTAATTACACATTCTACAGTAAATTGTTTCAACTGCAAGAGTCAAAAAAGAAGTCTGACTTTAAATGTGTGATATGCACTTTTGTAAGGATTATCACATCAGTGTATTGCAGAGAAGCTAATGTGCATCATGGGGTTGAGTAAAAAGGCATGTATTTTACAAACAGAAGTAAAGGCAATGTGTTGATCACAAGTAATTACATACTGCTCAGATAACTTATCTATCCTATCATTCATATACATTGTGGCAGTGTGAGCCACATGTAAGTGTTTCACAATATGGTGTATTAATGACAACTGCATTTGTGAAACACTGGATTGACAACCAAGTATTCCTGAGTGTTCAATTCAGCATGATTGCATGCAAATAGTAAATTTTTGCTGCATAATTTTCAATATTTCCTCATACTTGGACAATGGGCAATGTAAATATAAACATACAGGTCATAAATATGACAGCACACTGCTTAATTCCACTGAGGAAGTGTGTGTGAAAAATTCCCACACCATCATACATGATTTGCAAGCTTAAATGTGTTGGAGTGCAGACATAACTGCATAAGAAAGTTTTTAGACATCACAGTTAACTTATATATTGAGTACAACAATCTATTGTAACATACAGAAGTAATATAAGCCACTGGCATTACTTTCTTCTTGTGGAAATCACTTCCTGAAGCACACAGCTAGCAACTTCATTTGCATGATTGATGGCAAAGCATTACCGCATACATAATTATATTTTGAGTTTTTGAATTTAGAACAGAAATTAAAGGTAGTCTATGGTGCTCCATGCCAGCCTTCATGCAAGTAAGGTACATAGCTATACAAACACTTTTGATTATGATCCGATTAAGAACAGATATGTGTTATGTTAATATTTTAAGTGTCATGATGTATACATTTACTATGATAATTGCAATAAAGTACTCATTATATGGATAATACAGGTGTATACTTAGACAGCCCTCATATCTGGCAGTTGTCCTTGTATTTGAGGCATGTTGTACTTCTTATGCAATGATATGTATTTGTATGACATCACTGAGTAATGCAATCATTACATGATAACAATCATGTATGTTTAATAATTAGCAGACTTCAGAAAATGTTTAGAAATGCAACTAAATTCATTCTGCCACCTTATATGTGTATAGCAGCAATATTTTCAGATGTGGCTAGTGTACTATATTTCTTAACACATAAAGTCTTGATTGCACCTAATGTCTTCCACTTATTTCTTGGAAAGAATTAGCTTTTTGGGAATGATTATGAAACACAAAAGGGAACAAGATTGTTAATGCTGGTGGAATCTTGGACTATGGAAGCAATATGAAGCAAGGACTTTTGTGTGCAGCATACTTCATTACAGTAGTTACAATTGAAACATCCCATATGGTGTTCATTCAACCTTGCACCCTGTTCAACATATGATAATAACTGTCTCCACATAGAGCTATCAGTCTGTCTTTTCATAGTGCATTGGGGCTAAGCACAAAAGCACAAGGGGCAGCACACTAATGCAGCCAAAAGTAAAATCTCACCAGTATTTGCCATACGATGTGAACTGCTATTGATCTTCAGTTACTATTGCCACTCACAGCCAGGCATTGTGCAAATACTGAGGACAAAAAGTAATGAGACAGAAGGGGGAAGAGATGGAGAGAGGGAGACAATGAGACAGGCAAAGAAAGAGTTTTGTTTATGGGACATTTCTGGCCATCTCTGTGGTGTGTTGATCTTAGGTTTCTCATCATAAGTAATCTGTTCTGCGGTGTACATTAAAGTGTCTCCAATAGGGAGCAAGCAGGGGTAAGAAAGTATAAACATGAGTAATACATAAGCAGGATAATGACAGGTTAATAACATATGGAGCCAACAGTTACACACATAATAGTAGTATAGGAAAAACAAATAATACTTTGACATACTTCAGGATTTGATCCCTTAACACTATCCAAAAACCAGTCTACAGATGTACAAATTATCTGAGCACACCACCTTGGATGGTTTACTTCACATATTTAAAGAGACAGTGACAAAAGATTGAAGCAAGGGAGAATGTAGACATCAGACTTCCTCACAGTAATGGCAACTGTAACATCCCATAAGTTGCACATTACATGCAGCAGCCTAATAAATGATAATGCAAATGTCCCTCAATAGTACTTTCAGTATGTGTTTATATAGTGTAGTGGGTGTTAAACACATTTACATAAAGAGACTAGTATAAATGCAGGCTGCTTTATTTCATTCAAAAAAACTTTATTGTATTCATTGATAAAGGCTGAATAGCCGAAACCGGTCTGGATTTGAAGGAATTATAAATAAATAATCATTATTTCTTCATTACTGCGTGTTCACTATTGTTTTTTGCTGGTCGTTGGTAGTTTACATTGTTGGCTTGACCCTGCATGCCATCCTTGCGGAGCGTATGGTTGTTTGCTGAAGAATGCAAAAACTGAGTTTTTGCCAATGCCATAAAATGTCATTTACCATCATGCAGTATTGGTGCATGATGCCAAGTGTTGCACAAATGTTGAGGACAAAAATTAAAGACTTTTTTATGAACCATTTCTGGCCATGTGTATCGTGAAATTCTATGTTTGACCACTTTAAATGACTGAAAAATCGCTTAGTAGGCAGTGACAAAAATGGGTATCAAGCAGAAGATAGGACACAGGGTGAAAAATAAAGGGATGCGCAGGATGTTGGTGGGAGAGTACCACAGCTATCCACTTTTCACAATATAAATGTATACTTGTAACCAGAATGTGCCGAATTTGGATAGTCACCACAGCTGAGTTGAGTGGCAACAGAATAATGTTGTATGGCTAACTGGACCAAAGTGTGTCAAGCAAACACATAGGCAAAAAGGAGAGCTGTGTATGGGGCATGTTTTTTTTTTTTTGGGTGGGGGGCAGGTGCCAGAAGACTGTTGGGGAAGGTGCTTAGGAATAAGAGAGTTAGGTATGTAGGGTAGGTTATGTAGCCAGTAATGACATACAGGGATGTTGATGGGCACAAAAGGTTGGGGGACACCATAACTGGGAATAAACAGGGAACATCAGAGGTGCATCTGTGTCCAGCATGACGACAGTAAAAACGTAGCCCTCACCCTCAGAACTGTCATCACTGTCTGCTGTTGCAGGTCCCCAGGTCAGTGCTGGATGTGACATCAATTTTGCAATTTAATGCAAGACACTTTCTAATCTACCTACTGGGCATTGAGGCCACTCTCCATGATGTCCTCCACCAGTTCTGTCAGCTCATGAATGATGACAAAATTGCTACCTCCAGTGCTATTCCTGGTGGGTAACACTGCACCAACAGCTGGGGCAGAGCTACCTGGCAGAGCTGGAGCTAGTAGTGCAGAAGTTGAGGAGGCAACACTGACAGGTTATGATCCAGATGTTCTGTTGCCTATGGTGGTGCCACAGTAGCCAACTGTGGATGTATGGCAGCCTGAATCCCAGTGGTCAATCTACAGTAGCTCCCTGCACTGATGGTCATTTGTGTTACAGCAGTAATGTTTCCACACAGAAGGGTAAAAGGTGTGAGATAGATTTGGGGGAGAGAAAACAGATAATAGCATCAATGCCATCTCACATTATTATTTCAATATATAAGTAAATGTAGTACATAAAATATGTTCACCTTTGCCACATCCACATACGATGTGAAGGCATTAATATGCCATAAAATAAATCAGTCTCCATGCTATTATAAATAATATGAAAACAATTATCTTGGCTATGGCATATTGGATATATCATTCCAAGTAAATATATCCAGTTACAAAACTGGATTATTTAACATCATTTAATATTATAGCAAATATTTATACATACTGCCCTCTAATAAAAGCTAATTTCTGCTGCTGAGAATGGAATCTACACATAGCTAAGATGATTTACTCATTGCCTAATGCAATCGTCAAGAGCTATTGGGGCAGGCATGCATGTGCGATTTAAGGTTAGGTATGCCTAATTAAGCTCATATAGGCTGATGCCCTGAAAAGTATGATGTGGCTTGCATTCATGCCTGATGCATACCTATCCCATGGCTCTCTGAGGTAAGCCAACCACTCTATTCTTGGCAGTCACTTCATCAGCTGTATAAAAAAAAAAAAAACAGAAGCATAATGAATAAATGTATTGGCTGGCAAAGCCATGCAACACTGTTGACTGGTAATGGGTCACTATACTTACACAACTCAGGAGTGTTTGTAGTACTAAATTTACCCTTCCATCAGTTCAAGAGGTCCTGCTTGCACCTCTTCATGTCACTATAATGGTGATGACATTGTTCTCCAGTGCATGGAATACCATTTACACTGTAATCAGCCTTGGCCATACCATTCCAAGCCTCAGCCTTTACTGAGAGTGAGTATAGTTCCCCTGAAGAAGCCTACAGCTGTAGCTCTTGATGAGAAATGTCACAAAGATCCTGGACACCTCTTCACACCAGCTTTGGGCTCCAAAAGGAGCACCATCCTCACCTTCTCCTGCCATGTCTTCTGAAGGACGCCTAGAAATATGTGCCTGAAGTGATGCTCAGTTCAGATCTCATGTGTACCAGCCTGTGCACAATGACACAGCCTTGCCAGCTGCTTCTGTGCAAGAGAGCCATACTTCACTGCTTGTGACAGCTGACAGTCAAAAGGTGCAATGTCAAGCCTTGTAAAAAGGATGAAGTTAAAAAATTTGAAAAGGAAAAATGTGCCTGTTTGATGATTTTTCAACTCTGTGGTCTTATACCATGAAAATGTGGACATTAAGTAAGGATCTCTAGTTTCACACAGACATCACCCTGTCTAGATCTGAATATTGAGACAATGGCAATACAATTAAACATTGGGAAGATTTTTAGTATGTGCTACATATAGAGAGGGATTTATGAAGCACAGGAAGTGGAGCATAAATAATCAAGCTTTGACATTCTATACATTGCATTTATGGAGTAAAGGACCCTTATTATTAAAGCTGTCCTTTGTTATTTCACACTTAATGGCTAGATGATTGGGATATTTACAACAGTTAACCTGAGAAATCATGTCACAGTATGCAACAGAAGTGTGTGTTCTTCCCTTTCTTTTATGAGCAGTAATGTTTACATTACTTAAACTTTGTAAACACAAGTAGATTTGCCTCTTAAGCATATATTCAAAATATGTTTTAAAGTTTCTATCCTAAGTCAATGTAATCTCAAACTTTTTTTGTTAGTTTATTCTCCTTGGCACACCCTCTGTAAAGGTACATCAAAGTGTCAGGAGTGTTAAACGCTCAGTTATTTATGCACTTCTGCTAATAATTCATACTTGCAAATCCATAGCAAGCCCTACTTTTCAATGCTCGTTCTTGTACTGCTAGGGTGTGTGCACAACCACGTGTAGGTCCTCACACAATGTTTACCTGCCCAGCACTTTGAGCAGACTGCATGATTCATGAATGACAATGAATTGAGACCTGATTTACATACTCACAGTGTCTATAGGGGTTAATCCACATTATATAAGAACAAGCTACTTGTATTGTAGTTGTGGAGACTGCTAGGATTCACTAAATTCAGATACTGCTTTTTGACTGCTACTATTCATATATTTTCAGACTTTTATACTAATCCTCTGAAATTATGTGAATTTATTTTTATCATGTAAAAATATATATTTTAACAGTTGTGCTGGCTGATCTTTCAGATAACATTGAGTGATGTCTGCAGTTTGTTCATTGGTGTATAGCAGTTGTTCTTTGAAGTATTCTCAGGTAATGTTGCATGCCTTTATAATATTTCTCTGAGAATGTGAACACATGAGAAAAAACTTCTTATGAGACTAGTAGCAATGTCAAGGCTACATTTTAGAACAATGGTGCATTAAGCCTTTTATATGTGCTTGACGTCAACAAAGGTTATCTTCAATGATACAATTTAAATTTCCTACATTTCTTTATACTTGTGCGATTGGGGCCTTGTATGTAGCCTGCACTAATTCCCCCAGTGTTTCTGGAACTTCTAACCACTGTAGGACTGACCAAATCATCTTTCTTAGGACCTTCCATGTCTTAAGTTTTCTCTATCATCATCTCCAGCTTCTGTACCACTGCCTCACTGCAAACATCAAGTCATTTGATTTGTATCCGGATCTGAATGTAAACTGCTCATCTCTTGTCTTACATTCTACCTTTACACATACTCGTGTCTCAATCACCCTCTCCAGCAGTTTCATGCACTGCGACAGGATTTTGATATTTCTTTACTGCCCACAGTTTTGAAAGTCTCATTATTCTTGTACACTGGTACTGGAATTTTTATTCTTCAGCCATCTCGGATATGTCTTTCTCTCCATACCACTGCGAGTACCCTCAAGAGTCATTTCTTCCCTAACTCACCTGACATCTTTATCATATCTGCTGTGATTTCATTTGAACCTGCTGCTTTCTCTGACTTCATTTTAATGTAGACTGTATGGAGCACTACAGTTTCTGTGTTTTTATTTTCATTTACTCCTTCCACCTGCCTTTGATATCATGTGGACTGGTGAGCAGATTGTTGCTGACATTGATTATGAATGGTGCCTGCTGACCATCTTCTTTATCCTATATTCTTTATCTTTCTGTCTTTGCCTTGCAACTTGAGAGAGTCTCTTTGAACCATCTGCTGAGTCATGTTCCTGAAACTGATAGCCAACCAGCATTCCTCCTTAGCCTGGCTAACTTTTCTATCTCCTATATTTTCCTGCATTCATCCTTTTTTTTAATAACTTCCTAAACTTCTGCATTCTGTAGGTTCATAGGCTCATAGGTATATACTAGGCTAACGACCACCAAGGCCTTTATAAGAATAGCCATGCAACCCAGCCCAATTGTGTCCCTATGTATCATCACCATTTATTAGGAGGGGATATGTTAGGAAGTTTCTAGAGGTTATGTGTGGGTAGGGTATGTTAGTTTTAGCATTACTTTCTACCTCTGCTATCAGAGACATGGGGGGCAGACCTGGGGTGAATTTCTTATTTTTATTCATTGGTCAAGTTTACTCTTAAATATTAGGGCTAGACTTTGTTTCACGTAGATAAAGAGCCTGTTCCAGAACATGGGGATCCTCTTACACATATATCTGTCTTGCCAACATATCTTATTTATGCCACAAGCAAAATTTAAATCACTGGATCCAGTGGTTCTGATGCTGTTCATTTTGCAGATGTTTTACTACTAGCTTTCTTTATGTACCATACTTGGCTTGGCTTTATATCTGTTCTACAGTCTCCACACATGCAGTTTTGAAATTCTGTCATTCTTGTTCAACTACACCTATTTCCTCTTCTTCCTGGGGTGCTGGAGCCTGAAGTATTTTGTTGAACATTTGTGCTTTCACTTCAGTCAACTTCTATGCCTTTGGTCCAGTCTCTGCTGACTTTAGATCCTTCTCTGATCAGTGTTGGCAGCTGAGTGTAGCGACCATTGGTTTATGCTGTGAGCTGACTGTTTACTGGGGATAACTTTGCGATCTCTGATTCTTCCCCAATGCCTTTTCCTAACTAGGAGAATGTCCACCAAGTTGCATGCTAACTACTCTTGTATGTGATTTTGTGACTGTCTGTCTTGGTGAACCATGTGCTGGCCCCTTCAAGTCATTCACCAGAGAAAGGTCTAGAATGGCTTCTCCTTCTTTATTCCTATTGGTCCACCCATGTAAATCCAGGCAATCTTCATATCCTGTCTGTCCCAATATGAGCATTCAGGCCCCCCATTATTAGGATCAACTGATGTTGCCCTGCTTTATCAAGTAGGTCCTCTTGGGGCATAGCTGAGGAAAACTGCCCTCTCTTTACACTAGAGTCTGAATGCTATGAGTCTATCACTAACTCAGATAGTTTATCACTAATTCTGATGACATCCTTTTTCCTGTCCACAGTTCTCAAACCATTTCTAGCCTGTCCTTCCTGTGAGTAAGGAGCTCTCAATCCCACTCCAAGAGGTCTTTCCACATTGTCTCCTGGATACAGATAATGACAAGTTGCCTCCTTCCATATCTCCACCATGCTATCCATTTCCAAGCTATCAGTAAATCTATAATCAGCTTGAATGGATTTACATTCAGCTTTCACTTAAAATAGCTATCCCTGGTAACTAGACACCCCCACACTGGTCAACTGGACACTGTCCAGCTTTATGGCAGGCACTATCTATAGATGCATATGGATCCTTGCAACCACTAGCATGGGTCCCTCACATAGGCCAGGTCCTCAACCCATTTATTATCAGCAAATACCTATGCCCATCTATGGTGACATAAGTTAACATGACCAAATCGCCAAGTGGCTGACCCTCATATGCGTGCAGTCTGTAATCCATGTTCTCCTATCTAGAGAGTACTGCAAACCATAGTTGATGCCTGCAGCGGTTGGTCTACATAGCTCTTTCCCCAATAGGCACCACCTAGAGTCTGTGCTGCTTTATTCAGCTCTGGGTGCACTCTGTTGGCATGCATGTCAAGTTTGAGGTGGAAGCACCCAGCATGTTTTTTGGGAGGTGGGGGGAGCCCCACACTGACATAGGGAGAACACACAACCCCCACACAGGCATTGGCTGAGAATCAGGGCATAACCCAGTAAGAGAAATAAATGTGATGACACTGGGCAACCTTGCCTATTGCCCCAGTCTATAGTAAATTCCCTTGGCTCACTCTACTAATCATCATACTGTGGCTAAGATGTCTGTAGAGTATTCTTATTATATCATCCATCTATCTATCTATTCATCATTTGTCCATTCTCTAACTACCTGCTTATTTAATTCAAAGTCACATGGGGAGCCAGAGCATATTCCTGCACTTAATGAGCACAAGGCATAAGGAATAATAGATTCATAGACTGTTACTATGCTAATGACCCAAGGGGCCTTTCTAAGCTTAGCCTAGTTTTTCAGAAAGAATAATGATGTCCTGCATCCAAAGAGGACATTGAGGGCCAGGCACTTATAAGCTACCTCTATCCATAAGGGACATGGGTGCCAGGCCTGGTGTAAATTTGCTGTTCCCCATCCACTTGTCTAGGCTGTGTTTAAATTGGATAATAGACAAACTCAGATTCACATGGATGGGAAGCCTGTTCCATTGACTGGGCAGTCTCTGAGACACATATCTGTCTCTCCAGCATGTTTTGTTTATGTCACAGACAAATGTCATGTCCCTAGACCTTGTATTTGTGGTACTCTTTGACTTATAAATATGTAGGAGATTCATAAGTGTGGGGTTTGTGGATGGCTTGCAAGCTAGGCATAGATCACCGCTCAGCAATCTATAGAAGAATGAGTAAAGGGGTGGGAGATTGGCATAATGGTTAAGGTATTTACCTTACAGATCCAAGATGCAGCGTTTGATTCTCACATGGGGTAAATGGCTAGGCTTAAAATGGTCCATAAGGACAGTTAGCCTAGTACTAATCTGTGAACCTAGTACTAATCTATGAACCTATGAACCTATAAAGGGAAGGAGCTTTAAGGCAGTCGGCATAAGGCAGGTTTGTTACTCCTTGTATTCTTTTTATAAAGAACCTTTGAGGTCACTCTAGTTGCTGCATATGCCTGGTCAGGTACATACCAAAGGGAGCATTGTACTCGATGGTTGATCTGATAAGGTCAGAGTACAGTGGGATAATGATCTCTTTAGACCTAGATGCCATTCCCTTACTTATACGTTGCTCATCATAAAAGGATTTCCTCACAGCTGTGGCCATGTGGTGGTCAAAGGTAAGGGTACTGTCTATGTACATACCCAGATCCCTGAACACTGGATCAACTCTTAGGGGTGTATTATCGACATTCAGTATTTGCTTCTATTTCAGAGAAATACGTCCAAAAAGGAGCGGGCCCAGTACCGAGCCCTAGGGGATTTCACTAGTGACTGGCCTCTTGGTGGTGGTGGCCTCACCTATTTTGACCTCCTGGGTCATATCAGTGAGCCAGTTGGTTGTCCAGTGGGTGATAAAAGGGTTTATACCTCAATTAGTGAGCTTGTTGATAATGTTTGAGTGAGGTATTGCATCAAAAGCATTGGCGAGGTTGAGGTAAGCTGTGTGCACAGTCTTACTTTCATCCAATGCTTTGATGACTTTCTCAAAAAGGTCCACCAAATTTAATAGACATGACCTTCCTTTAACAATGTGATGGGTCCAAAGTTTACAGGTTACCTATGTCCACATTTATCATGTCCATGATGATTCTTTCCATGACCTTACATATTAGGCTTCTACTACTACCTATGGGCCTGTAGTTACTTGAATCAGTGGTTGAACTTCCTTTGCGCAGGGGAGTGACTGTAGTCATCTTCCATTCCTTGGACACAAAGCCTGACTGAAGACTGCAGTTGAAAAGTGATTCAAGTGCACCAGAGAGGTCATGCTTCATGCTGTTTACCAAACATCCTGGGATGTTATTCCCATTGATGCTGTGTTTTTGGCCTTGGAAAGTACATTAATGACCTGTTCTCTAGTAATAACAAGGACAGACAAGCAAAAAACTCGTAGCTGCTAAATGTGGCTTGGATAAAGAATAATAAATACTAAGAAAAAAAGCTGATGTACACCACCACGGAAGGGATTAAAATCAAAAATAACTTTAATGAGTAAAAACTTTAAAACATGAGAAGCCTTTCTTTGGAACAATAAGCACTTTCATATTTATCCTTCTTCAGATCATAACTACACAGGCTCTAAAAGCAATACAACCAATCAGTTTCTTTGTCTCAAGCCAACACATTTTTTCTGTCCAGTCAGTATTCATCCAATCACCAGCTGAAATGATGGATGAGCCTCAATACTAGTCAATGAAAATATGTCTCCCTTTCAAGATGGGTTTTAATGGAACAACTGTATTTAGGCCTGATGGGTGATCAGCTCTGAGATTAATTATCCAGTTAACTTCCCTGGTTTCTGTGCGATTATGAAGGTCCCCTCCTTTACATCCTTCATAAAGACAATCAATAGCTTTAAAATTAAAACACTGAGATGCATTTTGTAAAATGTGATGAGCCAATGCATTTTTCTGGTCTTTATGATAAATGTCCCTCATGTGACGTAAAATTCTGTCCTTAGACTGTTGGTCTGTTTTCCCAACATAAAAGCGGGACATTTTGTGCAAGTGGCTAGGTAGACAAGGTGTTTAGTGTTACATGTGGCACTACAATTAAATCGATACTCTAATCCTGAAATCGGATGTTTGAAAAAATTACTAGTGCCCAAACCCAAACAAGCTTTGCATTTACCACATATGAAAGTTCCTTTATTATTAATTGCAGGTTTCTTATGTAAGCCGTCCTTTGTACACACCAGTCTTTTGATATTCTTTTTATTCTTAAAGATGTATCTCCCACTATGTTTTTTAATTTCTCATCCTGTGTCAATATTGGCCAAAACGTCTTAATGATCTCATATACCTGTGCTGAATCCGTGCTATAAGTAAGAATGAAACCAAGTGTTTCTTGCTTAGGTGCCCTCTGTACTTGTTCTTTCAATTCTGAATTAAGTATTTTCTTTGAAAAGTGTGGTTGTCCTTTGCCCTCCCTAAGTGGTCAAAGTCTATCTGATCTTATTGTAGTATCTTTTTGTTATAACCTCTTTCCTGGAGATGGCATTCTAATTTGCCTTTCTCTATTTGAAAATCTATATCCCTGGTGCATAACCTTGAGATATGTGTCATCTGATTCTCCATAATATTTTTAAAGACAAATCTAGGATGCCTACTACTCTTGTGTAGATAGTGATTTCTCCATGTATCTTTCTTATGAATCATGGTTTCTTTGCTTTTACTCTGGTTCAGCATCATTCTTACATCAAGAAACTCAATAGCTTCAGTCGAGAAGTTAATTGTGAACTGAAGAAAACTGGTGGTGTTGCTCAAATACTCCACGAACAACATGAGTTGTTGGTCATCACCCCTCCATAGGATAAATATGTCATCCACAAAGCAGCCATAAAAGATCAGATGACCTATGCAGGGACTACTATCCCTTAACACTTTGTCCAATTCCCATTGTGCCAGGACCAAATTGGAGTAGCTATTGGCACATGGAGTGCCCATAGCCACCCCCGACATTGTCAGTAGCACTCATTTCCATAGAAAAAGCCATTATTCCCTAAAATCAGTTCTAATAATGAGCATATCAGTTAAACATTAATATTATTTGAAATTGCAAAGCTCCTGATAGATTCTATTCCATAGGTGTTGGGGATAACCATGAAGAGACTGCATATATCCAACATTAATAATAGCAAATATGAGTAATCTTTCATATCACCTATGGTGGAATGTAACATGCATAGAAAACTACCTAGGTCCTTCAAAACCATGATGGCTAGAGGCAGTAGTTTCTTCAATTCCTCCTCTACATACATAGAAAGAGGTTCTGTAATCCAGCCCCTTCCTGCTACAATGGGAAGTAATGGAAGGTTCAAAGGATCTTTATGGATCTTAGGTAGTCCACTAATCAAGGGTGTAGTTGGGTTAGTCACTTCAAAGAAATCATATACCTCTTTATTCAATCACCCTTCCATGAACACCTCAACACCTTATAAAGAAATTCTTTCACTTCACTGATCATTTTAAAAATATCTTTGTTGTTAATACATTTATAGGTCTGTTCATCATCCAGCATATCTTGCATTCTATTCCTGTACCATGATGAATCCAACACTACTATGGCACCATCTTTATCTGCTGGCTTAATCAATATTTCTTCATTATTCCTTAGTTCATTTAAAGCCTTTTTCTCAGTTATTGTCAAATTATGAAGGTGGGTACTGGTAGTGTTACATTGTCTCAATGTGCCTACTTCATTCTCACACATTCAAATGAATACATCTACAGCTGGGTGATTTACTGGTACAAAAGTACTCGGTTTCTTGAATAGGTTGACTCTTCCCACCTGTCATTGTCCAAACTTGCTTTTTAAGGAAACATTCCTTCCAAAGTACTTGACATCAATGGCAAACTCACTTAAATCTGAGGACAACGAAGGTATGAATGTCAGTCCCTTATCCAGCAACTGCAGTTGCTCTCTGCTTAAAACAACCTGTGACAAATTAACAACCAGTGTAGTATTTCTGTTCTCTAGTAATGGTTGGAGGGATTGTGTTCTGTGGTATCTCCTTTGGACTATCAGGGTGGAGTGGAGAGAGAAATTTGAGCTGAACCTGTAAGCCAAAAGGTTGGCAATGGCCTCTGGTTCAGTGTGGGTAATGCCATTTTCATTAAGTTCTGCACATTGTTGTGTATTTCCTCTGAGGTTATGGACATAGCTGTAAAAAGCTTTGTAGTTGTTCTTTGCCTGGGATACAATTTTTCCTGCAAATTTAGCATTTTAAGTATTAATTAACCCTCTTAGCTGCCTGTTTAGATTGGTCAGGGGGCTTTGTTCCTCCTACACTTGGCCACGATTTTTTTCTTTTGTTGTATAACCAATTAATAGCGTGATTCCACCAGGGTGGCTTGTCTGTTGAGTTTGTCTTATTCTTAATATGAACTGGTACAGCTCGCTCTATTCAGCTATCAATATGGCTGTGCAGAAATTTTTGTAAATAGCTCAGTGCATTTTATGGTGTTTACTGGGTTTGGGGGTGCATGTAATTTAGCCAAGATGTTGCTTATTAGAGAGAGGTTAGCCTTGGAGTAATTCCTAAAGGTTTTTGGTTTTGCTGGATCCCTGGATTTAATTTTTATTCCAAGTAATACTGCCTTATGCTGATGCACACCACCACGGAAGGGAATAAAATCAAAAATAACTTTAATGAGTAAAAACTTTAAAACATGAGAAGCCTTTCTTTGGAATGATAAGAACTTTCATATTTATCCTTCTTCAGATCATAACTACACAGGCTCTCTCTTTCATCAGTAAAAAGCAATATAACCAATCAGTTTCTTTGTCTCAAGCCAACACCTTTTTTTCTGTCCAGTCAGTATTCATCCAATCTCCAGCTGAAATGATGGATGAGCCTCAATACTAGCCAATGAAAATATGTCTCCCTTTCAAGATGGGTTTTAATGGAACAACTGCATTTAGGCCTGATGGGTGATCAGCTCTGAGATTAATTATCCAGTTAACTTCCCTGGTTTCTGTGCGATTATGAAGGTCCCCTCCTTTACATCCTTCATAAAGACAATCAATAGCTTTAAAATTAAAACACAGAGATGCATTTTGTAAAATGTGATGAACCAATGCATTTTTCTGGTCTTTATGATAAATGTCCCTCATGTGACATAAAATTCTGTCCTTAGACTGTTGGTCTGTTTTCCCAACATAATAAGTGGGACATTTTGTGCAAGTGGCTAGGTAGACAAGGTGTTTAGTGTTACATGTGGCACTACAATTAAATCGATACTCTAATCCTGAAATCGGATGTTTGAAAAAATTACTAGTGCCCACGCCCAAACAAGCTTTGCATTTACCACATATGAAAGTTCCTTTATTATTAATTGGAGGTTTCTTATGTAAGCCATCCTTTGTACACAGCAGCCTTTTGATATTCTTTTTATTCTTAAAGATGTATCTCCCACTATGTTTTTTAATTTCTCATCCTGTGTCAGTATTGGCCAAAACGTCTTAATGATCTCATATACCTGTGCTGAATCCGTGCTATAAGTAAGAATGAAGCCAAGTGTTTCTTGCTTAGGTGTCCTCTGTACTTGTTCTTTCAATTCTGAATTAAGTATTTTCTTTGAAAAGTGTGGTTGTCCTTTGCCCTCCCTAAGTGGTCAAAGTCTATCTGATCTTATTGTAGTATCTTTTTGTTATAACCTCTTTCCTGGAGATGGCATTCTAATTTGCCTTTCTCTATTTGAAAATCTATATCCCTGGTGCATAACCTTGAGATATGTGTCATCTGATTCTCCATAATATTTTTAAAGACAAATCTAGGATGCATACTACTCTTGTGTAGATAGTGATTTCTCCATTTATCTTTCCTATGAATCATGGTTTCTTTGCCTTTACTCTGGTCCAGCATCATTCTTACATCAAGAAACTCAATAGCTTTGGTCGAGAAGTTAATTGTGAACTTAAGAAAACTGGTGGTGTTGCTCAAATACTCCACGAACAACATGAGTTGTTGGTCATCACCCCTCCATAGGATAAATATGTCATCCACAAAGCAGCCATAAAAGATCAGATGACCTATGCAGGGAGTACTATCCCTTAACACTTTGTCCAATTCCCAATGTGCCAGGATCAAATTGGAGTAGCTATTGGCACATTGAGTGCCCATAGCCACCCCCCGACATTGTCAGTAGCACTCATTTCCATAGAAAAAGACATTATTCCCTAAAATCAGTTCTAATAATGAGCATATCAGTTAAACATTAATATTATTTGAAATTGCAAAGCTCCTGATAGCTTCTATTCCATAGGTGTTGGGGATAACCATGAAGAGACTGCATATATCCAACATTAATAATAGCAAATATGAGTAATCTTTCATATCACCTATGGTGGAATGTAACATGCATAGAAAACTACCTAGGTCCTTCAAAACCATGATGGCTAGAGGCAGTAGTTTCTTCAATTCCTCCTCTACATACATAGAAAGAGGTTCTGTAATCCAGCCCCTTCCTGCTACAATGGGAAGTAATGGAAGGTTCAAAGGATCTTTATGGATCTTAGGTAGTCCACTAATCAAGGGTGTAGTTGGGTTAGTCACTTCAAAGAAATCATATACCTCTTTATTCAATCACCCTTCCATGAACACCTCAACACCTCATAAAGAAATTATTTCACTTCACTTATCATTTTAAAAATATCTTTGTTGTTAATACTTTATAGGTCTGTTCATCATCCAGCATATCTTGCATTCTATTCCTGTACCATGATGAATCCAATACTACTATGGCACCATCTTTATCTGCTGGCTTAATCACTATTTCTTCATTATTCCTTCGTTCATTTAAAGCCTTTTTCTCAGTTATTGTCAAATTATGAAGGTGGGTACTGGTAGTGTTACATTGTCTCAATGTGCCTACTTCATTCTCACACATTCAAATGAATACATCTACAGATGGGTGATTTACTGGTACAAAAGTACTCGGTTTCTTGAATAAGTTGACTCTTCCCACCTGTCATTGTCCAAACTTGCTTTTTAAGGAAACATTCCTTCCAAAGTACTTGACATCAATGGCAAACTCACTTAAATCTGAGGACAACGAAGGTATGAATGTCAGTCCCTTATCCAGCAACTGCAATTGCTCTCTGCTTAAAACAACCTGTGACAAATTAACAACCAGTGTATTTCTGTTCTTTAGTAATGGTTGGAGGGATTGTGTTCTGTGGTATCTCCTTTGGACTATCAGGGTGGACTGGAGAGAGAAATTTGAGCTGAACCTGTAAGCCAAAAGGTTGGCAATGGCCTCTGGTTCAGTGTGGGTAATGCCATTTTCATTAAGTTCTGCACATTGTTGTGTATTTTCTCTGAGGTTATGGACATAGCTGTAAAAAGCTTTGTAGTTGTTCTTTGCCTGGGATGCAATTTTTCCTGCAAATTTAGCATTTTAAGTATTAATTAACCCTCTTAGCTGCCTGTTTAGATTGGTCAGGGGGCTTTGTTCCTTCTACACTTGGCCAAGATTTTTTTCTTTTGTTGTATAACCAATTAATAGTGTGATTCCACCAGGGTGGCTTGTCTGTTGAGTTTGTCTTATTCTTAATATGAACTGGCACAGCTCGCTCTATTCAGCTATCAATATGGCTGTGCAGAAATTTTTGTAAATAGCTCAGTGCATTTTATGGTGTTTACTGGGTTTGGGGGTGCATGTAATTTAGCCAAGATGTTGCTTATTAGAGAGAGGTTAGCCTTGGAGTAATTCCTAAAGGTTTTTGGTTTTGCCGGATCCCCGGATTTAATTTTTATTCCAAGTAATACTGCCTTATGGTCAGCTATGACAAGAAAAAAGATATTACATTGGGTGAGGAACATTCCCCTACCATATTCTGAGTACAAGGTCAAAAATGTTTGTACCCCTGGTAGGGGAATGGACCAACTGTTCTAGTATGTTCGTATTAGCAAAGCTTAGGAATCACTTTGCTTGTGCATTAGAAGTGGTGTAGGATTCCCAATCTATTGAGGAGTACTTGAGATTTTCCATGATTATCATATTGGGTTGAGCAGTGAGGGACTCTAGCACATTGAGATAGGTAGTATGGGTTTCCTGGGACATGGAGGATGACCTATATTTTGGAAGGATATGGTAAGGAACCCTGTTTATGGTGCGTTGCACATGTATGCGTTCCAGGGGGTCATACACTTTAGTCTGGATGTGAGATTAGTCTTAATATAGACTGACTCTCCTCCACCTTTAGTTCCCTCTTGTGCAGTAGCTGATCTAAAGGTGTGAAAGGCATTATAACCTTGCATTGCTGGGTTACTTTCAGCAATTGTAAACCATGTCTATGTTATTACACAGATGTCTACACTCTCCAGGGAGAGGAATTCTTGCAGGGAGTAGAATTTCTTGTTAAGACTTCTAGCATTGAACAGTACAACTATCAGATATTCCTTCATAGGTTCAGTAGAGTCAGTAGGTTTATCAATTTGGCATTGCCCAAGAAAGGGTGTTATGGGGGTTGAAAGGGTCTTTGTCAATATCAAAAAGCCTAGAGGGGATAAGTGTAGACTATCCCTGGTAAAAAAAGCTTGGTCTGTCAACCATGTCCTCCCATGCCATCAAATATTGTACTCCCCTGAACTGACACCAAATGCTAAGCCAATTCTTAAAATCAATAATTTTCTGTTGGTAACGGGGCACCATCTTTGGAAAAGGTAATATGCTGCTCAGTGCTAGACTCATATCTGTCTGAGACACAGAATCAGTGAGGTTGATCATGTCTTGCTTCATATATTCAAGGGAGGTACATCTCAGGTCATTAACACTCACATGGACTATGATAAAGTCATACTGGTACCTGTGGTTCAATGACCGGAGTGCCTGTATGACTTGATGGATCCTAGCCATGGAAACGCAGCTAACCATGAATCTCTCCTTACTCAGTCTGGTGAGGGAGGACAACTGTATGCCTCAATATAGATCACCAATGACCAAGAAATTTGGCTGCATGCTGGTTTGCCTTAAGGTCTTAGCAGTGGAGGCACTTGCAGTCTTACTATGTGTAGCTGCAGGTGGTGTTTTAATGAAGTGTTCATGTGATGGCTGAGGACCTTTTCTCTGACTGTACTGTCCAGGAGGTCTTAGTGTTTAATTAAGGTTACTTGTAAGCACTGCAGCATTAGTAGTGTTATGTGTAGGGTCTTTGCCCTGTGCAGTAGATGTGGTACAAGTGTCACTGACAACCTCAATATGTTTAGTTTTGGTTGCATGAGAGAGAGTTTTGCCTCCAGCGTTAAAGTGCATTTACACCTCTTGCATATGCTATCTGTTTTATTAAGAATAAGTGGGTTGTCAGTGTATATGGGGCAATTGCTACAATGTCTCAGAATACCCATCTCAACCAGGATGGCCAAAGAAATGGTCAGAAAGTGCATATCCATGGCCACTGATCTACTAGGGAAGAGTGAGGAAAACTTAAATATTGAACAAGTCAATAAGACTGAGCAACACTCAGCTATGAGCAAACTGGATATTCTAGTAGTTACAAAAATCTGTCTAGGCAGTAGTGCCACAAGAGTGCAGAACATAGACCAGAAAAAAAGACAATTAGAATAACAGGAACAATAAGCATTCACCAGTAATTCCCTGCTCAGAAGGGAGAAGGCTACTCTCTCCTCCCACAAGAGTGCAAACTACAAACCTTCCTAATGTAAAATAACTTGTTTGGAACCCAAGTGCTTAAACCAGAACAAAAACACTAGAATAACAGGCAAATAAGCCTTCACCAGCAACCCCCAGCTCAGAAAGATGGAGGTTACCCTTTCTTCTCATTAGAGTGTAGACCACAAACCTTCTTAATGTAAAATAACTGGATTGGAGCCCAAGTGCTTAAACTAAAACAAATGCACTTTCAGAATAACAAACACAATAAGTCTTCAACCAATATTTCACCGCTTAGAATGGTGTAGGCTATCCTCGCCTGCCACAACAGTTTAGACTACAAACCTTTTTAATGTAAAATAACTGGTTTGGAGCTCAAGTGCTTAAATCAGAGCAAAGACACTTAGAATAACAGCCACAATAAGACTTCACCAGCAATCACCAGCTCAAAAGGATGGAGGCTACCCTCTCCTCCCACAAGACTGTAGACTACAAATCTTCCTGATATAAAATAACTGGCTAAAGCCCAACAGCTTAAACCAAAACTAAGATGCTTTTAGAATAACACAAACAATAAGCCTTCAACTAGCAATTCCCAACTTAGAAGTGTGTAAGCTACTTCTTCTGCCACAGGAGTGTAGACTGCAAACCCTCTTATATAAGATAACTTGTTTGAAGCCCAGGTGCTTAAATCAAAACTAAAAGGCTTAGAATAGCAGATACAATTTAATCAGGCTACTAGCAAGCAGTAATAAATGCAACAGAATAAATGCAACTGAACACTTTAACAACAAGCAGTAAAAAGCAAAATAAAGTAATAAAGTAGGAGGAGGGACAGATACAAAGCAGATGAATAAAGTGCAATTTTTTAATTAAGTGGGAAGGGAGGAAGCAGAAGATAATTCAAGTTTAAGGGACCAAGGAGGTGGGCCTTCCCAGCTGATCTCTCAGTACTTAGTAGAATAAGCTGATGATATGGGACAGGGAGGAATGTCCAAAATCAGATTTATAGTAGAGGCGGACAACTCAAAGTCCACCAAGTTTAAGACTACAATGAGAGCAGGGCGGGTGAGTGTGAAAAATCAAATGCAGACAGAGATCCACCATAGCAGGTTGAGAACAGCAAGTCAAGCAAGCACTCCACCTAAATAAATATGCTAACAGATATTTCCATTTAAATGAGGAATGCTATTTCTTAGCTCCTCCCACTAATTAGCTGGATGTTATTCACTACCTGCAAAGGAATTTTTTTATAACTTTCTAAATGACCCTAGCCAAGACCTCTTAAAACTGCAAAAAAAAAAAAAAAAAAAAAAAACAAAAAAAACAAATGCAATATCCAAAAAAGATAAAAAATAGAAGTAACTAAACCTTAAATGAAAAATGTCAATGTAAAATTAAATGCAGTAAGAGATCAAAAATAGTTAGGCAAATAACAGCAAGTCATTGAAGTGCTCCCAGATGAAACACCAATCTATTCAGGCATATGCAGACACATACACATACGCATACACGCGCACACACACACACACACACACACACACACACACACACACACACACACGCACACACGCACGCACGCACGCGCACACACACACACACACACACACACACACACACACAGGCAGTTTAGAGGATTACCGTTTTACTTACCGGCCTCTAATGGTGTGAGTAGATAGCTCTTCACCAGTCTTACCTGTCAACTTTATCAAGTTCTACTATACCTTTTCAAGCTTTCTCTTATCACTCTGGAAAATATTTTGATACCTATATTTAGGAGTGCTGTAGACTAGTTATTCCCTAAGCCCTTCTTTCCCTGTATCCTTTTTTCAATATCAGTGAAGTGCTCTTCTCCATTACTTTTGGCACCCCATTTCCTACCATTGCATTTTCATTTGGTTGTTTTTGTGCTTACTCCTACCTGCATGTTAAATTGTTTATGAAAGTATACAAGAAAACCATATTATTCCATTGCCTTTTACCTCTTTGAGTGATTGATAGCTTTCTTTACATATTCCACTCATATTTCTTCAAACAGAACCTTTTTCCCTCTTCTTTTGCATATTCACATCATCAATGTATGCTCTTTCTTTTTCTTCTTCTTCTCCCCAAGTTTCTTTTCTCTTGTTAAAAGACATTAAAAAATAATCAGCAAATAGGTGTGCTACCCATTTCCTCTGGAATAGACTATTTACGTATTTTTCATGCCAGACAACTAATTGGCTTATGCCAAGCATCATACAGCTGGTTAAGGTTTTATCATTTAGGGAGCCATGAGGGGGTTTACCTTATATTATCTAATCTCAGCACCCTTGGGGGCCCGACATTCAAGGCCTCATATATGACAGTCTGCTGCACCTTCTCTCTAGTGCATGCATTATTTACATTTACTTGATTAAGCAATTGCATAAATACAAACTGACAGGGACAAGTCCATATCCATGAACCTGATGTATACACTGCATGATGTGCATTTGTACCACAGCAAATTTCATCACTGCAGTAGATGAAACCACATACCCCCCTCCTAGGATGACAGAGCTGGCATTGGCATTGCACTTCCACTCTTCCTTCTTGCCACCTTCCTTGCCTGAGTTGTAGATTGATCCCAAGTCATCTGTCCCAGAGTCAGGACTTCATCCTTCTGTGCCACTCAGCTGACTTCATTATGGTATAGTCTTTTACCATTCAATCCAATTGATTTTTCATTTTCTATGTTAATTATCTGCTATGTATTGCTCCCTGAGAACACTGTATATTATATTTCTTTCTTTTTTTTTTAATTTCCCCAAGTTTTTTGGGTTCCTAATACCATGACAGGAATGGACCCCATTCCTAAGTCAAGGTATAATTAAAGTTCATGAAATTAGTATTGTTTCAATCTTTGATGTTAGCCAGAAGTGCTCAATGTGCCCAGTAATGAATCCTTCAGCAATTTGTACAGAGTTACATGTATCAGTAACATATCTAAATATGATTGTATATTCTTTTTTATAAGACCCATTGCTCCTAATACTATTGGAACTGTCTTGGCATCTTTCTTCCAGACTGCTCTCATTTCTGCCTGCAAATCCTGATATTTTATGACTTTGTGTCTCTCTGTACGCAACACACTGTAGTCACTTGGTGTAGCAATCTCAGTGATCAGTGCTGCTTTTGTCTTCTTTTCATGGACCACTATATCTTGTTTTCTTGCATCTATTTTTTGAACTGTTGGTAATGAATGATCCCATGTAATATAAACATCATCATTTTCTATGATGCTTTGTGGCTCATGTTTCCAGTGTTTTTTCAGCTACTTCAACATTATAATGTTTGCACAATCCCCAATACAACAGTCTTGCTACATTATTATGCCTTTCAGTATACAGTCTTTCTGCCATTAGTATATCACAACCAGCAACAAGATGTGTAACTGTTTCCAGTTCTATTTTACAAATTTTACATGTATCTGTTCCTCTGACATGTTCAATAGACTTTGTAAACCAACATGTATGTAGTCCACTATTTGAGCTGCCGATATTAACCTTTCATCTTTTGGTTTAAATTCACCTCTCTTAACCATTCCTGCATTCAGTCCTGATCAACATGAAGTTATTCCAGGAGTTTTCTATACTTGCAACTATATTTATGCATTTTCCACATTTCTTGTGTTTTCATCTGATCCTTCACCTTATATTCTTTCTTTTGTGTTTTTTTGGCACATTCAGTTGCTGCCTGATTTTTATCTACTTCTTGCTTCATTTCCATTTCTGCTTCTGCTAGTCTAAGCAGGGAAGTCATCATAGATTTAGTCTCATGTTTCAAAACTTTCATTATGTTTGGGTCTTGTGTGGTCAGCAGATATGTATGCAGTCCCATGACTACAGATCTATACATGTAATCAATTTCAAGGAGGACCATACGTCCTTCATAATGGGAAATATATAATCTTGGCATGCACTGACTTTTATCAATCATTTGATGAGCATGAAGCATCCTTCTTGTTTTCCTGTCTAACCTATCCAGCACTGTTTGGGGCCAGTCAATCACTCCAAAACTGTAAGTTAGGACAGGAAGAGCAAATTGGTTTATAGCTTGAACTTTTGTTCCTAGAAGTCAATGCTGTTTGAAGGATTAATTTAAATCTTCTAAAATATTCCTTACTAAGTTTTATTCGCATTTGTTCATGTTTTATTGCTGATCCTTCATCAATTCCCAGATATTTATACAGTCCTTCTTGCTCAAGTTCTTTTATATCACATTCCTGTCCCAGACTGATATTTTCTTGGTGCTGCACTTTCCTGCTTTAAAGGTTGCTTTTGCACATTCATCAAGACCAAATGACGTTCTTACATCATCTGAAAAAGATTTTGACTACCTGGTGTTGTGCTTTCAGTGCTTCATCTGATTAACTATACAGTTTTAAATAATCTACAAGGAGAAGATGAGAAGCCTTTACACTTTGTTGCTTTCAGGGAGCCAAATTATAGCCATGACCTAATCTATTAAGTAGACAGCTTAACAGGTTAAGGGCAAGGCAAAAGAGGAATGATGACAGAGAGTCACCGTGGAATACCCCCTTTGAATTTCTTCCCATTTAATGTTCTCATGGTCCCTCAGTCTTAGATGCTTTATTCTAAACCAGGAACCATTTCTCCACTCTAACTTGACTCCTACGAACTTCTGTGAGTTCTTAAACAACTCTCTACATTGCCTTTGCGCTTCCCTCTTTTTCTTTTCTTAACTGGCCACTTTATCTGTCAATCTTCTCCTCCATGCTGCATTTAGCTCATTCAGTATCTCCTCTACAATGTGAATTTTCAATAATTTTCTTGGTCTCTCTTTCTGTTGCAAAATGTTCCATGTCCCTCACCCACTTCTAGGACCACTCCATCAAAACCCATGAGTTCATAAGTGCATGATTCAAAACACATCATGTCCCCCATCTTCACCATAGTCATTTTCCTAATGCCTCCATGCTGATCAAGACACCATCAGTTCTAGGTGCCTCTACTGCCTCACCTCTCAAGAATGTAACCATGTTATTATCTCTAAGAATCAGTTTATATTTATCCACCAACACATACCTTTCCATACTTTCTACAAATAACTTTTGATATTTTTGTAAATTACATTCCACCCCCAAACCAACATCTTGCTTTTTTCTATAGCGTACTATGTGGCATCCAAGAGGACTTCATAAACACTCCCATGCCATCTCTACTCAATTCCTAAATTACACTCCATTTACTCTCATTTTCAATAATGACCAATTATTTATCCTCCTCTCCCCTCTACATGCCATGTGCTGTCTGTTACTGCAATCTTGGTCAGTATCATCACTTATCTCATATCTCCTTGAACCCATTCTCCTTACATAACACAAAACCCTTCTCTTTCTTCTTCAGTATCTCTTTAATCTTGAGTTTGGTTTCCAGAAGTATGATCAGAATGTCCTAACTTTCTGCCTCAGTTAATCAAAGAATTAAATCCCCTACACTCCACATCATCATTTTAAGTGTTATCTGTCTTATTATTCCTACTAGTCCTCCCCAACCTAGGTGCTCCATTGCACCCAGAATGGTTACACCTCCCATAGCCTGCTACACCCCTAGAGCTTGGCCAAAGCCCTTTAGCTATTTACTGGGACCAATTCTTTGTGTTTGATTTGCTTCATGCCCCATACCTCCATAATTAGAAGTGCAAATGAACAGCCTCTCCATATACAATGGCTACCTGTTATGTGCCACCTGCCCTTTCACTACCTTATATAACATGTCTGCCTTCCACAGTCTTTCTCCTACTACTGTGACTGTTATGGAAGTCACCTACACTGCCTACAGTACTAATCTGGAATCATGTTCAGCCCCTATAATAACTACTGCCCAAACTTATTTAATCTTATAACTTACCTCAAATGCACTTCTGTTTTTTTTTTTTATTTTTATTTTATTTTGTTTTTGTTTAACAGGGTTGTATAACTGGATTTAGTCAAAAAAATTATTTTAAGTGGTGGCTTGGGGAACAAAGCTGCAACATATTACAGACATTTTTAAACAGACATTTAGCAATATACTTTAACATACATTAAGTACTATACATTAACAATTACACATATATTTGCAAATTACATTACATTCATATGAAGTATTTCAGCATAAAAGATACGCACACACCACTGCTTGTCTTTTCCAAAATGCCTGAGATGTTGATCTTCACCTATTATATTTTACTCCTTATTAACTGTAAACAAATGCAAAAATAGTGTGGCTCAAGCACTTAGTGCATGTTACATCTGATTCCTCCAATACCACTTCACTGAACTTTACATCCATCAAACAAAGAAAGCAAAGAAATAAGGTACAGATCAATATAATCCACTATTCTGAAAGTTATCCCACACCAGTCACTTCCTTCATTACTTTTTCACTGAGTATCCTAGCCACACATAATGACAAAAATGTTGGGTTAGAAGCAATGACCTGTTGTAGCTTTAAATGATCATTAATATCAGCTCAGTTAAAATGTACTGAGTAGTAAATCGTTATTTAATCACATGAATAAACTATTCACATTGCTCCTAAATTATTCCTAAACTGTTGGCTCTAAAGATTCAAACTCTGACAATTCATTGTGAGATAGTCTGTAAATTCTCACATCAATGTTCCCTTTAAAAAGAGTCTAACTTTCAGAACTGTAATGACCCCAGAACCTCAGGCCTATGTAAACAGCATGACCTGAGAGACAGCCCCCACTTTAATAAATTTGTCCTCATCATTTGCACCTTCTTTTTGTAATAAATTTGGTTATGTTCTGGACAGCGTTCCTTAAACTGCCTTATACCACTGTTAGCTTCCTGACTAGCACAATTCATCATAATATTTACTCCAACATCATCTTCTACTTTGAAGCCTAGTGTGAGTCTGCATTTTCCTCCCAGTTTCATATTCTCATCTTTGGACAATATACTTATCCATTAGTACACGTACCATAGTTTCATCGATATTTTACCTCCACTCCCCTCCTGTCTTACCCTTGGGCATCTGTCTCAAATAAGTAACTACTCCTCAACAGAAACAAGTCCCTGCTGTTACTTTGATCTTCAATTCCTCCACTCACCTAGCTGTTCCATGACCTGTGTTCAGCTGTTGTACTTCATTTATACCACAGCATCCCCTCCCACATTCCCTGTTACTAGCTCCTTTATTTTTTGCCACTAGTGTCTATTAATCCCACCTATTTCATTCTACTTTATTTTAGGAATCCCTTCATTTAGACAAGTCATATCACACTCCATCATGATTGAACTGCAAGGAATCACCCTTTCCTCTCAGCCCTATTAGTCTAAATTGTTATGTCTCTTCTATTCAAATCTTTTTTTTTTCTTATCTGCAGGCCCTATTTATTAGGAGAGGACACCTAACTCCCCAGCCCAGTAACTTACTACAGTTTTTATCTCTTCCTCTACATGGGGGAAGAGACTACTTTCTCATTTAATCCATAACACCCCCTCTTCAAGCTACTTAGAAGCTTCATGTGGCAAGTAAAATCTAACTTCTAAGATACAGCCAGCTTATTAGGGAAAACTAAAAAAACCTCCCCTCACTAGCCGCATTTGTCATATACCATACTTATACCTCTATCTCATGCTTTAAATGGTACATGAAAGGTCTTGGGTTGCTCAGACTTTATTCTTTCAACAATGAGAGGCCCCAAAACTCTCTAAACTTTTCTAATACCCCAAATTTTGCTCTGTAGTGCTAGACATAAAAGAAGAAGCTTGCTTAACTCCCCTGCTCAGATGGTCTGCTTTTAACCCCTATGTGTGTGTCATGCACTATCTGTATATGTTACAGACACCTCAGGACAGGAGACAACCCTTGCTGGAGGTTTGTTAACAAACCAACACCTCCTACATACTAAAGATGATTATTGATATGGAGGTTTTCCTCACGGTCTCCTTTTCCAGTTGATTTAGTTATTCTTTCAGCAGATGACTGTGCTCCTGAGGGGCCTTTCTCCCTTTCTTATGGTATACTTTCATTTTATCCAGGTCATTCTCACCTTTCATTTCTTCTGTGTCTTTGCTGGTGGTGTATGACAGAATAAAATGGTGGTTGGGATTCCTCTACCATCAGGCTGCCTAACATATTTACTTTTAAACTTGCCCTTATTTTACTATGTGTTCCTTCTGTCAGCAGGCAGCCCCTTATGTACACAAAGAACTAGATCTCACACTTATGAATAATGACTATAACCAGAGCAGGTTGATAGAGATCTAGCTAACGGAGGCCATCTTACATGGACTCAGGATTGCTTCCTTCTGCTCACACATGGCTTATACTTTGATAGAATTATACCCTCATCTGTTTTTGGCATAAGCATCATCTGTGGCTGGTATGTGGTT